>NW_027187419.1:15787241-15853250 GCF_028583685.1 Petaurus breviceps papuanus | reverse complement strand
GTGTGTGTGTGTGTGTGTGTGTGTGTGTGTGTGTGTGTGTGTGTGTGGGTGGGTGGGTGTGGGTGTTAAGTATCTGAGGTTGGAACCGATCCGAGGTCCTCCCAACTCTGGGACTGGCATTCTTACTCACTGCACCACCTAGCTGCCCCTATAATAGGAGATATTTTATACAATATGATGAGCTAAGAATACACACTCTTTGATGAAGGCCGTCCATCTTCTCCTTTTTTATTTAGGAGAATGTTTAAATGTAAGGTTTTTGTACTTACAATCATAACATTAACAATTGTAATATATTTTAAAAAATAATTTTGAAGAAATGGTGACTTATTTGAGAATTATCAAGAGTTTAATAAAGAATGCAATACATTTTAGAAAGTCCAAGAAGCAAATATGGGACACCAAAAGTAGCTAATTTTTCCAAGAATAGAGAATATGCTAGTAGCAAGAATATTTAAAGACTATTATTCTTAAACTTCAATGTAATATATTTTCATGTACTAAATCTGAAAGGTACTGCAATAGTAATGTAATTTGAAGATCACCTTGTACTGGCAAGCACTTAGCACCTTGTTTCAAGTGTGATTGTATCACACATTATGATCCAGAACTTGTGAATCCCACAGTGGAAGGAACTTCCTGTTGTAACAGGAAGGGGTGAAACAGGGAAGAGTTAATACCTCATATAAGGAAAAGCCCAAGCTAAGAGAGGCCAGAATTTCTCTCAGCAAGCATCTGCAGGCTGGGCTGCTACTGCTGGACAGAGGACTGAAATGAGAATTGAGAAGAACTGAGAAGAGAAATGAGAACTGAGAACTGAAACAGAACTTCTTGGAGTAAACCACATGGAGGCTGAAGAGAAGAGGTCCAGGCTGGAGAAAGTGATTTTGAGTTAGGGAATGAAGCTGGAGAAAGCAATTTGATTTTGAGAAGAGAACTTGTGGTGGCAGATCTTCTTCTGAGAGCCAGCTGGAACTTCTGCTGAGATCTTTCTTCTGGGAACTTCTGCTGAGAGCTTCTGAGAACCAGCCAGAACTTCTTCTGAGGAGCTACTATGAGTGAGAGAGGAGAATCCCTGCTTAAGGGAACTTGTTCTGTTGTGATTGGGAATGTGAGTGTTCACTGTGTTAACCACATGTACCAACTTTGTGGTTACTGTAATGACTTTGACTTTCTGGTTCTGGGACTTAGTTTCCTGGTATTTGAATAAGGATTTGAAGTGGACTAGACACTGTGAGCTTCAATATGGAACATGAACTGCACAGAGAGCTGGATAAGGAATGGGGAGCTGTCTGCCTTTGAACTCAGGTGGCATTTGGTTAGATTTAGGCAATAGCTGGAACCATGGAAGAGGAACAATGGAAGCTGAGAGCCTGCCTCAAGTCAAGATCAAAAGACTTCTCCTTGGTTATTTAATGGTGACTGATGAAATTGTAACTTACTTGTGACCTAGGGGTAGATGGCTTTTGTACTTTCCACTACCCCTTAAGAGGATACTGAGTAGTGACTGATGATAGCATAACTTAATTGTACTCCGTGGGTAGAAGACTTTGATGTTTGTACTTTGTGATTGAATTAAGGACTTTGTGATTGACTAAATGAATGTACTTCACTTAAAACTTTGTGACCACTTTCCCCAATTGATAAATGTTCAAAAGATGTGAACAGGCAGTTTTCAGAGGAAGAAATTAAAGATATCTATAAGCATATGAAAAAGTGCTCTAAATCACTATTGATTAGAGAAATGCAGGTCAAAACAACTCCGAGGTACCAAATCTCACCAGTCAGATTGGCTAAGATGACAAAACAGGAATATGACAAATTCTGGAGAGGATGTGGAAAAAATGGAACACTAATGCATTGCTGGTAGAGTTTTGAACTGACCTAACCATTCAGAAGAGCAATCTGGAATTATGCCCAAAGGGCTATAAATAATTTCATACCCTTTGACCCAGCAATACCACTTCTAGTTTTGTATCCCAAAGACATCATAGAAGTGGGAGGAAGACCCATATGTACAAAAATATTTATAGCAGCTCTTTTTGTGGTGGCAAAGAATTGGAAATTAAGCTAAACATGCTGTGGTATATGAATGTAGTGGAATACTATTGTGCTATAAGAAACGAGGAGCAGATGGACTTCATATTTATCTGGAGAGGCTTATATGGACTGATGCTAAGTGAGAAGAGTAGAACCAGGAGAAATTTGCATACAATTACTGACACAATGTATGTGTGATGATTAACTTTGATAGATTGGACTCTTCTCATCAATACAGGGTTATAAGTCAACCCCAAAAGACTCATGATGGAGAGAGATGTCTACATCCAGAGAATGAGCTAGAAAGAACTGAGTTTGAACCCAGATTGAAGCAAACTACCTGTTCTTTTTCTTTTTCTTGTTTGGTTTTATTTCCTCTTTCCCTTTGTTCATTTCATCTGATACAATCCTTCTTTATAACCTGACTAATGTCTAATGTGAAAGTATTTGCAGAACCTATACTTGATTGTATGCTGCCATGGGAGGGGGGAGTGCAGGAGGGAGGGAGAGAAAATTTGAAACTCAAGGAATTGTGGAACTGAATCTTGTAAACTAAAAGTAAAAAAACAAATTAATAAAGACCAAAAAATTTGGTGAAAACTATGTGGCCATTTTAGTGTTAAGTTGTTGAGTTGTGACATGGTGAATGCTGTATTTTGATTTTCTGTGAATGTTTTGCTCTGATTTGTTCCTGAATAAATAGAGAGCTTACTATACCGTGTAATCAGATCCTTGAAAGCTGTTCACAGCAGCAGTCCTCTGGAAAGCTGCTCATGCTTGGCTTTATATGTATTTAAGATGTCCAAAAGAAATCTTTAAATTCAACAATAATGTTTTGGTATTTATTTCAGGAGAAAGAGAGAGACAGAGAGAGAGACAAAGAGACAGAGACAGAGAAAGACAGAATATTATCTTAATACTGTCTACACTACAAGTTTCTGTCTGTGACTGACTGCTAACTTAGTATCCACAATTATGCCACATTTTACTTATAAATTATCTTATAACAATGCATTAACTTTCTTGTCCATTGTTGAACATGTTAGTGCACATTTGTCTTATTAAATCTTTCATCTGCAACAATGTATTCAATCAACATTATCCTTTCCAATAACTCATGACAATTAACAATGAGCAAGATAAATCTACAAGTCTTTAAGCAATTTGATGACTGAAGGTCAAGCTGAATATTTTGGGTGAATGCAAGAATATATTCTAAGAATCTTTCTCATATGGGGATCCAGGACTAAAGGCATCTGTAACTATTCTATCAAATCCAGGACAGCTTTCCAGGTTAATTTAGATTATTCAGGCATTCCAATATTCTATACAAATAAGGGAACATTTGGTAAATTGTGCAGGCTATTCATAATTATCTGTATCATTCATATATATATATATATATATACATACATAGACACACATACATATATATATGTATGTGTATATATGAGATACATATATATGAGAGAAACAGATAATTATTAGTAACCTGCACAATATATACACATATATAACACACATATATATGTAGAGAGAATATCATATGTATGAGAGAAACACATAGACTTATATCATATATACAATACTTTTATTGAAGCAGGGGGAACCTCGGCTTTTCAAATAAAAATGACCTCTTTCTTTAAAATTGTCTTAGGTCTTTTTCTTTTTTCTTTATCTTAGATACCAGAACAGCCTATGTCAAATATTTTCTGATATTATTTTAAGAAACTAAAAATTGAATAATAAAGCAAAAGCAGAAAAAAAGAAACATGCTTTTCACTGCTGCTTTTTTACAAAAGATCATTTAGGTCTAGAATATGAAAGGAAATGAGAGGGTTATTTTGAGAGATGAGCTAAGAACCTGAAATAGAAAGAAAAGTGGTTTAACTGGAAAAGGTTAATTTTACACATTTTTCATAGAGTTTGTAGCCAAGGCTCCTCACTCTCACCTCTCATAACCCAATTTTTTCCAGGGTCTTTAGATTTTATGTTTGTAACATCTCTCCCATATGATTCTTTCTTTCCTCTGACACTGCTGCCATCCTAGTTCAGGCTCTCAGGACCTCAAACCTGAACTATTGGTCTCTCTACCTTAAGTATCTTCTTACTCCAGTCCATCTTCCCCTTGGCTGTCAAAGTGATCATCTTAAAGTGCAAAAATAAATTCCAGTGGCTCCCTATCACCACCATGATTAAATATAAAATCAATTGACATTTAAAGCTCTTCATAACCTGTCCCCCTACCTTTCCAATCTTCTTGTACTTTCTTCTCCCCACTTCTTTGATCCAGCGACACTAGTCTTTTTGTTATTTCTCAAACAAGATACTACATGTCACAACACTGGGAATTTTCACTAGCTTCCTTCCATAAGTAATCTCTCTTCTCATTTCTGTTTCTTTGCTTCCCTGGCTTCTTTCTACCTAAAATTCCATCTTCAACAGAAAGCCTTTCCTCATACCACTTAATTTGACATGCTTTTTCTCCTATGATCATCCCTTTTTAGCCTATATGTAGCTTGTTTATACATAGATGTTTATGTTGTTGCTTTCATGAGTAAGAGTTTTTATCTTTCTTTATATCCTCCAGCCTTAACCCAGCGTATGACATAAAGTAGATGCTTAATAAATGTTTTGTTGCTGTTGTTGTTTATTGACTGATGGGGGCTTTCCATACTGACCTCTATAGAGTTGAAAATATAGATCCTGAGAAAAAAATGCATAAGGTCTATTTTACATCTTATTTATCATGTGTCTCACATTTATGAGATAGATTATCAGACAAAACAAAATCTAGGAAAAGGTCAATCCACAGAATTCTATTCTTGGGCTAAAAATTCAACTCCAGTAACCCAGGAGTAGGGGAAGCTAGCCAGCTGTTACTTGACCAAGATTTGGGTTTGAAGTGAACTGGAAACTCAGTATGATTCAACAATTTGGTGTTACTATCAAAAAAATAAACAACTAATGCAAATAAGGATTTTTTGAGGCCTACTAAGCATCTGAGAGGTGTGTCTGGCAGTTTTAATATATTTCAGTGATGGCCAATGTCCTGAATAATTTTTTGCATTGGAGCTGATATGCTAAAAAAAAAAAGTGCTAAAAAGTACTGTACTGGGGTACAGGTAGCCATTGGGCAGAAGGAGTCAGATATAGACCAAGGCTAGAATTATTGGATAAGATCCTGAACTAAATACTGCCAGTTACCAACTTAAGGCCCTAAGTCTTCTGGTGGTTCAAAGTAGCTAAGGATCTTGGAAACAGATGGTCAGGAAGAATGTCAAGGTGTTTGTGATTCTTAGTGGTCAGAGAATAAGTAAATATATAGAATCCAAAGTGTCAGCTAAAAAAATATGGAGCATGTGATTTCCTGAGGTCAACTCAAGTGGGTTATTTGAGATAAAAAAAGCACTACCTACTGAAAATACCAGTGAACCTGAAATGAAAAGGAGACTCTATTCATTTAATGACCTTTTCATACTCATGAGGATTAGACAAGAAGATTGCTTAGATCCCTTCTAATGATCAAATTCTGGGATTCTATGATCTTGTTGGGCCTGAATATGCCTAGGCTCACTTTTTCAGGTCACAAAGTCAGTTTTAGTTGATAGGATAGTAAGAGGCTATTGATTCCAACTGGAACAGGGGAAAATAGCTAGAACTGAAAATTTTTTCACAAACTATTTACTTTGCATATACCAACTGGCAACAATCAAGCAACAACTAATACTATTTACACCTTTTTTCCCAACTCGATCTCATGAATTCCAGATAAACATTAATAATAGCTCCAAGTCTGATTTTTAAAAATAAACATCCATTAGGAACGTATAAATAGGAATAAGAACAGTAAAAAAAAAAACAACAAGAACTGGGTTTTCACATCTATATTCCATGATATTTTGGAAAATTTGGGAACTTATTAGAAGTGGAAGAGATCTAAGATTAGGTTGTATAGTTCAATTTTCTCATTTGACAGATAAGGAGACTGAAGCCCAGAAGGTTAAGGTCATACAGTTATCATAACAGGGATTCAAAACTAGTTCCTCTGACTACAAGTTCAATCATCTTTCTACTATGTAATGTTGCTCTGATTAATTGGTTAGTTTTTTTAACCCCCAAAAGATTACAATCTAGTTAGGGAGGAGTATTATGGCATATTTACTGTTGGTATTCTCAACATTTGACATTGGGCCACCCATAGAGCAGGTCCTTCAGACATGTTTCCTTTTTAATTTGAAGGTTTTGGAGAATTCATGGTTTAAAGCAGGGATGTGAAATCTGCATTCTCTAGGACACATGTGACCTTCTAAGTCTTTGTGTATAGTCTTTTGACTGAATCCAAGTTTTATAGAACAAATCCTTTTATTACAGGGTTTTGTTCTGTGAAGTTTAGATTCAATCAAAGGATTGCATTTGAGGCCCTAGAGAGTCACATGTGGCCTCAAGGCCTCAGGTTCCCCCCACCCCCATTTAAAGGAATAATGCTAAGTAAAGTACAGACATAGGAATTAGGCAGTAAAATTAAATTTTGGTATTTTTGAAGCTGAAAAAGATAAGAGGCTAGGCAGAGGTGAAGGAAGTATGGAAATGTTTCAGGACTAGAATGACAAAGAATAAAAAGACTATTCCACAGAGCAAAAATATAATGAATGAAATGGCTTCAGACATTTGTGAAAATGGACTCTTTAAGTTGAAGAGGACCTTGAAAAGTCATTTGAGTGATTTCTGTTTGAAAGGACTGCACTTTAAACCATCATTGACAAAGAAGCAGGAACAATGTTGTATAGTTACTGGATTTGGGGTCAGGAGGAACTGGGTTGGAATTCTGGCTCTTGATATTTAAGAGTTGTGACTGGGCAAACCACTTCTCCAAGTCTCAATTTTCTCACATGCATATTGAGGATCACAATGCTTTCACTACCTATTTATAGGCATTGTGAAGAGTATTAAGAACATTTTAAATTCCCATAGGAATACAAGTAGTTTAGGATGGATGGATGGATGGATGGATGGATGGATGGATGGATGGATGGATGGATGGATGGGTGGATGGATACATAGGGGAGTATATTTAAAGGAATCAGTTCATATAGTGTCTTAAACATAGGTTTTTCATTCTGTGGAAGAGATCAAGAAATATTTCTTAAGGAGCTACTATGTGGGTGGCCCAGTATCAAATGCTGAAAATACCAATAAGAAATCCATACAGGATCTTGACAATATGAATCAATTACACTGACAAGACAATGGAACCAAAGATAGTTCACCCAAAATTGTTTGAGGAAAGACTTTGGATAAAAAAGAGAATATTTGTTATGAATAGTAGAAGAAGACAGAATAGAATCAAAGACCAAGACTTAGGATGAACAGTTGGTATTTCCAGCAGGCTCAAAACTGTACCCAGAAAGTACCTCTGGGAATATGTACCCAGACTGTTGATGGTGACATGAATATTAGAGGTACTTTTCTAGGGGCTATACTGCCTAGGGTCACTGTAAGTATGTGACATTCACTTTATATTACTTTAATTCCTTATAATGCTTGCAGCCACTGTTTGCAGTGCACAATTGATACTAGCATTCTAAGCTGTTTAGATTGGAGATGTTCCAAGTTTTGGGATGGGGCTTACATCAGATAAAGAGAAATATTCCCATAGGAGGCAAACTGGACCCATTTTGTTACTGAAATCTCAGAACAAATGTTACATTAAAACTATTTGCCACATTCATCTCAATAAATCGAATTTACCTTTGATCAGAGTATTGATGTATGCTACCACCCCTTCTACTATACCTTGGTTTCTATGGATGTTAGTATAGTTCTCCCTCTGACTATTCCCAGAATTCTGACTCACAGCACAGATTTCCTCAAAGGACTATTGCTACCTCAAGTTCAGGAGTTATAAAGTTGATCTACACTCCTAAACTATAACATTCGAGACTCCTTCATTGTCCCTATCTTTACTTGGCAACCAGTAGATTTGATCATCTCAAAGCAAAGGCATTTAATAAGATGTTACAGTAAGAACATTAACTACATAAAATTCTTCTCTAAACTCAAGTCTCACTCTCCACAAAATATACACATCAGTGTAAATAGTACAAACTTAAAGTGCATTGATCTAGAGACATATATGTAGATAGCACACATGTCCAAGCAACTCACTCCTTCAGTCCTATAGGGCCTTTGTATCCTTTCTTTTCTGGCAACTGATGTCTTCATTTTAATCCCTCACTTGGCACAAATCTCTGCCTAGGTAAGGCACTTAATATTGCTTCATGAGTAAGTTCCTCTTTGAAATTTCACTTTTTAAAGAACTAGGGTTAGTTCTCTCTTTAATATGGAGCTTGCTCTCCTCTCTGCTGCCAGAGATTATGTTCCTTGACTCTGTTTGCTGCCCAGACTATCTCTTTTTCTCTCTATTCCCTAATGGATTTTTTACTCTTATTAGCTAAATATCTTGGATACAGGATCTATAACCACTGGGTTGGAGGAGAAAAAAGTCTACCCACCTTGCTGCCCTTTAATATAAGCACTCTAAAATAAGTTACACTCCTCAAAACCATATATGATAATCTCTAACATTGGCAAACTTAACTTCTTTAAGGACCACTGGAATGTGACCAATTTGGGGTCCTGCAGTATTAAGTGATGTTTTTCATTCCATCAGTAATAAACTATCACCATTTTTTGTAAAGGGACAATATAGAGGAAATGCATCTTTAATCTTTGTTTAACACTCTAACACTTTGTTACTCACCTCTGTTATTTACTACTTTCATTCTGTGGTTATCCTAACTTGGATAGCAGGGTGGGTGGGGAAAAATACCTATATGTGTGTGTGTGTGTATGTGTGTGTGTATACATATATACATATGTATACAACCCCATATATACACATTAGTCATCAGTAGAATCAAACTTGTTTAACTTTCATAAATAGTGCTTAGAAAACAAAATAGAGAAAATGCCTTTTTAGACAAGAATCAAAACAAACATAAGAATCTAGTCTCATAAGAAGCCTTTAATGCTCAAAATTTGCTTAATAACTTATCATATAGATATGCCAATTAAAATATCCCTGAAAGGGGGTTATTTAAGTTTTGCTTGAATACTTCCAGTAACAGGTAACTCACTGTGTCATAGAACACTCTAGTCAATATTTGGACTCCTAAAAGTATTAGAAAGTGTTTTTAAATTTTAAATTAAAATTTTTAAATTTTAAATCAGGCTCTTACCTAGGGCTATATGAACTTGGTGTGTATGTGTATATGTGTGTAATAATAACTGCATTTCCATTTAAAGTTTCCTTTATAATTCGATGTATTTTATTTTATGCATTTAAAAACACAGTTCTGAGAAATGGTTGATAAGTTTCTCCTGATTGCCAAAGGTGTTTATGACACAAAAATTGGTTAAGAATCTCTGATTTAAAGGTTTGGAAATGTGCTGCCTCCACCCAAATCCTGAAGTATTCACTTTTCTGGGCTAAACATTACCAATTCTTTGAATCATTTTTAATACAACATGGTTTCTAGACTCTGTATTGTGCTGGACACTTTCTTCTAGATACTTTCCAGTTTTTCATTTTCCTTCTTGAAATATGGTACCCAAACTAACAAACTTCTATTTATAGTTGCTTGGATTGTCACTCTTTTGTAGTTATTTTATGCAATTCTGCCAAAAAAAATGATTCTGTTTCTTCTTTGAAAAAGAGAGAAGCTAATGGAGCAAAAATCTCTCTTTCCTCTGAAAATCACTTTACACAATCCATTTTCCAATTGCAATTTATAAAGTCGAAGAACAAAAGCAGAAATCTGGACAAAAGGTTGATACATTCACATGATATAATTATGAGATAATCACTGGATTCTTTCTATCTCTATTTTCTTCTATTTTTCTGGTCAGCTTTTCATATGTGATTTTTTTTAATGAGGCATTGAGACTTTAAAAAAAATCATGGAGTTGAGTGTTTTTAATTATTGTTACTTGACATGTTTTCCAAATTATTTTTTTTTTATGTCAGATACATTACATGTTCTCCCATCCCCCGCATTTTTTATTATGTTCTACAATTTTTTACTCTTTTATGAATTCTTTGGTTGCTGTTTGCTCTCTTCTAGTCTTCAGGGAGTCTACTTTTTGGGTTAACCAATTTCACTTTTGAGTTACCAAGTTTTTCCTCCAGAATTTTCATTTCATTTTTCATCTTTTGCTTCATTTTATTAAATCTTTATATAGTCCTTATCCAAAATCTTTTTTTTAATTCTCCTTTGAGTCTCTGTTTACAGTTGCTATTAAGTACTCTCTCCTTTATGGGGATGCAATAAGTTTGTGTACTATTTTTTCCCTCATTTTTCTAGTTTTAGCTCCTAGATTAGGCCTCTATTTCAAAGTCAGGCTCAATATACCATTTCATGGTTGGGTGAAGTTAGTTTTAATTGTTCTCACCTTGGGTCCCCTGGGTTCTCATGCTTATATTCACCTCTCAGAGTTAGCCCCTATCTTGGTCTTTTAAATTCAGAGCATTGGGTCTTTATAGCCCTCTCTGAAGTCTAGAGGAAAGGTAGATATCTTAGATCCTTGGGGAAGTAACCTCATCTGGGACAGGCAAGATCACTGATGAATAATTTAGGGGCTCTCTGAAGCTTCCAAAGTCCCCATTTAGTCCTTTCTGACTAAAATGCAGTTTTCTAAAGGGAACACTCTACTTCTGAAGCCCCAGCACAAAGAAACTTGAATGCAATATATGTCCCTGGCAAAGCTAGGAAACTCCTCTTCACTGATGTCAATATTAGCCCCAGTTTTGCTAGCAGGTCACTTTTCCTGTTGTCTGCAGGCTTCCAACAAACTTTTCCTGAAAATCTACTTATGAAGAATTCATGGTCATTTCTCTTTGTATTTATTAATCATTAGTCAGTTTCGTATGAACTTGAAGATTTTTACTGAAGTAGGGAGGAATATTTATTTGAAATGGAATATAAATCAAATTATTATAGATTTCTAATTCTTATTTATTGTGGAAAATCAGATTTTTTTATGTCAATGGGCTTGTTTCTTACTCTAAAAAATATGACACTCTTTTAAAATGTGATGCTCTTTGTCCTTGGGAACAAATACAAATACTGATTGGATTAGTTCGATAAGAACTTATCAAGATTGAAAAATACATTTTAAAAAGTTATTTAATTGAGGTACATTTTAAAAGCAATCAACTTTTCTCCATCCATATATTCTCTACTAGAAACACTGTATTAAGTATAGAATAAGCTCAAAGAACTTTGCAGAAAACTTTAAATAACAAATAGTAATTACTAGGGTCATAGAATTGGAGCTGGAAGGGCTTTTTAGACAATTTAATACAATTACTTCTTTTCACATATGAGTAAACAGATATAAAGTGGAAAGTGACTTTTACAAAGTCACATAGCAATTAAGTGTCTGAACAGGCAGTAAAACCTATTAAGTTTTTTTTATAGTATTTTTTTCCAAATTATATGTAAAGATGCTTTCCAATATTTTTTTTTGTAAGACTTTGAGTTCTAAACTTTTCTCCCTCCATTTCTCCCCCCAAGACAACAAGCAATCTGATATATGATATATATGTACAATTGTGTTAAACATATTTCCACATTAGTTATATTTTTAAAGAAGAATCAAAACAAAAGGGAAAAAACACAAGAAAGAAAAAATGAAAAATAAAAAAATTGAAAATAATATGTTTTAATTTGCATTCAGACTCCACAGTTCTTTCTCTGAATGTGGATAGCATTTTCCATCACAAGTCTTTTCGAATTGTCTTGGATTATGGTATTGCTGCTAAGAACCATGTCTATCATGGTTGACTGTCACACAATGTTGCTATTACTGTGTACACCACTCTGCTGGTTCTACTCATTTTATTTAGCATCAGTTCATATAAGTCTATCCAGATTTTTCTGAAATCTACCTGCTCCTCATTTCTTACAGAACAATAGTATTCTATTCCATTCACATACCACAACGTTTTCAGCCATTCCCCAATTGATGAGTATCCCCATAAATTCCAATTCTTTGCTACCACAAAAACATAGTAAGTTTTAAAACAGAAAAAAATAAAAAAGGATTGTATGTGTGATTGTGTGTGTATAACATACACCTCTATCCTGTAACATAATATATGCCTCTATTCTAGGGGTAGGGAACATATAGCCTCAAGGCCACATGTGGCCCTCTAGTTCCTCAAGTGCAGCCCTTTGATTAAATCCACACTTCATAGAACAAGTCCCCTTAATAAAAGAATTTGTTCTGTAAAACTTGGACTCAGTGGAAGGACCACACCCAAAGACCTAGAAGGCCACAAGTGGCCTCAAGGTCACAGGTTCCACACCCCTGCTCTATTCTGTATACCTTATTTAAAAAAAATTTTATATATATATATAATAAAATTCAACATGTCTGTAAACTTGTGCTACTTCACTATGTTCACTTCTGAATTTCTTTCCCTCTTTTCTCTTTTATGCATTTTTAAAATGCTCCAATGGGATTGGACTTCCAGGAACCAAGATGGCAGAGTAAGAAGTAAGTTACTCTCACTCTTCAGTGTTGACCTCTAAAAACACAGAAAACATCATCCCAGGAAAAATTGTGGAACAGCTGAGCCAGCAGAAAGATGAGGTGCAGCTGTCTTGAAGC
The DNA here is from genome assembly GCF_028583685.1 of Petaurus breviceps papuanus. Classification (NCBI taxonomy): domain Eukaryota; kingdom Metazoa; phylum Chordata; class Mammalia; order Diprotodontia; family Petauridae; genus Petaurus; species Petaurus breviceps. Next base: position 15,840,533 of record NW_027187419.1, on the reverse strand, counting down.
TTGGGAAGCTCGAGGGATTTGCAAGAAAGGTGTCTCTTGCTCTAATGGAAGGCGAGCAGTACAAGACAGGAGGTATCCCAGCAAGCCAGTGGCAAGTCCCACCTCAGCAAACCAGTGGGAGATCCTGAGCCCCAGGGTAGTGGAGAAGGGAAGTGCCAATACCAGGATCACCCCCACCACCACCACCACCACCACCAATGCATTGGCAAAGACAGGGGAATTGGTAAACTCCAGCTCAGAAAACCACCATGTGCAGCAGCAGGCAGGTGTCCTCCAGCAGCCAATTCTCCCTGTGCTTCAGCACAACTCCAGGAAGCACAATTTCAGGTAGGCAGGCATCCTCCAGCAGCCAAACCTTACTGTGCTTCAAAGCAGCCCAGACAAGCAAGCATCCTCCAGAGGCCAAATCCCCTGCTCACCCCTAGAGCTTCAGTATTAGCTTAGAACCAGGTAAGCTGCCAGACCCCTACAGCCTCCAGTGGCCAACACCTGAGGTCCCAGAGCACAAAGCCAGTGACCAGGTCCAAGGGCCCCAGAACAAGAAGCTTAGGTCTGTGCCTCTGTGCTCTAGCAAGAGAGCTCAACTTTAAAAACCAGGAAAAAGGCAGACATCACGATCAAAAAGCAGAAACAGGGGTGGTTAGGTGGCACAGTAAATAGAGCAACTGGCCCTGGAGTCAGGAATTGCTGAGTTCAAATCTGGCCTCAGACAGTTAACATTTACTAGCCATGTGACCTTGGGCAAGTCACTAAACCACAATTGCCCTGCCTTCCCCCCTCCAAAAAGCAAAAAACAAAACAACAAAAAAAAAACACAAATTCAGAAGAGGACAACATTGTCAATATAACCATACCCAAACCTCAAAGGGGATAGTAGAAAACAAAAAGTTCAATTGACCAGGAGCCAACAAGCCAACATGCAACCTTTTCTGACTTAAAGGATCTCTACTGCCTTTTTAAGAACAACATTGTATGCTACTGTTTAAAAACTAAATCTATAGTAAAGGCATTGGAGGTGGAATTTCCTACTAAACCTCCAAATGCTCAGATTTCAAAGCTGGAAGAGAAGATGATGATGATGGACTCTAACTTAACAACAATAAATGAGGACCTGAAGAAGATTAAGGGCCATGGACCAATGGATGTAGAACTAGATTAACATTTGAATCAGAAAAAAAAACCTTTAAGAAATTTTTTTTTAATTTAAATTAAAATTTCTTTAAAGTCAGGGCTTGAGAAGACTTGAGCTCTCAGCCAAACCCCTACAAATACCTATAAAAATGGCTCTAATCAAATTGTAGAGCAGCAGAACCCACAAAAAAGACAATAATTAACAAATTTCCATTCCAAGTCAACCTGGAAGGTTGATAGAAATGGTCTTTTGTACCAGGCTGGAAGAGCACAGGCCAGCACAAGCCAGTCCAGCATAGACAGAGCCCAGGGAAGCTGAAGCAGGCCTCAGGGAAATGAATCACAGGCAGCTGTGGTAGTTTCCAGACTTCTCAATCCACAAATGCCAAAGACAACTAAGAAGGTCAGTAGGATAGGTCTATAAGAGCTGGATGAGAGAGGAACATAGTCTAGACCCAGATCTAGCACAGGCCCGGGGCAATGACAGCAGCAGCAACTGTTTCTGGAGCGCTCAGTCCATGAATGGTAAGGGAATCAAACTGATCAGAAGGATATTAAAGAGGTCTTTTTGCTAGCAGTGAAGAAGGATTTTGTTACTTTGCCCACAGTGGATCCAAGTGGCAGTCCTGGGGTGAGGAGGAGCCCTGGAATAGCAGAGTTTGTGGCAGCAGTGAAGAGGGAACCCTACTCATAATTCCAGGCCAGAAAACAGTGCTTGTGGTCACTTAGAGACCAGAGTACAGGCCAGAAGAGAAGTAAATACCTCTCCTTAGACCATACCACCTTGGAAGAACTGAAAATTTATGGGTTCCTAAAAGTATCTCTGAAAAACAGCTACACAAAACCCCTGAAACATGGGACAGTAAGCCCTCCACAATGGATGCAGCTCCCTTCCTTAACAAAGAGTTAAAGAGTCAAATACTTGGGTGGGAAAATGACCAAACAGTGGCAAAAAAAACCTCAGCCTATGGAAACTTACTTTGGTAACAAGGAAGATCAAAACATAAACTCAGAAGAAGAGGACAAAGTCAAAGCTCCTACAACCAAAGCCTCCAAGAAATAATAAAAACTTTTCTTTGGCCATGACAGAGCTCAAAACGATTTTTGAAAATCAAGTACGAGAAGTGGAGGAAAATTTTGGAAGAGAAATGAGAGTGATGTAAGAAAATCATGAAAAATGAATCAGTAGTTGCTAAAGGAGACCCAAAAATACTGACAAAAATAACGACTTGAAAAACAAACCAGACCAAATGGTAAAAGAGATCCAAAAAACCAATAAGGCAAAGAACACCTTAAAAAGCAGAATTGTAAAAATGGAAAAGGAGGTCCCAAAAACTCCCTGAAGAAAATAATGCCTTAAAAATTAGAATGGAGTAAATGGAGCTAATGACTTTATGAGAAATCAAGAAAGAATAAAACAAACCCAAAAGAATGAAAAAAATAGTAGACAATGTGAAATATATTATTGGAAAAACTGACCTGGAAAATGGATGCAGGAGAGGTAATTATAAAATTATTGGAATACTTGAAAACCATGAAAAAGAAAGAGATCACACCATTTTCAAAAAATTATCAAGGAAAACTGCCTTGGTATTCGGAACCAGAGGGCAAAATAGAATTGGAAAAAATCTGCCAATCACATCCTGAAAGAGACCAAAAGGAAAACTAGGAATATTGTAGCCAAATTCCAGAACTCCCAGGTCAAGGAAAAAATTGCAAAGAGTCAGAAAGAAACAATTCAAGTATTGAAGAAACATAATCAGGATAAGACAAGATTTAGAGGTTTTTACATTAAGAGATCAAAATTTATAGAATATGATATAACTGAGGTCAAAGGAGCTAGGATTTAAAACAAGCATCACCTACCCAAAAAAACTGAGTGTAATCCATTGGGGGACAGGGGTGGGGAGAAGGGATAGAAATTCAATGAATTAGAAGAATTTAATGCATTGTTGAGAAATAAAAGAGAGTTAAATAGAAAAAATGGACTTTCAAATACAAGACTCAAAAGAAGCATGGAAAGGTAAAAAAAAAAGAAAGAGAAATCATAATGGACTTATTGAAGGTAAACTGTTTACCTTCCTACTTGGAAAGATGATATATGTTTTTGTTTTTTTTGTTTTTTGCCTTTTGGAGGGCAATTGGGGTTAAGTAGCTTCTCCATGGTTACATGGCTAGTTTTTTTGTGTGGGTGTTGTGTCTGAGGCCAGAACCAAACTTGTGTCCTCCTGACTTGGGGGCCAGCACTTTACTCACTGCACCACCTAGCTGCCCCCTGTTATTTTTTAAATTGGTATTGGAGGTGGTTGGAGCAGGAGCTCAAACAAGTTTCTGCTTTTACTCCACCACCTTGGCTCTGCCCCCAAAAGATGATATTTGTAACTCATGAGACCTTTCTCATTATTAGGGTAGTTGGAGTGAATACATACATACTTACACACATACATATATAAATGTATATATAGGTATAGACAGAGGGCACAGGGGGGAGTTGAATATGAAGGGATGATATCTAAAAAATAAAATTAAGGGGGTGAGAGAGAAGAATGTGCTGGGAAAAGGAGAAAGGGAGAGGAGAATGGAGTGAATTTCCTCATGTAACTTTTGTGTTGTATCTCATGTATCTCAGATCTTTTGTACTATACCTACAGTAATGAGGCAAGAAAGACCTTTTACAGTGGTGGGGAAGGGGTGAGGGAGGTGAGAGGGAATGAGTGAACTTTACTCTCATCTGATTTGGCTTAAAGTGGGAATAACATACACACTCAATTGAATATGGAAATCTGTCTTACCTTACAGAAAAATAGGAAGAAAGGGGATAAAGAGGGAGATATAAGGGAGGACAGATTGGGGAAGAGGGTAATCAGAAGCAATACCTTTGAGGTGGGAAAGTGCCAAAGGAGAGAATAGAATAAACAAGGGGCAGGATAGAATGGAGGGAAACATAGTTACTCCTTTACAAAGTGACTATTATAGAAGTGTTTTGCATGACTAAACATGTATAACTTACATGAAACTGCTTGGTCTCTCAATTAGAGTGAGTGGAGAGGGAGGAAGAGTGAGGATTTGAAACTCAAAGTTTTAAAAAATGAATGTAATAAAATGTTTTATATGCAGCTGGGAATTAAGATACATAGGGAATAGGTATAGAAATCTATCTAACCCTAAAGGAAAATAAAAAGGGAAGGGTATAACAGAAAGAGGGTGGGGAAGATAGAAACAAAAAATAGATAAATATTTTGTTAATTTGATTAAAACAAAGAAGAAAGTCAAATTGCCAATATCAAAAATGAAAAGAGTTATTTCACCACCAATGAAGAGGAAATTGAAACAATAATTAGGAGAGATTTTGTCCAAATGTATGCCAACAAATTTGATAATCTTAGTGAAATGGATGAAAATTTACAAAAATATAAATTGCCCAGATTAACAGAAGAGGAAAGAAAATACTTAAATAACCCTCTTTCAGGAAAAAAAATTGAACAAACCTTTAATAAACTCCCTAAGAAAAATTTTCCAGGACCAGATGAATTTACAAGTAAATTCTACCAACCATTTAAAAAACAATTAATTCCAATACTATATAAATTATTTGGGAAAATTAGTAAAGAAGGAGGCCTATCAATTTCTTGTTATGAAAAAAAATATGGTGCTGATACCTAAACCAGGAAGAGAAAAGTAGAAATAAAATTATTTACCAATATCCCTAATTAATATAGATGCACAAATTTTAAATATAATGCTTCAAGGATTTTTTTTAGTGTTGTACTTAGTACTCACTGGCTTATTCTCTCAGAGTCAGACTGCTATATCTGTCTCTCAGTGTTCCCAAATATGTTGATTAGTTTTGGGATGCCTGAGCCCCTAAGAACTCCTTTCTTCTGAAAACTATCTGTTCATATCCTTTGATCATTTACCAGTTGGTAAAGAATCTTATTTTTTGTAAATTTGGTGTATGTATGTATGCATATGTGTAGACATGTGTATGTATATGGATATATGTATATGCACATGTATATGTGCGTAAGAATATATGTATGGGGGTGGCTAGGTGGTGCAGTGAATAGAGCGCCAGCCCTGGAATCAGGAGGACCTGAATTCCAATCCGGCCTCAGACACTTAACCCAAAAATTAGCCATGTGACATTGGGCAAGTCACTAAATCCCAGTTACCCTCCAAAAAGCAAAAAAAGAGGAAATAAAAAATATATGTATGAATATATGCATACATTTGACAATACACATATATCTAAATATTTGAAAAATTAGACCTTTATCAGAAAAAAATTGCTATAGAATTTCTCCAGTATTCTCTTTTCATTCTAATTTTGACTGCATTGCTTTTGTTTGTGCAAAATCTTTTTAATTTCTTGTAATCAAAATCAATCATTTTACATCCCACCATACTCTGTATCTCTTGTTTGGTCATAAACTTTTCCCTTACTCATATGTATGAAAATTAATTTTTATGCATTCCTAACTTGTTTATGATGCTGCCCTTTATGTCAAAATCATGTACCCACTGGCTTTATCTTGATATAGTTTGAGATTTTGATCTAAGACTAGTTTCTGTGAAATTGATCCCTAGTTTTCCCAGCAATTTTTGTCAAATAGTGAGTTCTTATTCCAAAATCTTGGATCTTTTGGTATCAAACCCTCAATTAATATCATTATTTACTACCATATATTTTGTGCCTAATCTATTCCATTGATCCATAGTTCTGTTCCCTAACCAATAACAGATTCTTTTGATGATTAACACTTTGTAATATAAATTTGAAATCTGGTACTACTGGGTGACTTTCCTTCATTCTTTTTGAGGGGGCAAGGTAGGGCAGTTGGGGTTGTGACTTGCCCAAAATCACACAGCTAGTTTTGTGTTAAGTGTCTGAGGCCAGATTTGAACTCAGGTCCTCCTGACTCCAGGACCAGTGTTCTATTCACTGCACCACCTAGCTCCCCCTTTCCTTGATTTTTTTTACCTTCTCTTCATCCAGTAGGATTTTATGATTTTTTTTCTAGCACTATAAATTTTTTTTGGTACTTTTATAAGCATAGCACTGAAAAAGTATATTAATTTAGGTAGAATTGTAATTTTTGTCATATGGCCAACCCACTTATAAGTCAGGCAGGTAGATGACTAAGAGGATAGAGCACTGGGCATGGAGTCAGGAAGAAATGAAAACAAATCTGGCCTTAGACACTTACAAATTATATGACTTAGGCAAGTCACTTCTGTTTACCTTAATCTACTGGAGAAGAAGATGGCAAAGTACTTCATTATTTTTACCAAGAAAGACACATGAATGATATAGTTGATAGGGTCATGAAGAATCAGAAAAATATATGACTGAACACATGTGAGCAATTAATATTTTGTAACTGTTAAGATCTGTCATTAATTGTGCAAAATGTGTTCTGTAATTTTGTATGTATACATATAATATATATAATATGATATATATAATACATATGTGTGTATGTGTGTATATATATTTTATATTCCCTGGATTTGGCTTGGCAGGTATATTCCCAGGTATTTCATATTGTTCACACTTACTTTAAATCGGATTTTTCTATCACTTCCTGCTGGGCTTTGATGGTAACAAAAAGAAATGCTGATGACTTATGTGGGTTTATTTTGTTTCCTACAACATTGCTAAATGTTGATTATTTCAACTATTTTTGTTTTGTTGATTCTCTAGGGTTCTCTAAGTATACCATCATATTATCTGCAAAGAGTAATAATTTTGTCTCCTGATAATGAATTTTTTTCATTAAATATATTTTTCTTTTTATAATGCAATAGCTTTGTTGTTGTTGTTGTTTTTTACTCATTTTTCAGCCATATCTGACTCTTAATGACCCCTTTTGGGGTTTTCTTGACAAAGATAGTGGAATGGTTTGACATTTCCTTCTCCAGCTCATTTCACAGATGAGGAAACTGTAAGGATCTGTAGGAAACTAATAAGTCTTGGAGGCTAGATTTAAAGTCAGATTTTCCTGACTCTAGGCCCAATGTTCTATTCACTGTACCACCTCACTGTATTATTGCTGTAGTTAACATTTCTAATACAATATTGAATAACAGAAGTCATAAGGGACAGCCTTGCTTCACCTCTGATCTTATAGAGAAGGTTTCTATCTTATCACTATTACACATAAAGCTTGCTTTTGGTTTTAGTTAGATTCTACATATCATTTTAAGAAAGTATTCATTAATTCCCATGCTTTCCAGGGTTTTAATAGGCGTGGATGTTTTATTTTATTAAAAGCTTTTTCTGCACCTTTTGATATAATAACATCATTTTCTTTTCTTTTGCTACTGATATTGTCAATTATGCATATGGTTTTTCTAATATTTAGCCATTTCATTCCCATTATGATCCCACTTGTCATAGTGTATTATCTTTACTGTAGTCTCCTTTCTAATTGTTTTTAAAAATTCGCATCAATATTTTTTTAGATATATCAGCCTTGTAGTTTTCTTTTCCTGGTTTTGCTCTTCCTTTAAGAGAGGTATTAGCTATTAAAAACATATTTATATCATAAAAGGAATTTGTTAGGACTCCACTTTTGTTTTCAAAATATTTACATAATATTGGGATTAATTATTCCTTAAATGCTTGAAATTCACTTGAAAATCCTTTGGGTCCTGGGCATTTTTTCTTAGGGAGCTCGTTTATTACTTGTTCATGTTATTTTTTTCTTGATACAATACTTGATAAGTATTCTATTTCCTCTTCTGTTAATCTGGGTATTTTATATTTTCATAAATATTCATCCATTTCACTTTGATGGTCAATTTTACTGGAATATGTCTGGGCGAAATATCTCTTGATAATAGTTTTAATTCCATCATCATTGGTGGTATATCCATTCTTTTTATTTGGATACTGCTAATTGAGTTCTTTTTAAAAATAAAATTATAAGTGACTAATCTGTTTTATAGGTTCCTTTTCATAAAACCAATTCCTACTTTCATTTATCATTTTTTTTTTACTTTTGATCTCAATCTCTTTGTTGATTTTCAGGATTTCCTATTTGTTGTTTAACAGGGATTTTTAACTTATTATGTTTTTCTTATTTTTTAGTTGCAAGCCTAATTGATTTATCTAATTGTTTTTTATTGACATATACATTTAGAGATATAAATTTTCTCATAAGCATTATTTTTACTATATCCCACAAATTTCAATTTGTTGTTATTGTTTTCAATGAAATTATTGGTAGTTTCTACTATTTCTTTTTGATCCCCTCATTCTCTAGGATTAGCAGGCAAAGAAGTAAGTTAAATATATTGGGATTATATTGATAATATCTGAGAAACAGATATTATCTGTTTTTTATATATATATACATATATATATTCAAGAGAAGGCAAAATATAAATTGAAAGAATCTACCCATCACCTCCTGAACAAGACTTTATAGCCTAATTTCAGAACTCCCAGGACAAAGAGAAAATAATGTAAGCAGCCAGAAAGAAACCATTCAAATAGCTTGAATCCAGTCATGGTCACACAAGATTTAACAAGTACCATGTTAAAGAAGTTGAGAACTTAGAATATGATGTTCTGGAAGGCAAAGGACCTAGGATTACAACTAAGAATAACTTAGCCCCCAAAACTGAGTATAATTCTTTGGGGTGGAGGATAAACATTTAATGAAATAGAAGCCTTCCAAGCATTCCTGATTACAAATTTTAAAAAAGATGAGAAATGATTAGAAAATTTTACTTTCAGATACAAGACTCAAGAGAAGCATAAAAGAATAAATGAGAAAGATAAATCATAAAGGACTCAATAAAGTTAAACTGTTTACACTTTTATATGGGATAATGATACATGTAACTTCTAAAAATGTATAATTATTAGGTTAGTTAGAAATTTTGCATTTCAAAATAAATTATTTCTTTTGTAATACTACAGATTTTACTTTATGAATTTAAAAACTTTCTTCTGAGAAGGGTTACATAGACTTGACTTGACTACAAAAGAATGTGTCTGTGACATACACAAAAGGATAAGAATATCTCTACACCATATTGATATATGATCATCTATACTATAGGCAGTTCATTACACTAATTGATAACTTAAGTATTTATAAAGTTTGCTTTTGGTTTTTTGTTTTTGTAAAAAGCACTTATCTGAAACACTAAGCAAGAATTATTTGTAATGGGGATAAACTAGAAACCTTTCAGTAGGATCAGGTATGAAACAAGATTACCTACTGTCACCAATATTATTCAATATTATACTGGATATATTAACAATAATGATGAGAAAAGAGAGAAAAGAAACAGAAAAATCAGGATAGGGAATGAGGTAATAAAACTATCTCTTTTTGCAGATGATGTGATGATATACCTGGAAAATCCCAAAGACTCAACTAAAAAGTTAATTGAAACAATAATGTTAGCAAAGTAGCAGGATATAAAGTAAATTTCAATAAGCCATCAGCATGCCTTTATATCACAAACAAAACTCTGGAAGAAGAAATAGTAAATGATAATCCATCTAAAATAACTTTAGACAGAAAATAATACCTGGGAGTACACCTACCAAAACAAACCAAGAACTATATAAAGAAAATTTAAAAAGAATGTTTTGTAAAAATAAAATCATACTTTAATAATTGGAAAAATATTAATTGCTCATGGGTAAGCAGGTTCAATATAATAAAAATGACAATTTTAACTAATTTATATATTCAATTCCATCCCAATAAAATTACCAATAATTTTTTACCAAGTTAGAAAAAATAAAAGCAAAATTCATTTGGAAAAAAAGTCAAGAATATCAAAGGAACTAATAAAAAGACATAAAGGAATGATATTTAGAACTACCAGGTCTAGGGGAGGCTAGGTGTGCAGTGAATAGAGCACATCCCTGGACTCAGGAGGAGCTGAGTATAAATCTGGCCCCAGACACTTAACTCTTACTAGCTGTGTGACTTTGGACAAGTCACTTAACCCCAATTGCCCCTCCAAAAAGCAATAAAGCAAAAAATAAGTGCAGTACTAGGTCTTAAACTAAATTATAAGGCACTAATTATTTTCCTATGTGGTACTGGCTAAGAAATATAAGGAACAGTAGAATAGAGTAGACATGCAATTTATAGCAGCAAATACACATAACAATCTTGCATTTGACAAGTGTAAAAACTTGAGATTTGGGAATAAGAATTTATTATTTGGAAAAATATTGTTGGGAAAACTGGAAAGCAATATGGAATAAATTGGGCATAGATTAATATCTTGCACCATTTACTAAGATAAGGTCAAAATGGATGCATGACCTATACATAAAGGGAAGTATTACAAGAAAATTAGAACATGAAACAGATTACTTAACAGACTTATGGATTGTTGAGAAATTTATGAATAAACAAGAGATAGAAAGCAAAGTTAGGAGTAAAATGGATCATTTTTATTATGTTAAATTAAAAAAAAGTTTTGTACAAATAAAACACATGGAGGCAAGATCAGAAGGAAAGCAGAAAATTGGTGTAAAATTTTATAGACAGTTTCTCAGATAAACATATATATAAAGAACTTTGTCAAATCTGTAAGAATATAAGTCGTTCCCAAATTTATAAATGGTCAAAGGATATGGACAGGCAGTTTCCAATTAAGAAATTTTTTTTGAGGTTTTTAAACTTCAATTTATTAATTTGTTTGTTTCCTTTTAGTTTACAGGATTCAATTCCACAATTCCTTGAATTTCACATTTTGTCCCCCTCCCTCCCCTCCCCCCCATGGTGGATTATTATCAAGTATAGGATCTGTAAATACTTTCACATTATACAATGGTCAGGTTATAAGGATGGATTGTACCAGCTGGAATGAAAAATGGTAAAGAGGACATAAAATCAAATAAGAGAACGAAAAAGATCAGGTATTTTGCTTCCACCTGGATATAAATTTAGTTCTTTATAGTTCTTTCTCTGGATGCACATTTTTCTCTCCATCATGTGTCTTTTGGGATTGACTTATATCCTTGTATTGCCGAGAAGAGTCCAGTCTATCAAAGTTGGTCATCACACATACGTTGTGTCTGTAATTGTGTACAAATTCCTCCTGGTTCTACTCTTCTCAATCAGCATCAGTTCTTTTAAGCCTCTCCAGGTAAATATGAAGACCGCCTGCTCCCCGTTTCTTATGGCACAATAGTATTCCATAACATGCATATACCTCAACTTGTTCAGCCATTCCCCAATTGATGGGCACCCCCTTAATTTCCAATTCTTTGCCACAACAAAAAGAGCTGCTATAAACATTTTTGTACATATGGGTCTTTCTCCCATTTCTATAATCTCTTTGGGATATAACCCTAGGAATGGTATTGCTGGATCAAAGGGTATGAAAGTATTTATAGCCCTTTGGGAAAAATTCCAGATTGCTCTCCAGAAAGGCTGGATCAGTTCATAACTCCACCAACAATGCATTAGTGTTCCAGTTTGCCCACACCCTCTCCAGCATTTTTCATTTTCCTGTTTTGTCATCTTAGCCAATTTGACTGGTGAGATGTGGTACCTCAGAGTTGTTTTGATTTGCATTTCTCTAATCAATAGTGAATTAGAGCATTTCTTCATGTGCTTATAGATAGCTTTAATTTCTTTCTCTGAAAACTGCCTGTTCATATCCTTTGACCATTTATCAATTGGGGAATGACTTGTATTCTTATACATTTGACTCAATTCTCTGTATATTTTAGAGATGAGTCCTTTGTCAGAGACATAGGTTGTAAAGATTCTTTCCCAATTTCCCATCTCCCTCTTAATCTTGGTTACATTGGCTTTATTTGTACAGACACTTTTCAATTTCATATAGTCAAAATTATCCATTTTACATTTTATAATATTCTCTAATTCCTGTTTCGTCATAAAGTCATTCCCTCTCCACAAGTCTAATAGGTAAAGTATTCCTTGTTTTAGCAGACTGCTTACAGTATCAACCTTTATACCTAGATCATGAACCCATTTAGACTTGATTTTGGTATATGGTGTTAGATAATGGTCCATGTCCAGTTTCTGCCATACTATATTCCAGTTTTCCCAGCAGTTTTTGTCAGTGAGTTCTTATCCCAAAAACCAGGGTCTGGGGGTTTATCAAACAATACATTACTGTAGTCGTTGACTTCTGAATCTCGTGTGCCTAATCTATTCCATTGATCCACTTCTCTATTTCTAAGCCAGTACCAGGTAGTTTTGATGACTGCTGCTTTATAGTACAGATTGAAATCTGGTAAAGCTAGTCCACCTTCCCTAGCATTTTTTTTTTCATTAATTCCCTTGATATTCTGGACCGTTTATTCTTCCAGATGAATTTTGTTACTATTTTTTCTAATTCTATAAAGTAGGTTTTTGGTAAATTAATTGGTATGGCACTAAATATATAATTTAATTTAGGTCAATTAAGAAATTTTTTTAAAAAATTATAGTACATTGTAAAAATGCTCCAACTCAACACTGATTAGAGAAATGCAAATTAAAACAATCTTGAGATATCATTTTACACATATCAGATTGGCTAAAATATTTGAAGGGGAAAGCAAAAAATGTTGGAGGGGAATGTGGAAATTTTGGAACATTAATTCATTGTTGGTGGAATTGTGAACTGATCTAACTATTTTGTTAGCAATTTGAAATTATGATTGTGATGAGATATTACTGTGCCATAAGAAATGATGAGGTAAATGATCTTAGAAAAACATGGAAAGAATTGCACAAAATAATGAAGTGTGAAAGGAGTAGAACCAAAATTTCACTGTACATAGTACAGTTTTAGGAATGACTTTGAGTGAATAAGTTATTTTGACTATTACAGTACCCAAATTAGCTATAAAGGACTTGTGAAGAAAGCCTATCTGTATCCAGAGAAATAACTGATAAATAGAAGTATGCATAGAAATTTTTACATATATGTGTACATATATGTGTGTATATATATTTCTGTTTAATGGTAGCCATCTCTAGGGCAGGAGTGGGGGATATGGAAGAAAAAAGGAGAATAAAAAAGAAATTTACATAATAATTTTATTGCATATTTGAAAGACATAGTAAGTTGTACAAAGAGATTTCCAATTTCATGTGCAATCATCTTTTTTATTGTACTATGTTATGGAAATGATTGTTTTATTCCATAAATTAAGAATAAGAATTTTGTTAAAGGAAGGGTTTTTTTTCTTTCCTTAAAAGCATAAATTTGCCTCTTTATAGCTTCTACTCACTCTTCTAAGTTCTCTTGTGCCAATCAGAACAAGTCTTATCCATATTCTACTGATAACTCTTGAAATATATAAAGACTCCCACTGTTATCCATATAAGTTTTACTTTCCTGTATCTTCTGTGGGCTTTGCAAACCCTATGCCCTTTTGAATATCTGGCCCATTATAGAAAAACTTCTGGTTCATCCTAAATCTCTTGGTTCTGCACATCTCTAACTCACCTGTTCCTTTGCTGTCTCTCTCCTCATAGGATCTAGAAGTTGAGAGAGTATATTCCTTGCTCCTCCCTAATGCACCTTGCTCGTCTACCATCATGTAATTATCTCTCCCTCTTTACATTTCTTGCCATTCAAATATACCATACTCTCTCAAACCTGAGCATAATTACCTAGCTACCTTTTAGTTACTTTTGCAATTTTATTCATGACTTTAGAACCTGATTCACAGTGTTTTTCTCCACTCAATTCCTGATATCCTTAAGACTATAATAGCCATAATATACAGACTAGGGAGACAAACTAGAAAGAGAAAATTCATTCATGTACATTGATATAAAATTTTTTTTAAAAAGTATTAGCTAAGACAACCTATGTAATGGGAATGTAAATTTGAAGATCTTCCCTGCCCCTAGGCTAAAGAGCACCTGGAGCCTGGGGTGGGAGGCTTGTTTTTCAGTAGATACTTCTTGATTGGCCAGTGAGTCAATACGGTTGTTACATTCTCTGAGCCAGGAGAAGGCTATATAAGCCCTGATGTATAGCTTTGTTTTGGGGCTCACTTTGAGAAGTGTTCTGTGATTTGATCTGGATTATGGGAAGCCGTTGTCCAGAGCCTCCCGTCTTTGAAAAACCCAGATGTTGAAACCCAGATGTTGATTTGGTATGGATGTAATGGTTGGACAGTTTGGAAATCTGTCTACTTGATCTGTTTCTCTGTCTTGATAATTCTGTCTGTATACTTTGAAGTTCAGGGTGCTGACCTCTTTCCCCTGAACTAGGTAAATGATAGATCTATGACTGATTAAAGTAAGCTTGTTAACCCATTTTGAGTTGCTTTCCTTTATCAAAACAGATCCAAGAACCTATGTTGGCAGCAAACCCTGAGGACACTTGGGGTGCTTGCTGCTACAACCTATTAAAAAGATTACATAAAATTATCTGGTAGAACTTATAACAAGAATATCAGTTGGCTTAATATAAGAAAAAACATAAAATTAATGAACATAAATAGAAGCAAAATCACAATTACATTAATAAATGCAGAAATGGCCATTTATAAAATATAGCACTCATTTTTGTTTAGAAAAACACTAAAGAGCATATAAATAAGTAAATATCTCCTTAAAGTCATAAATATATCAAACACCAAGAGCTACCACTATTTGTAATGCAGATAGATTAAATTATTTCCAATAAAGCAGAAGTGAAACAAGGATATCTCTTGTCACCACTTTTATTTTGAACTGTAGTAGAAATGAGATCAATAGCAATAATATAAGAAATTAAAGAATAAGAAAAAGAAATTGAGGGGAAATCATAAGCAAACAAAAGAAATAAAAAGCTTTCATTTTTTGTTGATTTTATAATAGTATATTCAAGTATTTTAAAAGTCAGCTAAAATGAATCAAATAATAACTTCAGCAAACTTTTGAGATAAATAAATCCATGCAGTTCTTCAATATTTCTATATAATGCCAATATAACCCAGTAGGAAGAAAGAAAAAAGAGAAATTCTATTTAAGGTAACTATAAAATGTATAAAATACTTGGGAATCAACCAACTAAGATTCATATATGAAGAATATAACTCCAACTACCCAACATTGTCTATAGAAATAAAGATAGCTCTAATAATTTGAAGAATATTAATTGTTCATGTTTATGACAAATCAATATAATTAAATTATAATACCTAATTAATTCATTTATTCAATGCACTGCTAATTAAGCAATAAAAGGATTACTTCATAGAACTAAAAATAACAGAGAAATTTATATGAAGGGGGAAAAACGGTCAAGAATCTCGAAGGAAATAATGAGAGGTTACTATAACAAGGGTACCTAGCAGTACCAGATTAAAAATTATATAAAAATAAATTTCAAAAGAATTTAAAATAAAATTGTTATAAAGCAGAAAGATGATCACATCTTGAATAAATTAGCTGTACAGCACAGTGAAGGAACACTAATTCCCTACCACGATGAACACAAAGGCCCAAACAAGTGGGATAGGTACTCATTATTTGACAGAAACTTACAGGAAAATTTGACAGCAACATGGAAAAAATTACATTTAGATCAACACTTCATATTTTACACAAAGATAAGCTCTAAATGGATATGACCTAAATATAAAAGATCATTTAAAAATAAACTATGGAAACATAAGTGGGGGGGAGATTAACTAGATGTATGGATGAGAAAAGTTCACATCCAAAGAAAAAAAAAGGAAGGATCATAAAAAATAGAATAAGTAATTTGAATTATATGAAATTCAAGTTTTTGCACAAATATTCATATAGCTATGATTTTTAAAGAAAGTATTAACTGGGAAATTTTTTTTAAATTGGATTCTCTGATAAATATGTCATATCTACAATACTTAAGGAATTGATTCAAATTTATAAGAATAAGTGTCATTTGCTATTTGAAAAATGGCATAAGGAAATGAAGAAATAGTTCTTGAGGGAGGAAACCCTGAATTTCTACAGCTACATGAAAAAAAAAAAAACGCTACTAATTACTACTAGGATACCTAGGTGGAGCAGTGGATAGAGTCACTCTTGGAGTCAGGAAGAACAGAGTTCAAATCCTTCTTCAGACACTTATTTGCTATGTGACCCTGGGCAAGTCACTTAACCAAGTTTGCTTTGGTTTCCTCATCTTAAAAAGGAGTTGGAGAAGGAAATTGCAAGCTATTCCAGCATCTTTGCCAAGAAAACCCCAAATGAGGTCATGGAGAATAAAATATGATTGAAACAACTAAACAAAAATCAATATTAATTGAAAAAGCAAGCTAACATTAAAATTCTGATATTCCAACTCACTCCTCTAAGAGTGGCAAAGATTTTGAAAAAATTATAAATGTTGATAGAGCATTTAGGAAAACAGATACACTGATTTACTCACTGTTGGTGAACACTTGAATGGGTACAATCATACAAAAAAAAGAAATTTATAATTATACACAAAAGTCTTAAATCATTAATGCTCTTTTATCCAACTGTACCACTGCTAGGCACTTTTAAATATTTTCTATATTATATTTTCTTGCAAAAAAGACCTACAAATTTTATGTAATCAAAATTATCTGTTTATTCTATTACCCTTTCTATACCTTGCTTGGTTATGGATTACTCTTTTAACATTAAACTTCTTCATTCTCCCCAACTGTGGGTACTGTTAAAGGAAATCATAAAACCATACTGACCTAGTCCACTAAAAAAGTTACCTAAATGCAATAAGACCTTTAGAAACCCTTTTATTCATCTCTAATTGATGTCACATTCTCCCAAATATGTGTCCCAGGATGAAAGACTAAAATTAAAGAAACTGAGGATGTTTGGTGCAAAGTACAAAAGACCAGAGAGGATATGAAAGCTATTTGTAAGTGTCTGATCAAGTGTCATATGGAAGAAATATTCCACTTCTTTTTTTCTCCTTGACTCCAAGGACATATATATGAGCAATGGGTAGAATTTGCAAAGAGAGCTTAAAGCAAGGAACATTTGTGAACAATTATAGCTGTTCAAAAACAATGGATTTCCTTGAGATGTCTCTTCTACCTTGCAAGGATTTTTCAAGTGGAGGTTGGAGGATCACTTGCCCAGGATGCTGCAGAAGAGATTTGTGGTCAAGTACATATTGGACAAAATAGCTTCTCAGGTCCCTTCTAAATCTGAGATTCCTTTTGTCTCTTAACCTGTCACATAGGGCAGTGATTAAGAATATAATTTTTGACTTTTTTCTTGCCACTGGACTTTGATGACTGGAGAAGGGAGCTTTGCGTCACTTAAATGCAATTCAGGTGCAAGTCAAGACACCCCCCACATGATGTAATTGGTCCTTGTTCAGAAAGTAAGATGAACAGCAACAATAATAATAATAGAAGAGGGAAAAATCACAGAATTAAATTTAATTCAAATATAAATGTTATAGTATACTATAGACTGGGTAATGAAGAAAAGCAAAGTCTCTGGTTTTCTCTTTTTAAAACTATTCCTAAATAATTCTAAAATGAGGTACTGATATGTCAAGCTGAGAAAATAAATGAGAATTTCATATATGTTTTTGTTCTTTAACCATTCTTAAGCATAACTTTCTAAAAAAATATCTGCAGAGAAACATTTTAAAATGTCATGACCTCAAAAACACTTTATTGCATGAATGAATGATCTATTCATTAAGTTGATGCATAAATTATAATGGAATGAAACATAAATATAATATTCATTTTTTATAATCATGTGAAAACAGATTTTTTTAAAGATATTTTACTGCTCATTGGAGTGTATAAAAGTATTTTATTTACTGTGTTGTTTAGTTGTTTTCAGGCACGTCTGACTATGATCCGTTTTGGGGTTTTCTTGGTAAAAATACTGGAATGGTTTGTCATGCCCTCCTCCAGTTCATTTTAGACAGCTAGTATCTGAGGCCAGATTTGAAATCAGGTCTTCCTGACTCCAGGCACAGCACTCTATTGATTGAACCACCACACAGTTTCCTATCTGTATCAGTGAAGAAGTTTCCACAACCAGAATGTACTATACCAGTAAAATCACAGGTTGAGATACTTTTAAAAAACAATGGGATGCCAGAAAGTAAAGATGAATATGTTAAATATTTGACACTAAAAGTCTATATGATTCTATAATTCATATATGTTTAGCTAGTTGGTGTAGTGAACCTTGAGTCAGGAAAACCTGAGTTCAAATACAGCTTCAAACACTTACTAGCTGGTTGACCCTGGGCAAGACACTGAACCTCTTTCAACCTGTTTCCTCATCTGTGAAATGGAGATGGGCAGCTAGGTGGCATAGTAGGATAGAGTGCCAGGCCTGGAGTGAGAAAGACTCATTTTTGTGAATTTAAATTCTGCCTCAGACAATTACTAACTTTGTGACTATGAGCAAATCACTTATCTCTGTTTGCCTCAGTTTCCTCATCTGTAAAAGTAAGCTAGAGAAAGAAAGGCAAACCACTCCATTGTCTTTGTCAAGAAAACCCAAATGGGGCCACAAACAGTTGAACATGACTGAAACAATTGAACAACAACAACCAAATGGAGATAGTAGCACCTGCCTCCCAAGGCTGTTACAAGAATAAAATGAGATAATATTAATGAAATGCTTTACAAATGTCAAAGAATTATTTAAGTACCAGCTATGATTATTAAAGTATAAAAATATTCAGGAATAGAAAATGCTGAATAAAATTCAAATATATGCTATGTTTTTATAAATGAAAAGTCATACTAATCCTGAAAAACAGCTGTGACTGAAGCTAGACTAATTAAAATGTATTATAACAGACCATATGAGCCACTGTATGAGATGAACCAATTTATCCTTTTTATTTTAGAAATTTTCAAATAGCAACATTGGCTAAAATACAGATACTGAAGATCTGCTGGAAAATATAACTCAAAAGATTTAGTAATGCAGAATTTATTCTCATTATAATTGTACCTCCATGAATGAACAATCCTAGTTCAGTATTTCTGTCTGTATCTGGGTGAACATCTGCCTGAAGATATATAATATGAAGAGTTCTGTATCTCTAGTTTATGTTCATTTCCATTATTGCAATGTTACATAGTAATAATTTCTATCTTTTTAGCACTTTGAGGTTTATGAAGCATATTGTCTATATTACATAATTTGATAAATATCATAGTATTACAATTATCATCGCAACTACAGAGTTGGAAAAACTGAAGTTCAGAAGCTTCCAGGGGTGGGGAACCTGCAGCTTTGAGGCTATATTGCCGTCTAGCTCCTTGGGCATGGTCTTTTGACTAAGTCCAAGTTTTACAGAACAAATCCTTTTACTAAGGTGATTTGTTCTGTGAAGTTTGAATTGTCAAAGGGCCACCCTTGAGGACCTAAAAGGCCATATGTTGCATCAAGGCTGCAAGCTCCCCACCCCTGGCACAGCTGGCCAATAGCATCATAGATATTAAATGGTAATACTAACCAGGATTTGAGCCCAGGACTTCCAGTACCACATTAAGGCCTCAATCTAAGACAACCACATCCTTCATGAAGCTATCTCTGAGTAATTAAGAGAGATGCTGCTCGTGTACTGCCCTTCACTATGTAGCTAGATGATTACTCTGTTTGCTCTTAAAAAAAAGAAAACTTAAAAATAGGCTTTGATATTGGTGCAAGGCAAAGAATTAAATTGAGTCAGTTAGCAAACAGATATTTAGTTTCTACAGAGTACAAAGCACTGAGCTAGGACATAGGGAATGAAAAGAAAGCTTGGACAAGTCCTCTGACCTCGCATTATCAATGGTCATTTACTTCCATGTCACAAATAGCTCTCCACCACATAGTTTGATTTCTATAGTGCAAAAAGCATTATTAATTCACATTCCCTTTTGCAATTGTGTTCCTAAGTTGGAACTTAATGTTTCTAACTCCTGTTTAACAGAAATTATGTATATCTGATGAACTGCATCACCATTGTTTGTTGTGGGCATTGTGACAGACCAAAGAAAAGGCACTATACACTAACTCAATTTTCAGGGTTTTTATTTTCTTTTTTGAGGGGGAGAGAGGATATGACCTATTATTCCACTGGTATAGGAAAGTACCAAAAGGAAAATTCATTTTGCTGAGGCCGAGCAGCAAATCATCTGTAATTTGTATTCCTAGAAGGCTGCCTAGAGCATTAAGATTTTAAGTGACTTGTCCATGGTAACAAGCCTAGTATTTGTCACAAATAGAATTTTAACTTAGTAAATTTTCCTGACTCTGAGGACAAAGCTCTATCTACTATGCCATATGACATGTTCAGTTGTGTATTATTTCATACATAATTTACTTAGAACCTGAGCATCACTAAAAAAAAAACATATATGGGAATAAGGAAGATATGGAAAAATAAGTAACTTTTGTTACTTTTTTGGTGTAGGGCATAATAATTTACATTCATCTACCAATTTTCCCATAGTACCCTTTTTGATCCAGTCATCTCTGTTAGGTAGGAGATGGTATAGGATTATTATTACTCTTACTATATGACTGAGGTCCAAAATTTAGATGATTTTCCAAATGCCAAAGGGCTTACAATCACTACAATTGAGACCTGGATCTTTGGATTCTTCAACTAATACTCTTTCCAAAACAATATTCTGACACCAAAGTCCAGTCTCCTTGTGACCTACTATGAGCTGGACCTCAAAGGCTCTCAGTCTGAAGTGACTAGTCAGTGATGTAAGTACTATGTGATGATAGAGAATATACTGACCACAGCAAGCCATATCATTCTGATAGCTCTGTTCATAGTTCATTCACGATCAGCTAGCTCAGCTCATGCTGGTACTCAGTTCTCATGCCATCTCTGGCATTCATATTCACATATGTACATCTTTTCATCCTTTACTCCTGCTTCCATTATTTGCTACCCCCTGGGACAAAGTCACTAGAATCTCTGACTCCTGAGAGTTATCCTTAGCTCCTATTCTATCTGTCATTTTGTTCTTCCTAGTGGGGACTACCTATACTCTTAGTCATTTTGCTTCTCTCCAGTCAAGTCTCCCAGGATCAATTTCCATCTTCCCCTCCACGACATTGGATAACTTACTGTTCTTATCTTTCACAGTCTCAACATTAACCCTTGATAACTTAGAATATTATGTTCCATGAGGACAGAAATTGTGCTTTATCTAAACTTTGTGTTTTATCTAACATCAAACAGAATTTTCTTCATATGGTAGGTCTACATCTGATAAATGAATGAATAATTTTTTTTCTCTATAGCTAAAGGGAATGGACTAGACACAGCCAGTGACAAAGTCATTCTCAAAGGTTTTTTTTTGATCAAATAAACCACATGAAACTTTAAAAATTGATACTGACTGGAAATTTTTTCCAATAACTGTCTCATGTTGTTCCAGACCTCTGTAGCCTTTACTCATGGGTTTGGGAAAGAAATTTAAACCACAATAAACTTTTAAAAATCATATTAGAAATCACAATTTTTACTTCTTTCATGGATGTGATTAGAATTCCTATGCAGATGAATTCCCAATTTATATAACCAGGTCTAGTTTAACACCTGACCTCCACTCCTTTTTCGTGAGTTGATCTGAACTGCTTGAACTGGATATGCTATAGACATCTCAAATCCAAAATATCAAAAACTGAACTTCCTTCTCTTCCAAATCCTATTAGTGTCAAGGGAACCACTATTTTTCCCACTTAATGAAATTTGAAACCTTCTTGTCAAACTGCACTAGCTCATCCCATGTATCCAATCATTTGCCAAATCTTTATTTCTCTTCTTACAATGTCTGTTGTATATGTCCCTTTCTTTTGGCTTTGGCCCAGTTGTTTCATTAGTACTTACTTATATAGGTATGACTCTTGTTCAAGCCCTAATTACCTCTCACCTGTACTACTGAAATAACTTTTTAGCCTTGAGTTTCTCTCCACTCAGCTTCCAAAGTGTTTTTTTTTTCCTAAAGCTTAGGTCTGCTTATGTCACCCTACTAAAAATATTCCAGTGACTTTTTTATTACATATACTATAAAATACAAAGTCCTCCATTTGAAATGTAAAACTCTCCACAAACTGACTCCACAAATCCCTTCCTTCAAGTCTTGTCATATTTAACTCCACTCTGTACACACTGTAATCCAGCTACAGACTACTACTTACTGTTCCTCTTACAGGACATTTCATTTTCCATCTCTACTTTCTTTTGAATGGATTGTCTCCTTGTCTGGAATGCTTTCCCTTCTCACCTGTTTCTCATAGTTTGCCTTGTTTCCTTCAAGACAACTGAAATATCACCCTGTGTAATGCCAAAGCAAAAGCAATTTCCAGGATCAGAATTATGAGCATAGTAACTCTCCATATATTCAGTAACAAATTAAGGCAAAACATTCACATAAAGAGAAAATAAAAATACAGGGTAACTCAGTCATTTAGTAAGCTCTCAATTCAATCACAAAGTTTAAAATCAAGGTACTCCACCCCTGGCTAGTACATTAATTTAGTCAATCACAAAGTCACTCTTCTCCAGTTGAGATTAGTTTCCAATCATAAACAAAGTACATTCATTTGGTAAGTCACAAAGCACAAAAAATCAAAGTACTCCATCCCTGGATCACAACTGAATTACAATTATCATCAGTTAGCACCTTCTCAAAGGGGCAGTGGAGAGCACAAAGGCCATCTACCCTAAGCAACAACAAGGTTAAGATACCATCATAGCATTCAATACCCAAGGAGAGATCTTTTCTTCATCTTGACCTCAGGCAAGTTCTCAGCAATCTCTGTTCCTGGGAAGACAAATCTTAACAAAGCCACAATTTGTATTGGCAGTGACCTCATCAATTCACTCTCTGGCTGCAGAACAATCTCAGTGATTGAGGTATGGGCTCTGGGAGCCCCCTGGAGCTCTCCTTGAGTCCTTGAGGTACAGGTTCTGGGAACTCCCCTTGAACTCTGATTAAATCATCTCATTTGATGAGGCAATAAGCATTATATTGTGGCTGGCCCCAAACCTCTATTACTAGACTTCCCACCCTTGAGCCTATTAAAATATCAATCCACCCTTGAACTGGCCTAGCCCACCATTCTCTAGTCTCCAGGTAGCCTCCAGCAACTTCCCACCCTTAATCACTCATTGACTTCATTAACTCCTCCTGAAGGCCCTCCCTAAACTTCTCCTCTAGACCACCCCTAGATTCCTCCAACAATCTTCTGTATATAAGACCCCATCTTGTCTCCATGTAGGTGAGAGCACCATAGAATGACCTAACACAGGCTTATTCTGGGTTCAATACAAGTGAACTTTTAATAAACTTTACTTTTTTTGGCTGAGAGAAGATTTGAGTAGAATTCATTCGGCAGGACCTGGTGTGTTGGTACTTTGGCATCTCCAGAGCAACCCTAACCCTCTTTATGGGTAACCTCTTCATCAGGACCCCTGAAAACACCAGCAGGACCTTCCTACAGGATTCTGTAAACATATAACAAGAAAATCCTTCTTCAGGGTTTCTGAACCAACAGCAAGCTTTCAGAACCTCTACAACAGCACTGCCCTTTACCAGAAGAGGAATCTGGCAAAATAACATCAAGACATACAAAAAATACTGGCACCACAGTCATGCTCCTCAGTTCTCAGCAGCTCTGGGTGGCAGTTCTCAAAAGTCCTGGGCAGCTCCAACTGGCCCTCAGCGGTCCTGGTAGCTTGGGCTGGCAGTTCTTTCTTTGTCTCAGCAAGTCTGGCTCCTGACAATTCTCTCTCTCTACAAGGGGATCTTTAAATTCCATTACCATTACTCCCTCTCCTGGAAACCTTTTCTCATCATTCAAACTGTTGGTGCCTTAGCCTCTGATATTACCTTCTATCCACTAAATCTATATAAGTAGTAGCTATCCATGTAAATATCTACTACATATCTCTCTACTATATATCTAAATAGCTATATCAACTGTTCATATATCTATTATGTCCATGGATATATAGATAGAATAAATAGTAGTATTAGAGAGAAAAGTACAATTGGTTGAGGTGAAATGGAAAGGCCTCCTACAGAAATATATATGTGTGTGTGTGTGTGTGTGTGTGTATACACATACATCACACATTTATAGAAATACAGTTCAGTCACCTTCAACTCCTCATGAGTTGATATATGGCAGGTAATACCAATGTTTTTATATACTCTTTCTTTAGGTACATACACACACACATATACTATATGTATGTTTATACACACACACACACACACACACACACACACACACACATATATATATATATATATATATATATATATATATAATCAGATATGCATTTGCAAATCCATATGAAAATCACAGTGCTAACACTACCACTCTGATTTTATCATTTGGAATTTATTAAATTTTTATTCCTCTCCCTTGAAATGTATCTTTGACCTATTACTGCCTTGATGGACAGCATTTATAATGAGAATAAGTTGGCAGAGAGATTAGAGAAAAGGTTCTTAGGTGGTGACCCTTATGTTAGAATATTAAATGCAGTATCTAAATATAATCTAAAAGAAGAAATCAAATCAACATGCACCCACAAATCCTGGTATATTTGGACAAAGAATAGTAAAAAAAATTAAAGCAAAAGGCATAGAAGTTGCCTGTCAATTAGTCAACAGGTACTTAATCATTCCCTTTCTGGATCACTGACTTGCTATGACAAAGTGATTTGCATAGCTCAATGAAACTATGAGCTATGATGTGCAGGGTTACCCAAGATGGATAGGTCATAATAAAAAGTTCTGACAAAAAGTGATTCACTGGAGAAGGAAATAGCAAACCACTCTAATATCTTTACAAAGAAAACCTCATGGACAGCATTAAAATGATAAAAGACATGACTCCAGAAGATGAGCCCCTCAGGTCAGAAGGTGTCCAACTCACTACTGGAGAGGAGTACAGGACTACTACAAGTATCTCTAGGTACTAATGAAATAACTGGGCCAAAGCCAAAAGAAAGCTTAGGTGTCTGGTGATGAAAGGAAAGTCTGATTCTGGAAAGATCAATATTGGCTAGCAACACGGAATGTAAGATCTATGAACCAAGGTAAGCTGGATATGATCAAAGAAAGATAAAAAGATTAGACATTAACATATTGAGTATCAGTGAACTTAATTGGACAGGAATGGGTGAATTTAATTCAGGCAATTACTACATATACTACTATGAGCAAGAATCCCTTAGACAAAATGGAATATCCCTCATAATCAACAAAGGGATAAGAAAAAAAGCAGTACTAAAAATGACAGAATGATATCTGTTCAAACCTAAGGCAAACCATGCAATATCACAGTAACATAAATGTAGACTCCAACCACTGAGGCCAAATTTGATTAGTTTTACGAAGGTCTATGGGATCTTCTAGAAATAACAACAAAAGAAAATGTCATATTCATTGTAGGAGGTTGTAATACTAGAGCAGGAAATCAAAAGATAATTGAAATAACAGACAAGTTTTGCCTTGGAGTACAAAATGAAGCAGGGCAGTGACTAATAGTTTTGTTAAAATGAATCACTTTTTGTAACAAAAACTCTTTTTCAACAACCCAGAAGGTTGGTCTGTACTTGGTCATCACCAGAGGGTCAATATCAAAATCAGATTGATTATATGCTCTGTAGACAAAGGTAGAGAAGTTCTCAGTTTGTTAAAACAAGACCTATAGGTGACTATGGCTCAGATCATGAGCTTCTTATTGCAAAATTCAGAATTAAAGTTAAGGATGTAGGGGAAATCATCAGATCATATAAGGTAAGACCTAAATAATCCCTTTTGAATAAGAAGTGGAAGTAATAAATAGATTTAAGGATTTAGATCTGGTGGAGAGAGTAATTGAAGAAGTATGAAGTATGGCCAGTGTTTTGCAAAATTGTACAGGAGGTTGCAACAACAAATAATACCAAAGTAAGAGAATAGTAGGAAGGTAAATGACTGTCTGATGAGGCTTTACAAATAACTAAGAAGGAAAGTGAATGTCAAAGAAGAAAGGGAAAGATATACCCAACTGAATGCAGAATTCAAGAGAATAGCAAGGAGAGATAAGGTTTTCTTACATGAGCAAATCAAAGAAGTAGAAGAAAACAATAGAATAGAAAAATAAAAGATCTCTTGAAGAAAATTAGGGATATGAAGGAAATGTTTCATAAAAAAATAAGCATTATAAAAGACAAAAATGGTAGGGACTTAACAGAAGCAGAAGAGATTGATAAGGGGTGGAAAGAATACACAGAGGAACTATACAAGAAAGATACTACATCACAGAAAGCAATGGTTATGGAGTTACTGATACAGAGGCAGACATTGTAGGGAATGAGGTCAAGTGGGCCTTAGGAAGCATTGCTAACAATAAGGCTAGTGGAGGTGATGGAATCCAAGCTGAAGTACTTAAAATTCCAAAAGATCATGATATTAAAGTGTTGTACTCAGCATGCCAGCAAATTTGGAAAACTCAGCAGTGGACATTGGTTTGGAAAAACATCCCAATCCTAAAGACAGAAAATGCCAAAGAATGTTAAATTAGTAAACAATTGTGCTCATTTCACACACCAGCAAATTTATGCTTAAGATCCTGCAGGCTAGGCTTTAGCAATATATGAACTGAGAATTACCATAAAATCAGACTGATTTTTGAAGAGACAGAGGAAATAGAAACCAAATTCCCAACATTTGCTGGATTATGGTGGAAGTGAGGGAGTTTCAGAAAAAAAAAAAAAACTTCTTCATTTCCTATGTGAAAGCTTCTGATTTTGTGAATCACAAGAAAATGTGGCAAGTCCTCAGAGAGGGGAGTAGCAGGATCACCTTACTTGTCTCCTGAAGGTGAAGAAGCAACCATTGGAACTGAACATGGAACAACTGACTGGTTGTTTGAATTGGAAAAAGAGTACAACAAGGTTGTATATTGTCACTTTATTTGCTTCACTTCTATTCAAAGCACATCATATGAAATGCCAAGACGGACAGATTAAAAGATGGAATTCAGCTCAGACATACAGACAATACCACTCAGTGGCAGAAAGTGAAGAAGAATTAAGAAGTCTCTTGAGGGTAAAAGAGAGTGTAAAAGCTGGCCTGAAACATTAAAAAAAAAAAAGAAAAAAATCCCTTACATCGTGGCATCTAGTACCATCATTTCTGGCAAGTAGAGAAAGAAGAAATAGAAACAGTGTCAGATTTTATAGCCTTGGGCTCAAAGATCACTGCAGACAGTGACTACAGCCATGAAATTAATAAATGCTTGCTCATCAGAAGTATAACTATAGCAAATCTCAACAGCATACTAAAAAACAAAGACATCATCTTTCCAACAAAGGACTGTATACATTCAAAGGTGTGGGTTTTCCAGTAGTAATGCATGGCTTGAAGCTTAATGGCAGAAAAACTAAGATTTTGGCATTTGGTCCCATAACTTCTGACAAATAAAGTGAGAAGAATGGAAGCAATGTCATATTTTATATGCTTGGGGTCTAACATCACTGTAGACAGCAACTACAGCCATGAAATTAAAAGAGAAGGATAGATAGCATCATGAAAGCAAAAACATGAGACTGGACAGACTTAAGGAGATAGAAGGGCCTAGCATATTATGGTTTCTGAGGTCATGAAAAGTCAGACATGATCAACCAACACTTAGTTATATGTTTACTATGCACAAAGCACTGTGCTAGGCACTGGCAATTCAAAGAAAGGCAAAAATAGTTACTGAACTCAAGGAGCTCATATTCTAGTGGGGGGGAGATGATTAACCAGGTGTATATGATATCATATCATTTAAAATCATTTCATATCATTTAATATCATATCATATATACTATATCGTACCAATTTAACCCTGTTGTTCTATCTCTATATGTAAACACACACACACACACACACATACACACACACACATATATATATATATATATATATATATATATATATATATATATATATATATTTACAGATCTGGATGAGGGAGATTGAGAAAGAATATGATCTTACACATACCTAGTTAATTAATTAGCTCAGGAAGTGACTCTGCTTTTCCTTGTATCCCTGGGGTACACAGTGCCTTGAGCATATTAACCACATGATTAAATACTTATCTGACAGCCAAGTAATTTTTCTGGCTTCTGCTTTAAAATCTGTGCTATTCTTTGTCCAAAAATATCAGGGCTTGCATGTGTGTTAAGGTTTGATTTGATTTCTTCTTTCAGATTGTATTTAGACACTGCTTTTAATATTTAAAAGTGAGGGCCACCACCTAAGAACCTTTTCTCTAATCTCTTTGCCAACTTATATTCATTATAAATGCTGTCTATCTAGACAGTAATAGGTCAAAGATACATTTCAAGGGAGAGGAATAAAATTTAATAAATTCCAAAGGATAAAATCAGAATGGTGGTATTAGCATTGTGATTTTCATATGGATTTGCAAATATGTTTCTGATTTTCAAGGTTTTTGCTTTCCTACTTAACCTATGTCGATCAATCATGTTTCATTTATGAAACTGCAATGGTTTTTTTTTTTTTTACAATTCAATCAATGAGCGTTTATTAACAATCAACTATACACCAGGCACTGTTCTGGTTATAAGTGATATATGTGTACAAAAAAATAAAACAGGCAATACCCTTAGTAAGCTTACATTTCATAAAGAGAGAATGTGTAATTTATAAATACATACAAGACACATACAATGCAGACAAAAGGTAACGTTATATGAGAAAGCACTATTGGCTACGAAGACCAACAAATGTAGTAGTAAATAGTAACGGTAGCTTTTCCATAATACTTTGAGGTTTGGAAATGCTTCACAAGTAAAATCTTACCTTAGACTTACAACTACTATGGGAGGTAGATGCTTTTGTCATCCGCATTTTGCAAACAAATAAACTGAGGTAGGCAGAGGTCAAATGATTTGTTCAAGATCACACAGGTACCAATAATCTAAGACCAAATTTGAACTCAGGAATTTCTGACTCCAGATCCAGTGTTCTGTCTACTATAATACCTACTCAGCAACAAAAATAGCAAAAAAAAAAAAAACTCCTATAAACAAACTATTTTGTTTGTTTTTAATTATTCTTCTTAATTTAAACAAGGTAGAGAAAATAAACTCTGGCTTTTGAATTCCCAATAAATTAAATCTCATCTTAAAAACACATATTGGTTTTTTCTTCAGCAACACATTGTAATGGAACCAGAAGAGGATTTGAAGCCAAAATATTTGAATACCAGCTCTTACTTACTAACTTTTTAACATTGGGCAAGTCATTTTAGTTCTCTGAACCCTAATTGCCTTTTATAGATACAACGGTCAATAAGAAACATAGTGGAGTAGAACACTCACTGATTCAAGAGATTCTGAGGACTTGATTTCAAATCTTGGCTCCATGACCTGGGGGGGCAAGTTGCTTAAGCTCTTTGAGGTCTCAGTTTTGTCCTCTGTAAAATAATGGTGTTATACTAGGGTTTCTCCCCCACCCCACCATTATCTTACATTGGTTACTCTGAGTTAAATATGTCATTTGATGAGTTCTTGCAGCCAAGTCCAATTCTTCATTACAATATGTGGGGTTTTCTTGGCTAAGATGCTTGACTAGTTTGCCATTTCCTTCTCTGGCTCATTTTACAGATAAGAAAACTGAGGCAGAGTTAAGTGACTTTCCAGAGTCACAAAACTAGTGAGGTTCTACAACCACATTTGAACTCAGGAAGCCCTGACTCTAGAGTTGACACTCTAGATAAACTTTGGACTAGATCAGCTCTAAATCTATGATATTACTATAAGAATTCATCTAACTATATAATCTTTTAAACCATATAAACATTATGTGCTTTTCCAAAAAGAGATCTTTAAGAGCATAGATTATTACTCAATGTGGCATTATACTTTAAAAACTGTATTAAAATAAGAAGCAAAATATTATTGATAAGAAAATGATATACAATTGAGTGCAAAAGTCAAAGAAATATAAATAGCGACAGTTGGATTTTGTCTCCATTAATTAAACCCTTAATTTAACTTTTTTTCTCCTATACCAGAACTAAACAAAAAACCCCTAAGTTTACTGAATCATTTTTCTTGGAGTCTAAAGCCTTCCTTACATCTGGCTCTGTGATTTAGACTTCCAGGGTAGCCCTCACAGAAACTTCTATTTAACCTCTGATACTCACTTAAAAAATAGGGCCTGCAGTTTTCTGCTTACTGTTCCTCTTAGAAAAGGTTGAGACTGCCCAACATGGTTGTAAGCTTTTAGTCCCTAAATCTTCTTTCTCTCCTGAGAGGAAGAAAGAATGAAAATTCAAAGGTGCTCATTGTTTCAACATTGGATTCCTAGACAAGCAAGTTGTGAATTCTCTATACCCTTTCCCCACCCCCAACATCTTGCACTAATTAGTCTCTGTTAACAAATATATGTCATTTGCTGAGTGGTTTTAATTGTGTCCAACTCTTCATGACCCCATTTGGGGTTTTCTTGGCTAAGATAGTCACCTGGTTTCCCATTTACTTCTCTAAACTCATTTTACAGATGAAGAAAATGAAGCAAATAGGGTTGTGACTTTCACAGGGTCACATAGCTAGTAAGTGTCTAAGGCCACATTTTGATCAGCAAAATGAGTCTTTTTGACTCCAGGGCTAGCAATCTATCCAGTGGGTTACCTAATTGCCCTCAAATATGCCATAGGATCATATATTTAAAGTTGAAAACGACCTTGGAAGATATCTATCGCAATCTTTCTAATTTTGCAAATGAGAAAACTCAGCCACAGAGATTAAATAAGTTTGCCCAGAGTTACAAAAGTAGTAAGTAGTAGATCTGGATGTAAATTCAGGTCTTCTGAATCCAAATCAAGCTCCCTTTACACTATATCACGGTTTCACCTTAACTATTCCCATATTAATATCATACATCTGTCCTGTATTTTTTTATTGTCAAACCATAACAATTACTAGACAAATGAAGTTTTTGCCCAGTATATTGGCATCCATCTGGTTATGCTTTCTGTTTTCACAAGGGATAATTCTGGGGGTTGAGGGTGCTTTCTCCTCATAGCAAATTATTTTTAGTACCTTGTTTCCTGACCCTTTTAGCAGTCCATGGCAGGACTATGCTCCCCACAATTCTCATTGTTCTATCACCATGACACCTCTAATCCAAAGATTGCTTTGCTGAGTAACCATCCTAGGAAGTAAGAAACAAACTGTCTCATGAACTGACTATATCTTTGGGCATGAATATGCTCACAGAGGAACAGCCTCCAAGGAAATTCTGTGATTCTGACTCTTCCAACACTTTACTAAGCTATCCTATGTCCTCTTTAGCAGAATAATCCCTTCCTCTCACAACACCTTCTACCTACTGAATTGTTCCCTAGTACAGTTATGACTCTGCTTTTTACTGCTTCTTATTACTTAATCAATACTAGTTCTTAGGAAAAATATCTTTTTTTCTTCTGAATATTTTAAATAAATTAGAACAGAACAGCATTTTTCTCAAAAATAAATGGTTTTTTTCTCAAAGAGGTACAATAAAAATGCTTACTCATAATAAAAAAATAGATGCTTTACTTTATAAAGGTTTTATAGGGACCCATGAAATAATGAGACCTGCCAGGGCTTTCTACATTTTTATGTCTGACTATTGACTATGCATTGGAGGAAGAAATAAAGAGCTACTGACCCCTGCATTTCAGGGGTCAAGTGAACCTTAGAAATTATCTATTTCACTGTTCTCATTTTACAAATGAGGAAGCAAAGGCTAAAACACAAGTGGTTTCCATAACATGACCTAGCAAAATAGATCCAAGATTAGGCTTTAGGTATCCTTACATTGTATCAGAATGCTTTTCACCACTAATCGCTGGGACATTAAGTTCAATCATGTTTGAAAGAATGTGTTTTAAAGAGAAAATAGAATTTGGTTAAAAAAAAGTAATGATTTCAATTTTCCAGAAAACACATATTACTTATGGTGAGGTACCCTGGTGCATATAGACAGATATTCTTCTTTCATGGTATTATCACTGAGAAAATCTGGATCCACATTAAATTCAGTTAAATTACAGAGAACAAAGTTGATATACATATGGTACCACTGTTTCCCTACTTTTCCTTGACAATGTCATCATTCCATTACTATCCCTTTTCAGTATAATTCATTTTCTAACAAAAATGTTTTGAAGGAAAGAAACCATTTCCCTTATCTGAGCCACAGTATTTTCATATGTAAAATCAGCTTGACCTTAATGGTCTTGTCTCTATGGTTCACCTTGATTTCCCAGCATAAAATGTTGAACTCCAAATCTAAAGAGGCATTAACAAAATCATCATTTTTTCCTGTTTACTTACATTTAAATTATCAATACCTCTCCCCCATGATTCATCCTTTGAATGTCAAAGGAAAGAGTGTTCACAGTACTTTCTGTTCACTGATGTACATCATCATGCATAAGAACCAGTCTTCGGTGAGTTTATTTTCACCTATAGAAAAACTTAAAAGTGAACCAGTATGAAATGTCAAATGAATATGGAAATTCAATTAAGGTAGCTTCCTTTCCCATAAACCAATGTTAATAGCAATTGAATGTATACCTAATGCTCCAAAGTGTACATAATACTCCATGAAACTTTAAAATCAAAAGGAAAAAAAAATACATTAAGTTTCTTTTGGGCAAAATACTCATTCCTCAAAGGACTTTTCATTGGTATTCATTATATAACAACTACCAGTTACAAGTATAAACAAAGAAAAACAGAGAAGCAGGACCTGCCCATTACTCCAGCTCCCACCTTCCCCAATCCATGTAAAAAGGGGACTCTAAACAAACTTTGTTGCTGCAGAATCCACAAAATGACACAGAGAAGCTCATGTCCCACTGAGGACAGCCCGGCAGGCAGGCAGTAATCAGCCAGCACAGTACTCTGGGAGCCGAGCCAAGCCCCACACCAAAGCTTTAGCCCCAGGGCGGGCCTGACCAGCTGCCAGCTGGAGGGACTCCAAATCAGCAGCAGCTGTGGCTGTTTCCAGATTTATCAACACATAGATGCAAAGGACAAAGTGAGAGGTCAGTGCAGTCGAGACTTTGGGACCCAGTAAGTGGGAGTGCGTGGCTTTTGCCCCCAGGGCAAGAAGCTTCTGAAAGCCCTGCACAGCCAGTGCCACATGGCAGCTTCAGCTTCTGGCCTGCAGAGTGTAGGGGGACCAAGCAACCAGTCTGAGGGGTAATCTCACTTGCTTTAACCTGCTTGGATCTGGATTGCAGTCTAGGGTGGAGGTCCCGGGGTGTGTGTCCAGCTTGCCAGAGAGTATGGAGGCCTCAGAGAGGGCACCCAACTAATACCTCTGGCAGCTGAAAAAATCCCAGCGTTTGGGACGAAAGCTCCCCTGTCTGGTGGCAGAGTCCTACTGTGGCAAAAATCCCAGATATCAAGTGACTGAGGGGTGACATGACCAGGCAAAGGAAACAAAGCAGACAGAAGATTCCAACATTAGACTCCTATTTGGGGGACAAAAGGAGCAAAGCATTGAACAGGAGGAAGACAGTGAAGTCAGAACTCCTGCACCAAAAGCATCAAAAGAAAATATGAGCTGGTTACAGGCCATGGAGGACCATAAGAAGCAGATAAGAGAAGTGGAGGAAAAATTGGGAAGAGAAATGAGAATGATGCAAGAAAAATACGAAATGAGAGTCAACAGCCTGACTGAGGAAAATAACACCTTAAAAAACAGACTAACTAAAATGGCAAAAGAGGCTCAAAAAGGCAATGAGGAGAAGAATGCCTTAAAAAGCCGAATTTGCCAGATGGAAAAAGAATCTCAAAAACTCAATGAGGAGAATCATTGCTTCAGAATTAGATTGGAGCAAATGGAAGCTAATGACTTTATGAGAAATCAAGATGCTGTTTAACAGATCCAAACAAATGAAAGAATAGAAGGCAATGTGAAATATCTCATGGAAAAAACCACTGACCTGGAAAATAGATCTAGGAGAGAGAATTTAAAAATTATTGGACTACCTGAAAGCCATGATCAAAGTAAGAACCTAGAAATCATTGTCCAGGAAGTTCTTTTTTTTTTTTAAAGCAATTGGGGTTAAGTAACTTGCTCAAGGTTACACGGCCAGGTGTTTCTGGTTGGGTGCTAAGTGTCTGAGCCTGGGATTCGATCTCCAGGTCTTCTCAACACTGGAGCAGGTGCTCTTACTCGCTGTGTTACGTGGCCGCCCTGTCCAGGAAGTTCTTAAAGAAAACTGCCCTGATGTTTTAGAACCAGAGGGCAAAATAGAGGTTGAAAGAATTCACCGATCACCTCCTGAAAAAAAGATCCCAAAAAGAAAACTCCTAAGAATATTATAGCCAGTTTCCAGAATTCCTAGATTAAGAAGAGAATGTTACAAGCGGCCAGGAAGAAACAATTTGAATATTGTGGAAATGCAATCAGGATAACCCAGAATAACCTGGCAGCTTCTACACTGAGAGATTGAAGGGCTTGGAATTTGATATTCTGCAGGTCAAAGGAGCTGGGATTAAAACCAAGAGTCACCTACCCAGCAAAACTGAGTATCATGTTTCAGGGAAAAATATGGTCTTTCAGTAGAATAGAGGACTTTCAAGCACTCTTGCTGGAAAAACCAGAGTTGAATAGAAAATTTGACATTCAGATACAAGAAACAAGAGAAGAATGAGAAGGTAAACAAGTAAAATTAATCATAAGGAACTTATCTAACTTGAACTATTATCATTCCTACATGGAAAAACAACATTTGTAACTTATGAAATTTTTCTCAGTAGTTGAGAATATATATCTACATATATATATATATATATATATATGAGGGTATATGGGCATTTGAATACATATGTGAATGTGTGTATAGATGTTTACAGGTATACAAAGACAGGGGCACAGGACCAATTTAACAGGAAGGGATGATACTTAAAAGGTGAAATTAAGAGGTGAGAGAGGAATATAATGAGAGGAGATGGGGAGAGACAGAATGGGGGTAAACTATCTCATATAGAAGAGGCAAGGGAAAATGGTTACAATGGAGGAGAAGAATAGGAAGGCAAAAGGAAATCGGTCTACCTTATTCCCATTGAATTTGGCTTGAGGAGTGTGATAGTAATAGAATATAAAGATCCCCCTGTATTGGCTTGGTTTTCAAATTGATTGTGTTAAAACCCAGAGCTTGTTAATCCCACCTGTGGAATGGACTTGTTGATGTGAAAAGAGAGTCCTGAACTGGGAAGAGCTTGTGACGTAGATTTGGAGAGACAACAGAGAGGCAGAAGAACTTTTTGGAAGCAGCACCCTCATGGAGGCAAAGAGAGACTGAGAGGATTGCTGAGGGCACTTTGAATTGCCCTGGACTTTTGAGACCTGCCCCCAGAGTTGCCAAGGACTGAGGAGACATGGCTGTTTTGCCGGTACTTTGTCTGTCTGTTTTGATGTTGTTTTGCCAGATTTGTCCACTGGTGAAAGACAGTCCTGTTGTTGAAGAAGTCCTGGAACCTGGTTGTTGGCTAAGAGCTCCTGAGACTGTCCTGCAGACAGAGAGTGAATACTGTCCACTGGTGAAGGGCAGTGCTGTTGTTACAGGGGTCTGGGAACCTTTCTGTTGGCTCAGAGCTACTGAGACTGTCCTGCAGACAGAGAGTGAATACTGTCCACTGGTGAAGGACAGTGCTGTTGTTGCAGGGGTCTGGGAACCTTTCTGTTGGTTCAGAAACCCTGAAGAAGGATTTTCTTGTTATATGTTTACAGAAATCCTGGGAGAGGGCTTTGCTAATGTTTTCAGGGGTTCTAGGACTGTTCTGTAGACAGAGGATGAATTAATGAAGAGACTGGCAATGTATCTTGTGGCCTTGCTAAGCCTTGTCTCCCCAGGAACTAAGATTGCTGAGAACTTGCCTCCTGTCAAGATGAAGAAAAGACCTCCATTTGGGTATTAAGTGCTGTGCTTAAACTTGATGTAACTCTGGGGTAGATTCAATTGTGATCCAGGGGTGGGGAACTTTTGACCTTTTTGTGTTCTATGGTTGAACAAATGAATGTACTTTACTTATGTTTGGAAACTAATCTCCAGTTGAGAAGAGGGGTTTTGTGATAGACTAAATGAAGGTACAGCCTAGGAGTGGAGTAGTATTTAGAACAGGGACTTTGTAATTGATTGAATGAATGTAAGGTCCTGGGGTGGGGTAGTACTTGGAGATTATTTAATCACATTTAGTAAATGCTGTATTTTGAATGATGTCATGTTTTGATCTTCTCTGTTCTTGGTTTGTCACTGAATAAAATGGAGAGCACCTATGCTGGTATTCTGAACCTTGGGAAGTTGCCGTTCCTTGGAATTACATTATAAGGAGGGAATGAAGTACACACTAAATAGGGTATCTCACCCTCCAGGAGAGTAGGGGGAGAAGGGGATGAGAAGGGTGATGATGGAAGGGAGAGCAGGCTGGGGAGAAGGGAAGTTGGAAGCATCCACTTTTGAAAAGGGATGGGATCAAAGTAGAGAATAGAACAAGTGGGAGGTGGGATAGGAGGAAGGGAAATATAGGCAGTCTTTTATAATATATCTACTATGTTATTGTTTTGCATTAGCCATACATGTACAACCTATACTGAACTGCTTATTTTCCCAGTAAGTTTGGGTGACAAGGGAGGAAGTAAATTAATCTGGAATTCAAAGTTTTAAAATCAAATATTAATATATATGTACACTATTATTAATACTATTTTACATGTAATTGGGAAATAAGATATGCAGGAACTGGGGCATAGAGATCCACTGGAAAAGTTGAAAGTGGTATGGGAGAAAATATGGAAGAGAGCAGATTGGAGGAGGGGATATCCTGTGGGACTGCTATTTTGGGCCGGTGGGTAGGGGAAAAAATGAGGAGAAAATGTGTAACTCAAAATCTGGTGGAAATGAATGATGTAAATCAGAAGTTATTAAAGCATTTGAAAAAAACACAGAAAAATAATTAATGCATACACTACTTAAAGAAAAAGAGAAACCTAATGCTAACTATAGCTGATTTTTCAAGGACGTATGATTTGTGTGGTTTCTCTCCCCATTGCTTTAGATCTCAGAGTTTTTAGAAGTCAGCTTATACTGAATCCAGAGGTTTCTTTGTTAAATTTTCAGTGTAAGCATTTACATTTGTAAATCAGTAAATTTTCACAAATCAGGTCTTGATTTGTCATTTCTGTTGACAGATAGACAATATATCAATTTTATTGATTATCTAGACTTAAGAAAGTAATGAAGATTAAACTTAAAATCATGCATATATTTTTTTTCTTCCTTGAGAATAAGTTGTTAAGCATTTAATGGCACATCTCTGCACCGATTTTAACCCATGTATGCTGAGACAGATCCTCAAGTACTATTTGAAAAACATGTTAACATTTGATAATGAGCTTTTCTAACCTTTGCTAGGCTGATTCTCAGAAGACAGACTTCATAGATCATTTCAGAGCTTGTATTATATGAGAATAATATCATATAATCTAGTGTTACCTTTAAGACATGATGAGACATCAGGTACCACCTGTATATAAGACTTTTCCTCATCCTTCCTATTGATATACTCTCACTTAAAAAATTATTTTGAAATTACTTTGCATGTGTTTTTCATTTATTTATCTATGTGCATTTTGCATCTCTCTAGTAGAGTAAAAATGTAAGCCCCTTGAAGACAGGGACTGTTTTGTTTCTGTCATTATATCCCCAGTGTTTAATACAATGCCTAGAATACAGAATGAACTTTATGCATACTTGTTGGTGTGAGGGATTTAGCAACATCTTATTTATGATGAAGACCTCCACCCACATGTCATGTTTTCATTAAGCTGCCTCAGACTACCTTATTCCTATTATCTCCCCTTTCTCCTCTGTTCAGAAAATATATTTGGCACATCCAAAGTTATAGAATCCTAAAACTGAAAGGGATACTGAAGATTAACTAGGCCAATGCCCTTATATAATAGCTGAGAAAACTAAGGACCATAGAGAGTTACTGACATGCTTGAATCACAAGGCCTCTGTGTAGTTTATTGGTCCTTACTTTTCATTTACCTTTGCCATATTTTTCATCAGAATTTTTCATGACTGTCATCTTTTTTTTCCACTTTTCCATTTAAGTTACTGAATTACACTGATTTCTTTCAGAAGTTGAGTTATTTATGGAATTTTTTTATCTATCATCTGCAGCAGGAGTTGGTATTAGCAATTATTTTCATTATAATTTCCATGTGTCCAGAAACATGAAATAACCAAAAAAAAAAAACCTGATGTCTCATAAGTGGTGTTTCTAATTGCCTTTGGTGGCATGATAAAAGGCAATTCTTATTTTTCTTCTCAGAGAAATCATCCTTCCCCTTAGCTACAATGACCTTTTGTTTTCTGGTTTTGTTTATAATATAAATTTCAAGATTGATATGATCTGTTCTTCCAATGTCTATTTATTGGTTATTGGAAAACAATCTCACATTTTCAGTACTATCATATAAGACTGCATTAGTGACTTCAAATTTTAGCATTCTTCTCCCCTTTTCTGCTACTTCATCACTATCACTGAAAGGGGACCAAACAGGACTGAGGGCCATCTTTTATATTTCATCATTTCATGCTCTAGGCAACAATTTATCAGGTAGCTACCCTACTAGCAATGAACCTCTCCATCTAAGTTAGATGGTTATTAAAAAGTAGGCATAGTCTTTTATTGCTGGGATCATACTCAAAGTCTTTCTAGCATGAGCTCACCACATTCAAAGAATAAAAGTAAAATAAATGAAAAGTACAAACAAAAAAAGTGATTGTTTTTTCTAGGTCTCAGAGGCTACTATAAGAAAGTGGTCCACTTGTTTCCAACAAAAATAAATGTAAATGAAGCAACTCTATGCTAACCAGTAATGTGATCACCAAGTTAGGATCATGACTTCTTAAAAGGATGCTGTTTATGCTTCAGAAATTTAGTAATATGTGTACTACATTGATTCCTTCAGCATGTTCTTACCATACACCAGCAGGCTTAAAAGCCCTGTAGAAATTCATTTATTATGGAGCCTAGTAGAGTACCTCAAACATAGTAGGTACTTAATAAATATTTGTTGATTGGTTAATCATTCACTGTATGTGCTGTGGATTCTAAGTATTTCCTCTGAATGAGGAATTATTAGTAAGCTTAGAAATTAAGTTTATGTTCCTTAATTATGTCCCTTTTTGTACAATAATTATCACCACTATCAGTTGGATGCTTTAGTGAGGTACTTGCATTGAAACAAGTAAAAGTCACATAGTTCACATACTCAGTCTTTGCTTTCTCATACTAAGTGCTCTACACGCGACAGAAATACTCCCAGAACTTCAGAGCATAGGTCAACATGTGTTGTTTTGGTTTTCCCTTTTGAAGGCAAACTTTGAATGCAATCTATACATTTAAACTCTAAGTATTGCAAACATGAATCATGCAATCTGCAATGCAACTACTACTCTAAAGAAAAGAATGCATCTTCCTTCTTGATTTCACCTTTGACACTTCTGACACACCAACCCTTATGATACTTTTTCCTCTCTTAAGTTTCATGACATTATTTCTCTGTTGTCTTTCTCCTG
This sequence comes from Petaurus breviceps papuanus, assembly GCF_028583685.1. Lineage (NCBI taxonomy): Eukaryota > Metazoa > Chordata > Mammalia > Diprotodontia > Petauridae > Petaurus > Petaurus breviceps. The sequence continues at coordinate 15,800,808 of NW_027187419.1, read as the reverse complement.
AGTTTTTTGCTAACGTTCACAATATCTAGATCACTGGGACTATAAATTCCCATTAAAGTTCTGACCTGTAGTGGCAAAGACATTTACTTCACCAGGTATTTCCTCATACTAATGAAATCACAAATTCATTTTCTTTCCTATCTATTTGGTGATGGACCTCTAAAGAGAGATGAATGTTGTAATATATAAGTATATGCATATATGGTATATGAAGATTATTTATGTATATATTCATATTCGTATAAATACTATATATTTGAAGACATAAGAGATAGATTTTATGTGCATATATGTGTGTATGTGTATATATACATACACTCACAAAATGTACGTATACACACAAATACATGTACTTCAAAATCACATTCTTCTCCTGTCCCACATTACCACCTAAATATCTTCTTTAATTGGATGTTCAAATAGCATCTTAAACTCAGCCTATCTAAAACAGAACTCTTATTCTGTGGCATTTAAAAGTTCAGAAGACATAATTCCTGAGTGATTTAATCATTTTATTAGTAATGCCCACATGTTTATTAATAAAAGTATCATCATTTGACTGTCTCTATCTTAGGTCAAAAACAGTTATAGTAGAAGTCTCAGTTTATATGCCCTTGTAAGAGGGGTGTTCCTGAGGGTGGCAATCAACTCTGATTGGCTAATAATCAGTGAGAGAATGAATTTAATAATGAGGGACTGAACCTATTGTGATGAATTTTGATTATGTCATTTACTTCTAAATTACCTCCAGTCTTGGGCAATCGATTCAAAGAATTTATCCCCTACCCAAGCCTAAGAAGAAGAGTTTCACCTTGGATTAGAAATCTGATTTAGTTGGGTAGAGTAGTGTAATGTAATACCAAAAGAAAGGCAACTTCCCCGGTTCAAAATACCAGCATAGGTGCTCTCTATTTTATTCAGTGACCAACCAAGAACAGAGAAGATTAAAACATGACATCATTCCAAATACAGCATTTACTAAGTGTGATTAAGTAATCTCCAAGTACTACCCCACCCCAGGACCTTCCAATCATTCAATCAATTACAAAGTCTCTGTTCTAAATACTTCTCCACCCCTAGGCTATACCTTAATTAAGTCCACCACAAAGCCCCTCTTCTCAAATGGAGATTAGTTTCCAAACATAAGTAAAATACATTCATTTGCTCAACCATAGAACACAAAAAGGTCAAAAGTTCCCCACCCCTGGATCACAATTGAATCTACCCAAGAGTTACATCAAGTTTAAACACAGCACTTAATACCCAAATGGAGGTCTTTTCTTCATCTTGACACGAGGCAAGTTCTCAGCAATCTTAGTTCCTGGAGAGACAAGGCTTAGCAAGGCCATAAGATACATTGCCAGTCCCTTCATGAATTTATCCTCTGTCTGTAGAACAGTCCTAGAACCCCTGAACACATTAGCAAAGCCCTCTCCCAGGATTTCTGTAAACATACAACAAGAAAATCCTTCTTCAGGGCTTCTGAACCAACAGAAAGGCTCCCAGACCCCTGCAACAACAGCACTGTCCCTCACCAGTGGACAGTATTCATTCTGTCTGCAGGACAGTCTCCAGACCCCTGCAACAACAGTACTGTCCCTCACCAGTGGACAGTATTCACTCTCTGTCTGCAGGACAGTCTCAGGCCTTCTTAGCGAACAGCCAGGTTCCAGAACTTCTTCAACAAAAGGACAGTCTTTCACCAGCGGACAAATCTGGCAAAATAACATTAAAACAGACAGACAAAGTACCAGCAAAACAGCCATGTCTCCTCAGTCCTTGGCAGCTCAGGGGGCAGGTCTCAAAAGTCCAGGGCAATTCAAAGCGGCCACCAGCAATTCTCTTAGTCTCTCTTTCTCCACGAGGTGCTGCTTCCAAAAACAAAGATCTTCCGCCTCTCTCTTGTGTCTCCAAATCTACATCACCAGCTCCTCCCAATTCAGGACTTTCTTTTCACATCAACAAGCCCATCCCACAGGTGGGATTAACAAACTCTGGGTTTTAACACAATCAATTTGAAAACCAAGCCAATACAGGGGAATCTTTAATTGCCATTACTATCACAAGTAGCAATGTCCAGAATGGGGAGAATGTTAATTCTATCTTCTATCAACTCAGTCCTTGAGAGACTGAACAAGGAAATAGGACAGGGGGAAAAAGACAAGTTTAATCATTTTTATTTTAATAGCCAATTTTGATAATTGGCTATTAATACAAAAGGGAAATAATCATTTCTCTCATCTCAATTTCTGATTCAAGCATTCCTTAAAACTTCCCTAATTCCCTTGAAGGCCTCATCTTCCTTCCAGACACTCAAATGTATATAAATTTGTTTCCAAACTTGAAATACTTTATAGTTGCCAATTGTTTCTAAAGAAATTAATGTAAAATTTTATACTTACTTGCAAAAAGCAACCTGAAAAGTACAAGATGGTAAGACATGACTAGTAAGCAGTTTGTCCTAAACAGATCTGGGAATTTTAGTGAACTAAAAAACAACAGGAGTACAAAGTGCACTGTGACTGCCAAGAAAAACTAATGTGGACTTAGTCCGTAATAAGAGAGGCGATACATCAAGAATAAGAGAAGTGGGAATTCCAATGGAGTCTATACTGGTCAGACCATATCTGTAATATTTTATTCATTTCTAGGTACCTCATTTTGGGAGGGAGATATTTTAGAGTAGGGAGGTAAGAACAGTGAAGGTCTTCAGGATCGTGACTTATGAGGATTGTTTGAAGGAATTGTGTGACTTTTGTTTGGAAAAGAGAAGACAGGGTAAATAAACTAGATACTTTCAATTGCTGGAAGAATATTCATGTGAAAGAGAAATAAATTTATTCTGAATGGCTCTGTAGTGTAGAAGTAAGGGCAATGAGTGGAAGGTACAGGCTAGCATATTTCTATTCAAGATTACTTATTATATCCTGAGAACTAGAGCAATTTAAAAGTGAAATTAAATACTTTAAAGCAGACCAGTTTTCCTTTCACCTGACACCTTCCAAGGAATGCTGAATATCATTTGTTGGGAATGTTATACAGAATATCATTATTCAGATATGAATAGAGCGCCTCTTAAGTACCTTCTAAGTTAGATCTTATGATTCTGTGAACTGAAAGGAAAAGATTGTAAAAAAAAATTAGATCAATATATAGCAGATTATAACTCTGAATATTATCTGCATGACTGTCATTTTCTAAATCAGTTATCAAAATATGTACACCAAAAAATTACATTCTACAGAAAAATATTAAGAACAATCCTATCCTGAATGTTTGAGACCCCAACAAGGCATTAGTAGGGAAACCCTAAGGGTTTCAGATGGCATAAGCACTTACTGCAAGAACAAGTAAATATGTAAAACTTCAGACAGCAAGCACTTATTAAGCACTTACTATGTGCCAGTCATAGGAGCATCTTTCAAACCATTCAAGAACCAGACATTTCTAAGTTGTGCTTTTATAAGTTTAATACCATCAAATCAATTCCTAGGGACTATTTAAATTTTTAAATGTGTTCATTTTTTATTGTGCCAAAGACATTATATATGGCTTTGCATACAATATAGACATAAATCTTTTCAATGGGATAAGATGAATGACAAATGTAAGTTTATACATGCTTCATACTCAACCTAATGTAGAATCAGCATTCTTAAATGTTAAATATTATAACAAATTATTTTTTACCCAAACCATTTCTCTATTGTATTGTATAAAAAATATCCCTTGCATTTGCCCAGTGATTCATGTATTCCAAGGCACTTTAAATCTCCTTATCTCATTTCAGAAAATCATAAGACTTTTGAAAGACAAGGTACATTTGAGTCATCTAGTCTAACCCTTAACTTGGAACACCTCCACTATGACCTACAAACTAATCAGCAGGCAGGCATTATTTCCTGATCGCCTATTTCAGTACTTTCTATAGCAACATGTTGATTTCTTATTTCAATTAGACAGACAATAAATACCATTTAGGAGAGGCTAGATCCATGAGTTCATTGGTATAAGGAAATTTACAAATGGAAATTTCTCTTCACAAATGAATTATGGTAACTATCTGCCATTTATAATCTTGGGGAATTTTCCAAGGCACCGAGAGATCAAAAAATTTGCCCATGGTCCCACAGCTAGTCTATGTCTTAGGCAGGATTTGAATCTAAATCTTCCTGACTTCAATACTATTCCTCAATCATCTATACTAGAGGTGTTCCACAAAACTGCACAGTCTGAACCACATTGAAATGTAATTGAGAAATATTTAACAAAATAAATGAAAATACAATACCCCATAGGTAAGGTTAATTATTGTTTTCTGAATTAAAATGCATTCCACAGAGATCCATTTCTATTTTTATCTCTAATGATGAGATTGATGCCACTAGTCTATGTTTTACCAGCCCTACATGAGATTATGGGGCAGCCAAACGATAGTAGATAGTAGATAGTACACTGGGCCTAGAGTCAGGAAGATACATCTTTCTGAATTTAAATCTGGCCTCAGATATTTACTAACTGTGTGACCCTGGGTAAGTTTTTTAACCCTGTTTGCCTCTATTTCCTCACCTGAAAAATGAGCTGAAGAGGAAAATGGCAAACCACTCCAGTATCTTTCCAAAAAAGCAAACAAATTGGATCATAGTCAGACACAATTGAACAGCAACAAAAACAAAAAGAGCCTACTATGTTAAAAAAAAAAAAAGGTACCATGATTTAATGTTAGGAAAATCAGCCTTGTGGAAGGAATACAAGAGCTCGAGCCTTTCCTCTGATGACTACTGGCTATGTGACAGTAGCATTTCACCTTTCAGTGTCCCCAAACAATTCTTTGACTATAAGTTGTAGTCAAGGTGCCAAGCCTTGGTAGGATGTAAGTTACTTAAGTAAACAGACTAGATTTTTTTTTCTGTTTTTCTAGCCCCAGAATCTAGCCCAATGCCTGGAACAGAATATGTGAATTAATAAATTTCCCTTGGTTGACTGAAAGACACATATGACACATATCCTGTACTTACTGTACTTACAGTCTAAGGGGTGGGTTTTGTTTTAAAAGAGATAATAAAAACAAGTACAAATAGCTATAAGTCAAAGAAAAAAAAAGCACAAAACAGAAACTAGCCAAAGTATGATTACAAGAAATTTAGGAGGAAGATATATACCTTTTACTTGGGTATGTTGTTCAAAGCTTCATGGAAAAGATAGAGCATCTTAGTTGGCCACTGAAGGAAGGAAGGGATATATCCATTACAAGCATGGTGCAAAAGCAGAGAATTTGGAAAATATAAGACAATAAAGGTGGATGAAAGTAGTCCTATTTGATTAGAAGTTAGAATTTGTGAAGGGGAAGGGTAGTTCAGACAAGCTCAAACAAGTGAATAGTAGCCAAATTATGGAGCAGCTAAGGTATCAGGCTTGGGAGTTGCAATATTATTTACTAATTTGTGGGAATCCACTGGAGGTTTTGAATACAGGCATGATATGAGCATGTGGCTAAATGAAAGAGGAATTTGGGCAGTAGGAATCACATGACTCAGAAACTTTCTGTAAGGAGGGAAGGGAAAACTCTGCAATGATTGTGAGGTTACGAGTCTGAGAAATTACAAAGATGATTATGCCATTAATAGCGATAAAGAAGTTAGTGGAAGGGTCAAGCATGGATGAAGATGAGATGGTGTTATAAAAAAAGTAAGAAGAAGAGAGCAACTTTTCTTATGAAGCCTAGAATTGTATTTTTATGAAGCATTTATTGAAAATAAAGTCAACATTTCAGAATGAAAATTCAATTGAATTTTTGCTAGATGGCCAAAAAGAAATGCTTTCTATTTAGTGTCATGCCTCAGCTGGCACATATTCCAATAATTATTGTTATAATAAGAAGAGCAACAGCAACAATAATAACATTTATACCATATTTTACCATTATAAAACACTTTCACATAATTACACCATTTCATCACAACAATGCTATTAGAAAGTAGTAGGTATTTTCCTAACTTTACAGCTCTCTAGAGCCTAGGCATGGGAAGGGCTAAGCTGCTAGGGTCCACACTCCCTTAGCCCCTCAGATCATGCAGCCTCCTCTTCACCAGCCCATGTTCTACCCCACACTTGCTTGCTTAGCTCCTCCACTCTCCAACAGGGATCTCTCAAGCCTGTGAGGGCTTAAGCCTATTTGCATGACCTTTGATCCCTGGACCATGAGGGCTGCTCTGCTTTAGCAGGCATTTTCTTCTCTACCATTGTTCTCACCCTCCCTTCCTCACTTCAGGCCTCTTGCCCTAAACACTTTGTTCAAATCAACACTACTTTTGTTTCTGTAAAGAGGTTGTAATGCACTGCCCTATTGTTCTCTTGATAGCTAGTACTTATATAATAATGACTAGCATTTATGTAGTTGTTCATATAAATTGACAAAGTGCTTTACAGGTATTAGCTCACTACAACTCTGGAAGGTACTCCCCATTTTACAGATTTTTTTTGGATGGAGGGAGACTAAGGTAAACTGACTTGTCCAGAGTTGCAATCTAGCAAGTGTCTGATGCTTAATGCGAATTCACTTCTTCCTAACTCCAGGTTCAATATTCTATCCCTGCCTCATCTAGTTACCTCTATTCACCATTTTTGTGCCTCTCCACCACCACAGCTCACTTTACAAGCCACCACTCCCTCCTATGTATTGTCTCACCACTAGAATTTAAGTTCTTTGAAGCTAAGGATAATCTTCCTTTCTTATTTCTATTAATGATAGGTGAAGGCTCTTGAACTCTCCTTAAATCTTCCCATTTGATCTCTTGTTCACCTGAGATGATACCTAAATAACCATCCCAAACAACTGGCCTGTCATTGTCTGCACCTGGCCCTACCCCAGACTTCCCACCCTTGATCCTATCTAGATCTCATTCTCCCTTGTCCACACGATCTAAGTCCCTGGTGTTCTAGGACCAGCTCTGTTACCTCACAGTCACCCCAACCTATTGCCCATTCCCATCAAGATACTCCTTAGATCCCTCCTCCAGTCACCCCAGACTATGTGGCCACTCCTAGATCCCTCCCACAGTCTTTCTATGTATAAGATCCATCTTGCTTTCATGAAAGTGCTCAGATTCAATTTGGACTGCTTACATTAGTATTACAAATGTTCATATCCCTTAAGAGTCTGATCAATATGGTGGATTTTTAAGAAACCTGTTTTCCTTTGGTTGAAAGAAGGCTTGGGTCAAATTCATTTAGGCAGAACCAGTGTGTTGCTATTTTTGGAGCCGAAGACCCCTAAACCTCAGCATTTGAACAGAACATAAAAAGTACTTAATACATGCTTTTCATTCATTGATTGACTCATTACAGATGAGAAAACTGGATTGCACAAGGATTAAATAATATTCCTAAAGTCATACAGCTAGTAACTATAGACTCAGTTGGTCCTTATATTCAGATCTCCTGACCTCAATTCTAAAGCTCTTTTCACTCCGGTTCCAGTTCTACTTTTCAGTTCCTCATGATGTTTCTTTCCATTTCAGTCAATGACTTTAAAATGCAATCTTTTTTAATAGAATGCCTCTCTATTCTGGATGCGTTCTCCTTGGAAAACATAAACTATTAGTGCTCTCTCTTCTCAAATTATCTTGTATATATTTTATTCATGCTGGATTTACTCACTAAAATGTAAATTCCTCAAATACACGCTTTAAAAAAATTCATTTCCAACTCTTAGCTAGGTGCCTAACACATAGCAGTTTCCCAAGAAATGTTGAAATTGAATCTAATTGAAATGAATTGAACTTTTATACTCCAATAGTATCAAACAATAACATCACCCTTTTTCCAGAATTGTTTGTGTTGTTAGACTTCACTTAAGAAAATATCTTTGAATAAGAGCTGCCTTTAGAATTCTTTTTAAAAAGACTGTATTAAAATACACTTTTTAAGATGACAATACTTCTTGAAGAAATGGAAATTACATGCTTAATTTTACTTCCTCACAAACAAGAGTGCAGCAATTGAAACATGAGTTTCAATTCTGGGTTTTAGGTAATTAACTGACTTTTACAACATTACCTAATTCTTTGATTCATTAATCAGTGTAAAAATCTAAAGAACTTCAGAGCATTTACAATCCTTAAGGGATAAAAAGACATAGGTGGCAGCTAAGGTCGATCTTAGCACAGAGCTTGCATTTTAAATCTAGTAGTGCTTTCAAAGAGGCCTAAAATTATTAAATTAAACACAATTCTAAAGTGTTATTTCAAAGGGACAGAAATTAGTCATTTTAGATGCCATTTAGCTGTTCTAATCAAGAAATTTAATTTGCTGGATATTCTCAACATTGGTTCCATAAAAATTGAGAATTAATTTGCCTCAGTAATACAAAATCCTTTTTAAGCTCTTCCTGGAATTCTTTTTGGGTCTGAGACCAAATTACATTTTTCTCTGGGGCGTTTCATATGTTGCTGTTGCCATTCTGACATTTCTAAGTCTATACCTTGATCTTCCCTGTCACCATAGTAACTTTCTTAGTCAAGCTTTTTGAAAAAGTTTTGCTCATTTATTTTTGGCCTTTTTTGTGACTTGGTGTTTTCATGTGAGAGTTCGTATCTGGCCCTGCCCTGTCCCAAGTTTTTTGTGCTAGGGTCCTGGGTCTTACTCCTGGCTTTCACTTGGATTTAGGTTTTAGGACTTAGCTGCTTGCTTTCTCTGGAGTATAGGCTTCCCTTCTGCCTTGTACTGGGGGTTTGGGCCTCCCTGTTGCCCTCTCCTGGGCTTAGGTTTAACTGCTTGCCTGCTCCAGGGCTGTGGCCTTGCAACTCAGTTGCTATGGTAACAGAGTATCTCTGCTGGTAGGGCCTAAGGGCAAGTTCTTGCTGTTGCCCATTCTTTGGATAGAGCTTCACTACTGGTGTGCAGTGGTGTCAAGGCTGGTGGATTGTCCTGGGAGGTGGGGTGGCTGGGGTGGGATATTGCTGTGCTTCACAGATTGCTTACTTGCCCAGGGGTCTGCTGGCTTGCAGAAGGATAGGGCCTCACTGGTGGATTGCACCTGGTTTGGATGCTTGCTTCAGTCCCCCTGCTGTGAGACTGGCTTCTTTTGCTGCTTTTGAACCTTACTCCCCTCCCACCCCAGTGAGGCAGATCTTTGCTGCCATGTTGGTAAACTGCTTCCCTGCTCCTAGATCAATTCTGAGGTGATTTTCTAGTTCTTTGGAGTGAAATCTAGGAGGGCTTACCCACTACATTGATGATATCATGATACAGGGAAAAGATGCGAAAGTAGTGGAAAGGAGTTTGACCCTTCTAATTGAGCATATGAAAAGTAAAGGGTGGGAAATTAACCCTGCAAAGGTTCAAGGACCAGCTCAAAATGTGAAATTTTTGGGTATACAATGGAACAAGGGGCTAAGGGAGATTCTTCCTCAAGCCCGACAAAAGATTCAGGATTTTGGATCCTTGGAAGCAAGGATCCAAACCAGGTGCAATCCATCAGTGAGGCCCTATCCTTCTGCAAGCCAGCAGACCCCTGGGCAAGTAAGCAATCTGTGAAGCATAGCAATATCCCACCCCAGCCACCCCACCTCCCAGGACAAGCCACCAGACAGGCCTTTACCCCACTGCACACCAGTAGTGAAGCTCCACCCTTGGGAGAATGGGCAACAGCAAGAACTTGCCCTTAGGCCCTACCAGCAGAGATACTCTGTTACCATAGCAACTGAGTTGCAAGGCCACAGCCCTGGAGCAGGCAAGCAGTTAAACCTAAGCCCAGGAGAGGGCAACAGGGAGGCCCAAACCCCCAGTACAAGGCAGAAGGGAAGCCTATACTCCAGAGAAAGCAAGCAGCTAAGTCCTAAAACCTAAATCCAAGTGAAAGCCAGGAGTAAGACCCAGAACCCTAGCACAAAAAACTTGGGACAGAGCAGGGCCACCAGAACCCTAGCACAAAAAACTTGGGACAGAGCAGGGCCAGATCCCAACTCTCACACAAAAACACCAAGTCACAAAAAAGGCCAAAAATAAATGAGCAGGGGCGGCCAGGTAGCACAGCAAGTAAGAGCACCGGCTCCAGTGTTGAGAAGACCTGGAGATCGAATCCCGGGCTCAGACACTCAGCACCACACCCAGAAATAACTGGCCGTGTAACCTTGAGCAAGTTACTTAACCCTGATTGCTTAAAAAAAAAATAAATAAATGAGCAAAACTTTTTCAAAAAGCTTGACTAAGAAAGTTACTATGGTGACAGGAAAGATCAAGGTATAGATTTAGAAATGTGAAAATGGCAACAGCAACAAATGAAACGCCCCAGACAAAAAATGTAATTTGCTCTCAGACCCAAAAATAATTCCAGGAAGAGCTTAAAAATGATTTTAATAAGCAAATTAGAGAAATAGAAGAAAAAATATGAAAAGAAATGAGAATAATGCAAAAAATCATGAAAAAGTCAATAGCAAGGAAAAAAAGATATTCAAAAATTTAAGGAGGAAAATAACTCCTAAAAAATAGAATTGGTCAAATGTAAAAGGAAGTAAAAATGCTTATTGAATAAAATAATTCCTTAAACCTTAGAATTGAGCAAGTGAAAACTAATTATTCTTTGAGACATCAAGATATGATTAAAACAAAAACAAAAAAAAAGGTAAAAAAAAATAGAAGAAAATGTGAAATTTCTCATTGGACAAACAATTGACCTAGAAAATCGATCCAGGAAATATATAAGAATTATTCAATAAACTGGAATCAATGATCAAAAAAAAAAAGGACTGGAAAACATCTTTCAAAAAAATATCAAAGAAAACTGCCCTGATATAATAGAAAATAGAGGACAAAATAGAAATGAAAAGAATCTAATCACCACCTGAAAGGGATACCAAAATGAAAACTCCCAGCAACATCATAGCCAAATTCCAGAGCTCACAAATAAAGGAGAAAGTATTGCAAGCAAAGAATATACATTTTTATCAGCAGTACAAGTCAACTACACAAAACCAATCATCTCTTAGGGCATAAAAACCTCACAATCAAATGCAGAAAGACAGAAATATTAAATGCATCCTTTTTCAGATCATGATGCAATAAAAATTACATGTAATAAAAAAAAACATGGAGAGATAGATTAAAAAGCAATTGGTAACTAGATAACGTAATCCTAAAAAATGAGTGTCTCAAATAACAAACCATAGAGATAATCAATAACTTTAGCAAAGAAAATGGCAAGAATGAGATAACATATTACAATTTATGGGATGTAGTCAGAGGAGTAGTAGGGGAAATCTTATATCTCTAAATGGTTACATGAACAAAAATAAAAGAGAACAGATCAATGAATTGGTCATTCAATTTTAAAAAAGGTAGAAAAAGAACAAATTAAAAATCCCCAATTAAATGCAAAATTAGAATTTCTGAAAATCAAAGGAAAGATCAATAAAATTGAAAGTAAGAAAACTATTAAACTAATAAATAAAACCAAAGACTGTTTTTTTATTAATAAAACATTTTTAAATAAAGAAATTTGGTTAATTTTATTGAAAGAAATAAGAAAACCAAATTACCAATATCAAAAATGAAAAGGTGAATTCAATACCAATGAAGAAAAATTAAAGCAATAATGAGGAGTTAATTAGCCCAATGATATGCCAACAAATTTAACACTCTAAGTGAAATGGATGAATATTTACAAAAATATAAATTGTTTAGATTAACAAAAGTGGGAATCAAATATTTAAATAACTGTATTTCAGAAAAAGAAATTGGACAAGCCATCAATGAACTTCCTAAGAAAAAAATATTCAGGGACAGTTGCATTAACAAGCAAATTCTATGAAACTTTTAAAGAACAATTAATTCTAATATAAACTATTTAGAAAAATAGGCAAACAAGTTCTACTAAATTCCTTTTATGATGCAAATACGGTGCTATTATCTAAACCAGAAAGAGCCAAAACGGAAAAAGAAAATTATAAACCAATTTCCCTAATCAATATATATATGTATATAATGTTCAGAGAGATTTATATTGCCTTGGGGGAGGAACTGGCCTAAGGGGATGCTTACTTAGGAGAGGCTTGCTTGCAGGAAAGCTTTCACAACTTTTGGCACTGGGCCAATTAGGCACTGAGTCGTGTGGGTTGTGATGCCTTCTGGTTCTGAGCCTGTTAGGTGGAAACTATATATACTGGGAGGTTGGTGTTTTACTTTGGGGCTTACTCATGGGAAAACTATTTCTTTGTAATTTGTCCAGACAAGACTGTGGGCAGCCGTTGTTAAGAGTCCCCAAGCTTTATGAACCCAGATGCTGGTTCTCCTTGGTCTAGTGATGAGGATTACCCAGTTCAAATAGTTGGAGCCCTGTCTATTGAATTCTTTCTTGGATACTCATTTCTTTCCACTTATGTCTACTTATCTGTCTGTTAATTAAAGTAGTATCCTTAACCCCTTTGTATCAGCAATGCCATATTCACAATGCCTATAGAGATTACAAATATGCTGATATAATTATCCATTACAAAATACGTCATGTTTGCCATATGAGGAAATAAACTAGAAAATTTATTAAGATACCAAAAGACTGAGTCCCAAAACCAGAAAGTGAAAGCCATCAGAGTAGTTATGACATTGGCACAGGTAGATAAAGTAGAAAGCACCCACATTTTCAAGCCTTTAAAACAGAACAGGCTACCTCAGGCAAAGGTCCTCCTCTCCCCACGCCAGCAAGCACCCAGCGTCCTGGAAGCGCGCTCCCAGCAGCTCTGGCCCCTGGCAGTCCTCAGCAGGAGTCCTTAGCAGAAAGTCCTTAGCAGTCCTAACTCAAAAAGGGCTTCGCGCTGCCACTGCCTCTGCTGCCGCCGCCGCCGTTGCCACCACCGCCAGCCACCGCAGGAACACTAGCTTGGCTTCCGCTTCCTCTTGCTCCGCCCCTTCCTGCTACATCAGCAAGTCCAATGGGGCATGGAAGATCTTTAAATCCCATAACCCTTACACCCTTCAAAGCTGTCTTTTCTTTAGAAAAGCAGATCAGGGTCAGCTAGGTAGCATGGTGAATAGAGCACCATCCCTGGAGTCAGGAGGACCTGAGTTCAAATTCAGCCTCAGACACTTGACACTTAATAGCTAAGTGACCTTGGGCAAGTCACTTCCCTGCCTTACCCCTCAAAAAAAAAAAAAACAGATGAAAGAATCTATGCTACCGTCCCATCCTGTGTGCTAGTGTGGTTGTTAATAGAGTCTGCTTTGCCAATATAATAAAAATGGCAATTCTATCTAAATTAGTCTATTTATTCAGCACCATACTAATCAAAACTATCAAAAATTGTTTTACAGAACTACAAAAAATAATAACAAAATTCATTTGAATGGACAAAAGTTTAAGAATATCAAGGGAAGGGGCAGCTAGGTGGCACACTGAATAAAGCACTAGCCCTGGAGTCAGGAAGACCCAAGTTCAAATCTAGCCTCAGACACAACACTTGCTAGACATGTGACCTTGGGCAAGTCACTTAACCCTAATTGCTCTGCCTTCCCCCCTCCAATATATATATATATATATATATATATATATATATATATATATATATATATATAT
>NW_027187419.1:15784135-15787141 GCF_028583685.1 Petaurus breviceps papuanus | reverse complement strand
TATGTATGTATATATATGTATGTATAATTATATAATGAGGTGTTAATAATCAAAATAATCTGGTGCCAGCTAAGAGAAAGACCAGTGGACTATCTTAAATACAAATTACATTATAGTAAATACCATAGTAATCTAACATGATAAACTCAAACATCTAAGCTTTCGGAGCAAAAACTCATTACTTGACAAAAACTGCTGGGAAAACTGCAAAACAATATAGCAAAAACTAGGTGTAGAACATCTTACACAATATACTGAGATAAGCTCAAAATGAACATGATTTGCACAAAATGGGTGATACCATAAGCAAATTAAAGGAGCATGTAATATCCTAGATTACGGTACTCCCTTCAATCCCAATCCATCTTTGTCTTCTTGTATGGCACAACTCTTGTATGAATCCTCCGGCAAATCTTCCACAGGACTCTGCTTCTACATCTGAATGGATACTAGATTTCTTGATATGTACAGAGGTCAACAAAACACATTAACTAGTCAGGAACTTTCCCTCACTTTTGCTATGTAAGTGGCCAGAATTTCCTGTAATATTCGATTTCTCTGATCAATCAGTCTTAAAGCATTTATTAAGCACCTGCTATGTGCAGGTAAAAGGAGATGCAAAGAAAAAAGTAAAGACAGTCCATGCACACAAGGAGTTTAAATTCTCTACTGACACCATTTATTCCATTTCCATTACATATTTATTCTTTTATAATATATTAAAGCCTAACAGATTGACCACACTACCCTTCATTTATAACTGGGGTAATTTTAAACTTTAATTATTTGATAAAATTTTTTTAACAAAATAATAGGCAGTAACTGTATTCTCATAAGCTAGTGAGTGGGAAGTATGTGGAGCATTAGCTTTTCCTAGAGCACTGAAATATGTCTCACAGAAATTCATATGCCTAAGCACAAGGTCAACACTCTTTACTACCTCCAAAATCATTAGAATTTTAGAGCAGAAAACAACTCTTTAAAATTGCAAATTGAAACAGTGGCAAAACATTGAATACAGATTTCACTTTCAATTAAGATTGAATTTATCATTATGTTATATGAATTCTTAAGCTGCTATTTCTTTCTCCTCAACCAACTGGATGAAAATATTTTTAAAAGATTTGGGGGGGGGGACATAGGGGATAAAAGATGATGAAGTATTTCAAATTCGTTTGCATGTAGATCCAAAAAACATACTCGCTCATCCTTATGGCAACTTTCCTAGAAAAATCAAAAGACTTTTATCCTGAAAGATACTTTTCCTCTCTATATCTGATTCAAAATTACAAAATGAGTGAGACTGAAATGTTAAGCATGGTGGTGAGATGGATTTGTCTGTGGATGCCCATTCTTTATCAGCCAGAAATCAAAACAACATTAAAGAACTGAGCTAGTGGAACCACAGAAGGTGACCATCAGCTTGTTGTTGCTGGGTATTTTTTTCCCTATTGTTAAATGTAGATTCCCAATTCTTTGAAAGGCAAAAGATGATTTCCCTTGTAGAGCATTTTCCTAATTGACTGCCCACATCAAACTCTACTTTATAAATATATTCTCTGCCTGGGGGACATTTAGCTTCATGAACCATTGTTTTTCCAATGTCAGACATTGTCAAAAAATAATGTCATTCAACAATTAACTTTAAAAAGTTCTATATTTTCTATTCCAACAGCATGCACTTGGAGAAGAAAGAGCATTTTCACTCCACATAGTCATTTTACTCTTCTATCATTCAGCACTATCTGACTAACACATATGTTAGAGGCTGCTTGGCGACAAGTCAGAATTTTCACTTTCTGAACTTTTGCTCAATTTGGCAGGCATCTTGGATTACAAAACACACATCTAATTTCTCTCAGTGTTTGTGTGCGCTGATTGAAGTGGGAGAGTTTTATTCAGTTACTCAAGATATTTTAAGTGGTGGGACAAACAATACCACAAACTGAGTTAAGAATATTAATTTTCATTGTGACTTGCTTATAGAAACATAACAATTCACATTTATATAATGCTTTAGCTTTTTAACAGTGCTTTACATGCTTTCTCTTATTCAATATTCAAAACAATTCTGTGTACAGTGGGAACTGTCATTATCCCCACTTAGCTGCTGAGGAAACTTAAGCTAAGAAGGGTTAGGTCACACAGCTAATGGGTGTCTGAAGCAATATCTGAATCTTGTATTTCCTTGGCCAAGGTCTGGTGTTCTACTTACTCTACTATTCTGTCTGTCCACTATCAGATGACCCACTGTAATGGTAATGAAATTTGAAGATCACATTGTATTGGAAAGCTGACAGGTACTTAGCACCTAGTTTCAAATTAAGCCTCTGTAAAGAAACAAGAGGTATGAATCCCTGTTGCTGACATGACAGGAAGGGGCTTAACAGGAAGGAGCTATAGTGTACATGAGGAAGAGCACAAGCTGGACAGTCAGAACTTCTTGGGATAAGCATTGTGTAGGCAGGGCAGCTGCTTCTGGACTGAAGACTGAATTGAGAAAAACTGAGAAGAGCAATGAAAATTGAGAACTGAGACAGAACTTCTTGGAGCAAGCCACATGGAGGCTAGATAAAGTGTTTTGAATTTGAGAATGGAGCTTATGGTGCTGAAGACTTCCAAGGGCCAGCTGGAGCTGCTGAGTATTTCCGAGGGCCAGCCAGGGCTACAGAAGACTGAGGAAACATGACTGTGATGCTGGTATTTTGTACAAATGTTGTTCCAGCTTTGTTAATGTGCATGAAAGTGATTGTGGCTTCCTTAAGCCTTGTCTTGCCAGGAACAGAGACTGTGAACAATTTGAGATGGACTGTACACTGTGAGCTCCAATATGGAGCAGGAACTGCATGGAGAGCTGCACAAGGAACTATCTAACTTTGAATCCAGGTGAATCCAGTTTGGTGGATTCAGATAGGAGCTACCTGCCTTGAGTCAAGATAAAAAGACCTCTCTGTAGATACTGAGTAGTGACTGATAAAATAGGATACTGAGTAGTGAATGATGAAA
>NW_027187419.1:15779761-15784125 GCF_028583685.1 Petaurus breviceps papuanus | reverse complement strand
TCTTTGTATTTTCTACTACCCCTAAAGAGGATGCTGAGTAGTGACTGTTGAAGTTGTAACTTAATTGCACCCTGTGGGTGGAGAACATTGATTTTTGTACTTTGTGACCCTAGCCTCCTTAAGGATGATTGAATGATTGATTGTACATTGTTGAAAACTTTAGTGAAAATTATGTGGCCATTTTGGTGATAAGTTGTTGAGTTGTGACATGGTGAGTACTGTATTTTGATTTTCTGTGATAAGTTGCAACATTGTGAGTGCTGTACCTTGATTTTATGTGAATATTTTGCTCTGATTTGTTATTGAATAGAGAGTTCCCTATACTACATAATCAGAAACTTGAAAGCTGTTCACAGCAGCACTCCTCTGGAAAGCTGCTTGTGCGTGGCTTTACACCCACTAAGTAGAATGTGTTGTGATGGAAAAAGACACTGACCAAGGAGTCTGAAACTTTTTGTTTTGATGCCAGGCCTGTTACTGACTAGGTCTATGTTCTTGGTTAAGTTACTTGCTGTCTTAGTGTTCAAGATGATAGTATAGTGAGGGCATTATATCTGATATTTAGGTATACTTTAAAACTGTGATGATAAATATGTACTCCACAAAATTTATTATAATGTACTTTAAAGTAATTCAGTTAAAAATAAGTGTTCTAATCAAGCCATAGTTGATACTGGAGTTGTCTAGCATGAAATTATTTCTTTAAAAAAATAATTTGTTTAGTTTACAACATTCAGTTCCACAGTTCCTTGAGTTTCAAATTTTCTCCTCCTCCCTCTCCCCCAAAACCCCACCCTCCATCATGGCAGCATGCATTCAAATATAGGATCTACAAATATCATCACATTAATCATTAGTCAGGTTGTAAAGAAGGATTATAACCATTGGAATGATCAGTGGGAAAGGAAACAAAAAAAAACAAGAAAATGAAACAGAGGAAGTAGTTTATTTCAATCTGCATTAAGACGCCACAGCTCTTTCTCTGGATGTGGAAATCTCTTTCAATCATTAGTCTTTTGGAGTTATTTTATAACCTTACATTGCTGAGAGAAGCCCAGTCTATTGAAGTTAGTCATTACACATACATTGTGTTTGTGATTGTTTCTATGATTTCTTGTTTGACCTACTTATTCTTTACGATTAAGTTATTTAGATTCCAATTAGTTTTTTGTCTATCCTTCCAAGGCCCTTTATTATATATGGTTTTATTGCATCATGATCTTAGAAGTATGCATTTAATATTTCTGCCTTTCTGCACTGAATTGTGAGGTTTTTACGCCCTAGTACATGGTCAGTTTCTGTGTATGTGCCATGTACCATTGAGAAGAAGGTATATTCCTTTCTATTCCCATTTAGTTTTCTCCAGAGGTCTACCATATCTTTCTTCTCTAAGATTCTGTTTACCTCCTTAACTTCTTTCTTCTTTATTTTGAGTTTAGATTTATCTGGTTCAGAGAGGGGGAGATTGAAGTCCCCCACTAGTATAGTTTTGCTATCTATTTCTTCCTCTAACTCCCTTAACTTCTCCTTTAGGAATTTGGATGCTGCACTACTTGGTGCATAAATGTTTAGTAATGATATTGCTTCCTTTTGATGGTGCCTTTTAGCAGGATATAGTTTCCTTTCTTATGTCTTTTAATTAGATCTATTTTTGTTTTTGCCTTATCTGAGATAAGGTTTCCTACCCAGGCTTTTTTTTTACTTTAGCTGAGGCATAATATATTTTACTCCAGCATTTTACCTTTATCCTGTGTGTATTCCCCTGTTTTGAATGTGTTTCTTGTAAACAGCATATTGTAGGATTATGGTTTTTAATACATTCTGCTATCTGTCTCTGTTTTATGTGAGAGTTCATCCCATTCACATTCAAGTTAAGATTACTATCTGCATCTTTCCCTCTATCCTATTCCCTCCCCTGATTGTGCTTTTGTTTTTCCCCTTCTTCCTTCTCCTCCTTAAGAGTATTCCTTTTGATTGCTGCCTCAATCAGTATTCCCTCCTTATCAGCCCCCCACCCTTTTCCTACCTTTCCCCCTTACCACTTCTTCCCTCCCTTCTAACCACCCTCCCTCTTTTCTTAGTTCTTCCCATGTCCTACTGCCTGTAAAGTATGATCAATTTTTATACTTAATGTGATATGTTATTTCTTCCTTGAACCATGATTGATGAGAATAGATCTCAAGCAATGCTTCTCTCCCTCCCCTCTTTCCCTCTATTATGATAGGTTTTATGTCTCTTCTCAATAGAGTTCTATAATTAACTGATTATGTCATTCCCTCCTTACAACAGAACCAATGGGGGTGAAGTTTATATAATATTCATCTCCCTTCCTTCTTTTCCTCTACTATTATGTTTTTATGCCTTTTTGTGTGGCATAATTTAGCCTTTTCTGCTTCATTCTTTCCCCTTCTTCCATTGCAATCCCTTTGCAGCCCTTAATAAGGTTTTTTTTAATCATCATGTTGTTTATTTTATACCCACACCCTCTATTTATCTATTTCCCTTTTAAATGTCACCATAAGTATAGAATTCTCAATATTAACAGGTATCAGCTTCCCATAGAGGAATGTAAACAGTTTGTTCTTATTAAATAACAAGTTGTATGTGTGTGTGTGTGTGTGTATTTCCCTATTTACTTTTCTGCATCTGTCTTGAATCTTGTAACTGGAGATTGAATTTTCCTTTGAGCTCTGGCTTTTTCATCAGGAAGATCTGGAAGTCCCTTACATCAATGAATGACCATCTCCTTGCCTGAAAGATTATGCTCAGTTTCACTGGATAGCTGATCCTTGGTTGTAACCCAAGTTCTTTTGTCTTGCAAAATATCATAGTCCAGTCCCTCTAGTCTTTCAATATAGAAGCTTCCAGATCCTGTGTGATCCTCACTGTAGTTCTGCAATATTTGAATTGTTTTTTTTTCTGGCTATTTGTAGTATTTTCTCCTTTGCTTGATAGTTCTGGAATTTGGCTACAACATTTCATAGAGTTTTCAATTTGGGATCTCTTCTGGTTCTAGGATCTCGGGACAGTTTTCCTTCATAAGTTCTTGGAAGATGTTGTCCAGGCTCATGTTTTTCATCATGATTTTCTGGTAAACCAATAATTCTCAGATTTTCTCTCCTAGATCTGTTTTCCAGGTCAGTTATTTTTCCATTGAGATATTTTACCTCTTTTTCTAATTTTTCATTCTTGATGTTTGTAGCAGCAAGCACCCCAAGCGTCCTCAGGGTTTGCTGCCAACATAGATTCTTGGATCTGCTTTGTTAAAGGAAACCAACTCAAAATGGGTTAACAAGCTTACTTTAATCAGTCAAACATATATCATTTACCTCGTTCAGGGGAAAAAGGTCAGCACCGTGAACTTCAAAGTATACAGGCAGAATTATCAAGACAGAAACAGAATAAGTAGACAGATTTCCAAATTGTCCAACCATTACATCCATACCAAATCAACATCTGGGTTTCAACATCTGGGTTTTTCAAAGCCAGGGGGCTCTGGACAACGGCTTCCCAGAATCCAGATCAAATCACAGAACACTTTTTAAAGTGAGCCCCAAAACAAAGCTACACACCAGGGCTTATATAGCCTTCTCCTGGCTCAGAGAATGTAACAACCTTATTGACTCACTGGCCAATCAAGAAGTATCTACTGAAAAACAAGCCTCCCACTCCAGGCTCCAGGTGCACTTTAGCCTAGGGGCAGGGAAGATCTTTAAAATTTACATTCCCATTACAATGTTTTGTTTGACTGCTTCTTGGTGCCTCATGGAGCCATTAGCTTCAATTTGGTGGATTCTAATTTTTATGAAATTATTTTACTCAGTTTTTGAAACTCCTTTTCCATATGTTCAGATTTCATTTTTAGTTTACACATTTTTCTTTTTAATGAGCTGCTTTCTTCATTGAAAAGTTTTTCTATTTTTCTAAATTTTATTTTAAAATAATTTTAATCTTCTACCTCTCTAATTTGGTTTTAAAAGTCCTTCTTGAGCTGTCCTAAGAATGCTTTCTGGGCTTGAGACCAGTTCATATTCCCTGTTGAGGCTTCAGATGTAGGTGTGGAGTCAATGATGTCTCCTTCTGAATTTGGTTCCTCCTCTTCACAATAATAGGATTCTAGATTCTTTGAAATCTCTTTTTTTACCCATTTTGAGGCAGGGCCTTAGTGATTACCTTCTTCTAGGACTCCCAAGACTTTACTATTTAAAATTTTGCTCTGGGGCAAAAATTTCTGAGTTTTCAGTGGGGGGGAGGGAGAATGGAGCAGCTGAGGTTCACTCCAGGCTCCAGGTGCACTTTAGCCTAGGGGCAGGGAATATCTTTAAAATTTACATTCCCATTACAATGTTTTGTTTGACTGCTTC
>NW_027187419.1:15742311-15779751 GCF_028583685.1 Petaurus breviceps papuanus | reverse complement strand
TCCATATGTTCAGATTTCATTTTTAGTTTACACATTTTTCTTTTTAAGGAGCTGCTTTCTTCATTGAAAAGTTTTTCTATTTTTCTAAATTTTATTTTAAAATAATTTTAATCTTCTACCTCTCTAATTTGGTTTTAAAAGTCCTTCTTGAGCTGTCCTAAGAATGCTTTCTGGGCTTGAGACCAGTTCATATTCCCTGTTGAGGCTTCAGATGTAGGTGTGGAGTCAATGATGTCTCCTTCTGAATTTGATTCCTCCTCTTCACAATAATAGGATTCTAGATTCTTTGGAATCTCTTTTTTTACCCATTTTGAGGCAGGGCCTTAGTGATTACCTTCTTCTAGGACTCCCAAGCCTTTACTATTTAAAATTTTGCTCTGGGGCAAAAATTTCTGAGTTTTCAGTGGGGGGGAGGGAGAATGGAGCAGCTGCGGTTCACTCTGCCATCCTGGTCCCTGGAAGTTCAGATAGGTGCTTTTTAAATTTCCAGGCTGTGGGTTAATAGTCCCAGGAGTAGCTGCTGCCACTCCTGTGGGCCCTGCATTTGTCTCTTACTCAGCTCCAACAGATCCCAGCCCTTGGGTAATAGGCCTGGGGATGGCCTTTGCGGTTGGTGGATCAACTTGCTGCCACATTGTCCAAGCCTCAGCGACATGTCATCTGGCCCTCCACCATTATATTATTTCAAATGAAGAATTTCCACTGCCATTAAACAAACATATCTGGCTTCAGACATTTACTAGATGTGTGACCCCAGATAAGTCACTTAACTCCTGTTTGACTCAGTTTCCTCATCCATAAAATGAGCTAGAGAAGAAGATGGCAAAATACTCCAGAATCTTTGCCAAGAAAATCTTAAATAGGGTCACAAAGAGTCAAACACAACTGAAAATGACTGAACAACAAAGAATATAAACTAAAATAAAAGACATGACTGACATTACAGTGATCAACTTGCTATCGTAATGTGCCTGGTTCACTCTATACAAGCCTAAGCCCAGGTAAAATTGTAAATTATGCAAAGATAATATCTAGGGTCCCATACTATCATCTCAACCCCATTCTCCTTGTTCTTTATTTCCAACTTCCAGTGCCATTTCCTCTGAAAAAGTGCTCAAGGTTCTAAATCTAGTTGAGGGCCTCCTGTAAACTCAATCTGATAATTCAACTACAGGGTTGAAACGATTCACAATCTATATATTCAGCCACCGTTCATTTCATTACCCCCAGTTTCAGTTTTAAATTACCAATTGCAAATTGGATAGATAAAACTATATAACCTTCAGATAACTCATAAAACACATTTAAAACTAAACTCATAATATTTCCCAAACTCACTCCTCTTCCAAACTCCCCTATTTCTTTCCAAGATAGCACCATTCTTCTGGTCCTACAGGTTTATTAATTTGGCATCCCCCAAGACCCCTCATTCTTTCTCAATCTACACATGCAATCACTTGTCAAATCTTGGTATTTTAACCTCCACAATATCTCTCCTAGTCAATCTCTTCTCTCTACTCACATGGGTACTCACAAGATCAGAACTTTGTCATCTAAATTATTATGACAGCTTTCTGATTGCTTTCCCTTTCTTGCATCACCATTACTCTAATGCATCCACAATGTTTCCAAAGTGATTTTCCTTAAGCACAGATTTGACTGTTCACAGGAAGTGACTGTTTCATTCCCCTTATCAATGAACTCCTACAACTCCCTCTTGCTTTAAGAAACAAGCTTTACCTGCTCTATCTTTTAAAAGTCTTCCATAACCTGGCCTTAAACTGTCTTTCAAGCAACTTTATGCAGTAATCTTTTTTTAAATTAATTTTTATTCATTTCAATAAATCTTTCCCAATTACATGTAAAAAAATTTTAACAATCATTTTCAAACTTTTGAGCTCCAAATTCTCTCTTCCTCCTGCTCCTTACTCCAATTAAGAAGGCAAATACTTTTATTTCAATTATATATGTGCAAAACATATGTCTATATTAGCCATGTTGCAAAAATAAAAATAATAGTAACTATACTGAAAAAGTATGCTTCAATCTTCATTTAGAATTCATCAGTTCTCTCTCTATAAGTATTTAGCATTTTTCATCATAGGTCCTTTGGAACTATTTTGAGCAAAGTAGTTGAGTCTTCCACAGTTGATAATTTTTACAATATTGCTATTGTTGTATACAATGTTCTCCTGATCCTGCTCACCTTATTTTGCCTGACATCATAAAAATCTTCCCAGGATTTTCTGACACTCTTCTGCTTGTCATTTCTTTTTATACTCCTCTTGAGTCTTATATTTGAAAGCCAGTTTTCCTACTTATCTCTGGTCTTTTTTATCAGGAATGCTTAAAAAATCCTCTACTTGATTAAATATCAATCTTTTCTACTTGAAGGATTATACTCAGTTTTATAGGGTAGTTTATTCTTGATTATAATTGTAGCTCCTTTGCATTCCAGAATATCATATTCCAAATCCTTTAATATGGTAGCTATTAGATTTTGTGTAATACTGACTGTGGCTCCACAGAATTTGAATGGTTTATTTCTTGCTCTTTAAATTATTTTCTCTTTGACCTGGGAACTCTGAAATTTGTCTATATTATTCCTTGGAGTTTTCATTTTGGGAACTCTTTCAGGTTGTGTTTGGTGTATTCTTTCAAATTTTTATTTTATCCTCTCCTACTAGGAGATTGGGACAGTTTTTCTTTATAATTATTTAAAATTTGATATCAGGCTCTTTCTTCAGTCATGGTTTTCAAACAATCCAATAATTCTTAAATTGTCTCTCCTCAATCTATTTTATAGGTCAGCTTTTTTCTAAAATTTCCTATTTTCTTTTATTTTTTTCATTCTTTTGATTTTAATTGTTTCTTAATATTTCATGAAGCCATTACCATCCTTTTGCCTTTTTTCCATTTTTAAAGAATATTTTCTTCAGTAAACTTTTCTACCTCTTTTCCATTTGATCAAATCTGCTTTGTGTGGAGTTTTCATCAAGGAAATTTTGTACCTCCTTTTACATTTGATTAATTCTGTTTTTGTAAGGCATTCTTTCCTTCAATATTTTTATGTCTCTTTTATCCAACTGTTAATTGTCTTTTCAAAATTTTCTTTCTTTATTTTTTTGCATATTTTCCCCTCTATCATTCTTATTCCATTTTGAAAATTCTTTTTTTAATTTTTTTAATTTTCCAGGCATTCTTATTGGGCTGGTTTCCAAGTAATATTTATCTTTGAGGTTTATTGCTGTTTTGACTTCATTGTCTTTTGAGTTTGTGCCTTGACCTTCCCTATCATTATAGTAGTTTGTGGGGTTTTTTGTCAAGTTCTTTGTTTTTGGTGTTTGCTTATTTTTCCACTCTTTTTATTAACTTCGAATTTTTCATTAATGTTGAGCTCTATTCCCAGCATGGAAAACATTAGGTTCTATTTCAAAGTTCAGACATTTTTGTGCTACTGTTTTCAGAATTAGTTCTAGGAGTTTCAAAGTTTTTAGTCCTTCCAAAGTGGTGTGATCTGGGAAGAGCTGTGGTCATTGCCCTTTTGATCTTCAGTTTGGACCTTACCCATGAAGGGATCCTGATCCATTAGGATTGCAATTGATGCTATTCCTCAGGCCCCTTCCTCCCTTTGGACTTGAAAAAAATACTGCCCCTCTTTTCTCTGCCCTTGAACTAAGTAAGACCCAGAAATGGGTATAGGCAATGGAGTTGCCAAAGAATATCTTCTCAGGCCTCTCACTCACTCTTGACCACTCTTCTCTGACCCCAAACTATGGCACAGGAGAAGATATTGGCAACAGAGTAGCCAAACAGTATCTGATCCTGCATATAGTGCTAGCACAGGAATACTCTAATTTCTTTCTGTCCAGTTCTCAGGTTCCCTTACTACCTCTGTCTTGGGAGCTCCTGAAACTGCTGCTGCTTCTATCTCCACCACCTAGTCTACCACTGGTGTTTCATTCATGTGGACTCTGGACCAGACTCTGCTTCCATGTTATAGACCTCTATTTCTGATCTGTTATGCTGTCTTGGGCTGGAAGAATATCTCACTCTGACTTTTTGCTGGCTCTGTTGCTTCAGAATTCAATACGAGGCATGATTTTAAAGTTGTTTGGAGGGGAAGATTGGGAAAGCTTAGCTAAGTCTTCTCTACTATGCTATCTTGGCTCAGTTCCTCAGTTCTCAGTGTATCACTCTTCTTTCTATACTCTGTGATCCAGTCAAGCTATCCTTGTCTCTGTTCCCCACATAGGCCACTCCATCTCCCATCTCTTTTCCTTTTTTCCTCCATGCCTCCCTATTCACCTAAACTGAATTCCTCTCATTTCAAAATTAATTTAAAGCTCATCTTCTACATTAAACCTTTCCTAGCCCTTTTACTTGCTAGGTCTTCCATCTCAAACTACCTGAACTACTTTGACTTTATTTTTATTTATTCTGTTTATAGTTCTATATGTCCTTACTATATTTCCCTAAGAATGTAAACTCCTGGTGACTAGAAATTGTGTAATTTGATATGTTCATAGCCCCACTATATGGTATAGTATATATATATATATAGACATATATATGTATATATACATGTGTGTATATCCATATGTATGTATATATAATACATGGTGTATGCTTAATATATAGTTGTTGGTTGATCACTTGAAATTTGACTAGAAACATTTGGACAGGGCCTGCTTCATGTAAAATTATGGATCATCAATAGCAGAAATATTTTTGAACAAGGGCTTCCTTCATTATGATCCAATCACACCATAGAGATGATTATCTATTCTGTTATTACATAAAGTTAATATCAGTCTGCTCTATATTTACAGTTTAAATCAGATCCATGATTTCATAGAGCAGTATTTGGAGACCCAAAATATCTTAAATGAAAAATAATCTGTTTTGAATACCTAATTGTTATAAATTATTTAATGCAATTTACAATGGGAAAATAACATTAACAGAAATGCCAGGGAGTAAATTAACTACAAAAGAAATGGACCAATTTGTCACTAAATGTATAAACAATTGACAGAAAGATTGTAGAGCCTGCTATTTTTGTATAAACAGTGGAATTACTATGATTGTGACAAGTGAACAATAAGGAAAACAATAGCTCTAATTAGCATTTTGACATCTCCTTGATATAGGAAACTCTTTGACTAATCGACTATTAACAAGATCTAAATTCACGTATACAAAAGCAGTATGACTTCCCTTGTCACTATTCTAACAGTTCTCACCAAGGTCACCACTGAACACTTAATCACCAAATCCATTGGTTCCTTTTCATTCCTTGTTGTACTTTCTCTCTGTGGCCTATGAAACTGTTGACTTTTCAATTGTTCCTGATCACTCCTTCTCCTTTTTCCATAACCATCATGGAGAGTATATTTCATAGAAACTTGAAAAGGCAACAGATTCTTGTACACCATAGTCACATACACGTCACCAAGATTCTAGAATAATATTAGGAAGAACTCTATCTTGACAGGTTGCTTCTGCACAGAGATTTTTTGGAAAGGAATGATTAAGAATCTGTGAAGATGAGAAGGAACAGAAGAGTTTTGATTGCCCACCCCTATGAAATCACAGATTTATTGTGAAACATTTCAAACTAAGATATTTAGATGTGACTTTGAAAGACCTTCTCTTCTAATTTCTTGCTATCAGAGAGGTGATTTCCCATCACATCCATAATGGAATGCTTTCTACCCTCTTTCTGAATGCCATTTTTCAATATCTTCTTGATGTCCAAAAAGAACAAGTATACAAACTTGGAGGAAGGACAAATGACAAGGACAAATGAAACAATGGGACATATCTGTAAGGATGACAAGAAAGCTGAATCACAGAATGTACTGAAGTTTGAGAAAAATGATCAGTACAATTTTTTAAAAGTTAGTTATTTATGTTAGTTGAAAAATCACTACAATACTTTGCATTTATTTCATATTAAGTACTGTGCTAGGAGATTGAGCCTAAAATTTCTGTTGAGATTTTTGGATTCTATTACAGTCAGCCTGTTTACTATGTCTCTTAGATTTGTGTATGCTGGAAATTTGATAAGAATGGTATATATGCCTTATTCTAAGTCATTGTTTTTAAAATGCTAAATAGAAAAGGTTCAATGACAGATCCTTGGAGAGTTCTACTAGGATCCTCCTTGTTAAAGCGAATCAAGTTATTATGGCTTCTCCATCAGTCTACCTAGGCAAGCAGATTTGATTTATCAACACGAATAACATGATGATATTTATCTAATACTTTGCTAAAACTTAGATAAACTTTGAAAGAGGACAGAATTCAGGCAGTCAGAACAGAACAGGAAAGAACTCAGGTACCTGAGTTCAAATATTGGCTTTGTCACTTCTACCTGCATGAGACTGAAAAATCATTTAACTTTTCTAAGACTTGGTTTCTTCATCTAATAAATAATGGAGTGGGGTTAGATATTTTTCATGTCCCTTTCAGCTTTAGATCTATGACCCTGTGATTTCATATATCTATGACATTTTTCACTATGGTCAACTATTCAACTAATTCACAGAAAAGAAATGAGGTAAATTTGGCATGACTTGCTATCAACGATGGCCTATAAATTCCCTATTAGCTATAAATTAATGATCTTATGATGAATTTATGCTTGCTCTTGGTTTTCCTCATTCAAGATTCACTAACCATTATCTTTATTTTATGTTCTAGAATTAAACATTTTGAAAGTTTTATTGATTCCTTTGGTTTTACATCACTGTCATTTCTGGTAATAACATTTGTCCATCCTTCTATCCCTGCCTCTGATGAAACTCCCCTTAGGACAAAGTGGAAAAAAACAAGTAAAGTCAATCGTCATAACATAGATAGTTCATAGGGTATGAGGAGGGAGAGAATGAGTTAGGAGTGC
Source organism: Petaurus breviceps papuanus (assembly GCF_028583685.1). Classification (NCBI taxonomy): domain Eukaryota; kingdom Metazoa; phylum Chordata; class Mammalia; order Diprotodontia; family Petauridae; genus Petaurus; species Petaurus breviceps. Next base: position 15,772,844 of record NW_027187419.1, on the reverse strand, counting down.
CCCAAATTGGCACTAAGTACACCTTTTAGCATTTCAATAAACACTCAATACCATCCAGAATATGAAAAAAATGAAGAATACAAGTTTAAAAGAGAGAGAAAATGAAAAAGGCTATAGCATAAAAAGAAAAAGAATATCTTTAGAAGATGGAGTGGATATATCTAAATAATATATGAGGGACTCAGAAAGTCAATAACCAATAAAAAAAAAGGATGATCTGAAATCTACTATGATGGAAATGAAATAATTTAAATAAGAATAGGAAAGAGAAACAAGTGAATTGCCAGGAATGACACGATAGTGAAAAATTTTGATAAAGCAGTGGGGATGTTGTATAAAATTGCCCATTCTTAATGCAAAAAAAAATCAGAATGACCAGAAAAAGGAACAAAAATTAATGCCTGAACTAGAAGAAAATTTCAGATCTCTACAAATGTTGGTTATTATTTTGTCAACAGAGTTAGGAGACAAGGGCTAGGTGACATAATATAAGGCATATTTGCTTTCAGAAAGAAAGCTTCTGAGTACCATATTACAGGAAATAATTTAAGAAAATTGCCTGAATGCACTGGAAAATAGAATGGAGTGAAAATAATAGAATTGACAGAGTAGCAACAGAAAACTTGTTTTATTCAAAGTCATCACCAAAATCAAGCGTTTCCTTGCAAAACAGATAATCTAAAAAGCAGCCAAGAGAAGGCAATTCAAACATCAACATTCATGAATTCCTATTTCATTATGGTGACACAATATTGACATGAAATACAGGAGAAGTGAGATTAACACATTCTAAAAACAAAAAGAAACTGCTTTGTTCCACAAAATCATTTCTTGCCTAGCTGAATAAATACCATAAGAGCGAAAAAGTGAAAAGTTAACTACCTAATATGTTGGATCTTTGTTATGCTGACTTTAATAAACTATGAATTTCATGGCCATAGGTATTCTCCTTTCCCTTTTAACATCACATTAAAGGCACATTTTTTTTTAAATTTTGATCAATGGATTCAATTACATCAGAAAGACTTAGAGGGAAGAAGAGTCAAGATGGCAGCATAAAAGCAGGAAATTGCTTAAGCTCTCCCACCAACTACCTCCATTACCTGTAAAATATGACTCTAAACAAATTTTAGAGCTACAGAACACACAAAGTGACAGGCAGCCTGGCAGTCCAACAGGAAAGGTCTATTGCACTGGGCTGGGAGTGAAGTGCAGTCCCACATGAGCTGCAATGGCCCAGGCCCAGGGTGACCCCTAATATTCTAGAACCAGAGAGCAAAATAGAAATTGAAATAATTCATTGTTCACCTCTTGAAAAAGATTCCAAAAAGAAAACTCCTAGGAATATCATAGCCAAATTTCAGAGTTCCCAGGTCAAGGAGAAAATATTGCAAGCTGCCAGGAAGAAACAATTTGAGTACTGTGGAAAAACAATCAGAATAACACAAGATCTAGCAGCTTCTACACTAAGGGATCAAAGGGTTTGGAATATGATATTCCAGAGGTGAAAGGAGCTAGGATTAAAACCAAAAATCACCTATCCAGCAAAACTGAGTATAATGCTTCAGGGAAAATATGGTCATTCAATGAAATAAAGGACTTTCAAGTATTCTTGATTAAAAAACCAGCACTGAACAGAAAATTTGACTTTCAAATACAAGAAGCAAGAGAACCATGAGAAGGTAAAAAGGAAAAAGGAATTATAAGGAACTTATTAACATTGAAACATTTGCATTCCTACATGAAAAATTATAATTGTAACTCATGAGAGCTTTCTCAGTATGAGGATAGTTGAAAGGGATGTAAATATATGTATAGAAGGGTACATTGTGAGTGTGTATATGTGTGTACATGTGTACATAGACAGAAGGCACAGGATCAGTTGAATAGGAAGGGATGATATATAAAAAAAAATCAAGAGGTGAGAGAGGAATATAATGGGAGGAGAAAGGGAGAGATAGAATAGGGTAAATTATCTCATATAAAAGAGACAAGAGAAAATTGTTACAATGGAGGGGAAGAACAGGAAGGTGATAGGGAATGGGTCAACCTTACTCTCGTTGAATTTGGCTTAAGGAGGGAATAACATACACTTCATTGGGTATCATACCCTACAGGAAAGTAGGAGGGAAGGAATAAGTGGGGGGATTATAGAAGGGAAGGCAGATTGGGGGGAAGGGTTGTTAGAAGCACAGACTTTTGAAAAGGGACAGGATCATAGTAGAAAATAGAATAAGTGGGGGGGTGGGATAGGATGGAGGGAAATATAGTCAGTCTTTCACAATATAACTACTATGGAAACATTTTGCCTAACTACACACGTACAACCAATGTTGAATTGCTTGTCTTCCCAGTGGGGGTGAGTGAGGAGTGAAAAAATTGGTTTTTTTACATGCAACTGGGAAATAAGATATATAAGCACTGGATTATAGAAATCCATCTTGCCCTACTAGAAATTTAGAGGGAGGATGGGGGAGGATATAAGAGAGAATAGATTGGGAGAATTGTAGGCTTGCTATCTTGGGGTGGGGGTAGGGGAGAGACTGAGAGAAAATTTGTAACTCAAAATCTTATGGAAATGAATGTTGAAAGCTAAAATTATGTAAGTAAAAGATTAATTTACAAAAAAAGAAAAAAGACTTAGAAATAAAGATATGCAACAGTCAAATTTTCATAAAGACAACCATAATAAATACTAGGGAAAAGATTGCTTCTAAGAAAAGAAACAGCTTGAAAACTGGATACCACTTAAGTGGAAAATGCCTTCTAAGACAATATTAAAGGCTTGACTCCTATCCCATAAATTCTTGTTTACATCTATAAGGCCAACTTTTTCTCTTTTGACCATATCTTGGTATATGGTATAAGATGTTCTTCCATGCCTAGTTTCTGCCATACTATTTTCGAGTTTTTCTAGCAGTTTTCATCAATTAGTGAGTTCTTATCTCAGAAGGTAGAGTTTGGGGGTTTATCAAACAGTAGATTACTATAGTCATTGACTACTGTGCATTGTGCATCTAACCTATTCCATTGATCCACCACTCTATTTCCTAGCCAATACCAAGTTTTGATCATTGCTGCTTTATAATATGGTTTTAGATTTGCTATGGCTAAGCCACCTTCCCTTGAATTTCTTATCATTAATCCCCTTGATATTTTTGATCTTTAAATGTTTGTTAAGCATCTACTATGTACCAGGTATTTTGCTAAGCACTGAAGACACAAAAAGAAGCAAAAGACAGTCTCTTCTCATAAGAAGTGTATAATTTAATAGGTAGATATCATACAAATATATACAAAGCAAACTATGTACAAGATAAAAACGAAGTAGTAGGGAAATTAAGAGTAGCTGCGGAAGGCTTCCAGTAGAAGGTGAGATATTAGTTGGCCCTTAAAGCAAGCCAGAAAATTCAGTAGTCAGAGCTGAATAGAAGGTTCCAGGCAAGAGGGATAGTCAGAGAAAATTCCCAGAGCCAAGAGATGAAGTGTCTTCTTCATGGAAGATGCAAGAGGCCAGTTTCACTGGATCAAAGTGTACATTGATTATAATAAAACTATCTCTCGGTGAATTTATGTGATTGCAGCTCCAGTCCTAAAGTTCACTGATATAGGACTCTCTCCTCATAGAACTCAATGATAAAGGTGAATCCTCTCTCTACCCTATGTTAGGGGCAGGGCAGAGTTGGTGAGAGTGAGAGATCTATACTCTCTTCAGTCTTCTTGACTTTAAGTTCCAAGTCACTTTTAGTCCAAAATTACTTCGGGAGCTTTTGGCTTCTGGGTTAGAGAGGGAAGATGGAAAAGGCCAATCCTACTTCAGATTGTTAAAGGAAAATAATCTGGGAGGACATGAGAGCAGCTGGCAATCTTTGTCATGTCCCTATACTTACCTTAGTGTTCTAGAGACATTGTAGAACTTACCTTCGTGAGAGATCTAGAATTCTACTTTTCTCTTTTTTACTTCCCTTTCCCTACTCTCTCTGCCTCTCTCTCTGTCTCTGTCTCTATGCAGGACATAAAGTCTCCCTTGGAGAAGATTAAGGAGATAAGATGCAAATGATATCTATTCTGCCTCCCTTTGAACCACACAGTGACATTCTCCATGCTACATGTGCGGGGAGCTACATGTGCCCATACTACGTGACCTTTTGCCACATAAGCAAGTTTTCACCATCACCCCTTCTTTTTTATTTTTAACCTATTTTGATAAAGTTTGCAAGACTCTGAGTAAACACATTTTCACCAGAACTTATGTATACTCCAAATTTAACTAAATTTTTATTATCGTTTTATTTTCCAGTGTAATCCAAAAATCCAAAGCCTCTTATCAGATAACATTTTATCTAGCTATTAATTTTCCATAGCGATTCTGAAAACTTTCCTTTTGATCATCAGCAATAACTAAAATGCCACTGTACCCCTCGAATCATGAGTTTTTTTGTTTGTTTTGCCTCAGAATTCATAATGCTTAGTAAATGCTTTCTAAAGTTGTTCTACAAGTTTCAATCATTTATACTTCTATCACCAGAACTGGATAGTATTCATTAGGTTTAACAAATCCAGAGAGGTTCATGACCTTGAAAATCAACCAATCCTTCTGTTGTGAAAATAAAGTTAAAGAGCTACTTTATTGCCTCTCACCAGAGTCACCAACCACCACTACTCTTCTCCTCCTCTAACCCATACATATATGGCACCTACAGATATGTCATTATTCACATTCAGAGACTAGCTTTCTCTGCAGAAGGTCTGTATTAGCAAGCACCCTAGCACACCAAGGATGGCCTGCTAGCATGGGTTCTTGCATCAGCTTTGCTAAGAGAAAGACTACTTTTAAAGGGGTCAACAATCTTACTTTAGTTACAGATAAGTAGAAAATACAAACAGAGAAATTAGCACAGAGATTCAATATACAGGGCTCCTACTGTCTGAACAAAGTAATACAACCACCTACATATACCACTGGATCAGAAGAACACAAACCTCCAAGTAGTCAGAGCATTCTATTCAGAGTCTTATCCAGGGAATCGAAAGGTCTTTCTTATGAGTTAGCTCCCAAAGTAAAATACCAACCTCCCAGTATACATAGTTTTCAACTAATAGTCTCAGAGGAAGAAGACATCACAACCATCCTGTCTTAGTGTCTAATCAGTTTAGTACCAAAAGGTATAAAAGCCTTCCTACATGAAAGTCTCCCCTAAGCAAGCTCCATTTTGGGCAAGTTCCTTCCCCAGTAGGCTCTATGTGACTCAGGATGTATCACAGTTGGGTTGGAGCTCAAAGCAGTAAGATATACATAGAACTATTAAGGGATGGGGAAGATCTTCATATTCCATTAACATTACTGCAGCAGCACGCATCCCAGCATAGCCAAGGTGGCTGCCAACACAGGTTCTTAGATCTGCTTTTCTAAAGGAAAGCAACTCAAAATGGGTTAACAATCTTGCTTTAATCAAACATATATCATTAACTTAGTTCAGGGGGGAAAAGTCAGCACCCCAAACTTCAGAGAATACAAACAAGTTACAAGCATATAGAGAAACAGATCAGCAGACAGGCTTTCAGCTGTCTGACCATTACATCCATACCTAGTCAGTTACCAGAGAGGTATCACCACCCTCTTGAGCTACTGCCCAATCACAAAGTATCAAGGTGTGGGCATTCCTGAAAAACAAGCCTCCCAACACAGGTTCCAGGTGACCACATTCAGCATGAAACCAAAGACCAGTGCCTAAAGAAAGTGATTAGAGAATTCTCTTCATTTTGACATTGAGTAGCTAATGATTAATTTTCAATTGTGTTCATTTACCAAATTTTAATCCATCTATGTTGCAATCAACCACATCTCTGTCTTGTTCACGATCCAATACAAGGTCCATGTTATCCACAAGAGGTTTTTTTCAAATACTTTACTGAAATCTTGGTAAACTCTATTCATATCATTGGACAGAATAGCATTTTCACACACTGTAGTATACTTTCATACACTGTAATATACTTACTTTAGGGCAGGAAGTATATAAAAAAATTCCGTCTTTGTATCCTCAGCATCTACCAGATAGTAGGTAGTAAGAGTTTAGTAAATGTTTGATTAATCCAGTAGGAATCTTAATATGAAATTTACAATAATTCTAGTTACTGTTAAAACTGATTGAACCAAAGGCCCCCATTTGAATTGGTTTCAGTTACTAGAATGCCAAAAGAAACTTTATACAAGCCAGTTTCACTTACACTGTGGTCTCATAGCATAGACACTAAGAAAAGTTTTGCCAGTCAATTACCATTTATTAAGTTCCTACCATGTGTTAGGCACTGTGCTAAGTGCTAGGGATACAAAAAAAAGGCCAAATACAGTACTTCTCAAGGAGCTGACAGTCTAATGAAAGAGGCAACATGGAAGCAAATATATATAAAGCAAGCTACACACAAACACAATACAACACACACACATGAAAAATAGGAAATAACAGGAAAATCATTAGAATTAAGAGAGATTGGGCTTCCTATAAAAGTTGGAATTTTAGTTAAGACTTAAAAGAAGCCAGGGAAGTCACTATTTGGAAAGAGGATGAAGAGCATTGAAGGCAAACTGTGCCTGGGCTCAAAGAAATAGAATGTTTTGTTCATGGAACTACCAGGAGGACAGTGTCACTGGATCCAGGAGTGAGTAGTGGGAAGGAAGGCATGAGAAAACTGGAGAGGAGAAAGGCTAGGTTATGAAGGGAGTTTAATGCCAAACCTGAGAATTTTGTATTTGATACTGAAGGCAGTAGGAAGTTGATGGAGTTTATTGAGGAGAGGGTGGAAGTGAGATATGTATGACATAACCTGCATTTTAGTAAAATCATTTCAGGGGTTGAATGGAGGATGGATTGGAGTGGTGAGAGACTTGAGGCAGGCAGACCAACCAGTAGGCTATTACCAGAAATTAGGTGTGAGGTGATGAAAGCCTGTACTAGATTATTGTCAGATGAGAAAAGGGGGCATATTAAAGAGATATTGTAAGAATTAAATCAACAGGCTTTGTCAATAGATTGGATATTTTAAAGGTGAAAGATAGTGATAAATCTAGAATGACTCTTATGTTGCAAACTTGAGGAACTTGGAGGATGGTATTCAGTAATAAGATAAGGGTAGAGTTTAGGGCAAAAGAAAATGAATTCTATTTTGGATATATTGAGTTTAACATGTCTACTGGACATCTAGTTCAAGATGTCTGGAAAGTAATTGGATATGTAAGATTAGAGCTCAGCAGAGAGGTTGGGGCAGGATAGGTAGATTTGAGAATAATCATCATAGAGATGGTAATTAAATCCATGGGAGCTGATTAGATCTCCAAATGAAGTAGTATACAGTGATAAGAGTTTAAGAGATAAAAAGAGTTTAAGATACATTATTATCATAGTATTTATTATTTTATTGTTGCATATATAATAGGTGGTTAATAAATGTTTATTGAATTAGTAGAAGGAGTGTATTAAATATTCTATAAAATACATTCTTATTCAAGTTTCTATTCTCTTCTAATACCTTATCATGGAAGAGAGTAATATCAGCATATAGATAGACAGGTAGAGACATAGACATAGATATAGAAATAGACATAGATGTAGACATAGATCCAGTCATTCTGATAAATATCAAGTCACTGGATCCAGTTGGTTCTGGAGGAGAAAATGAGGCTGGTAAACTTGTACAGCCTTTTCTCCCTCAAATCAAAGTCATGTCATCATTTCCCTGATGCCATGGTCCTCTTCAAAAATGAAAGACAAACACAATACATACACATATGTATATACATATACATATATACATGCATATATATACACATATACAGATAGGTAGACAGACAGACAGACAGACAGACAGACAGACAGACAGACAGATAGATAGATAGATAGATAGATAGATAGATAGATAGATAGATAGATAGATAGATAGATAGATATCCCATTTTATAAATTAGGAAAATGAGGCTAAGAAAGGCTAAATGACGTGGCTAGGATCACAAAGCTAGTTAATGACTGAGGTGGGATCCAAATCCAAGTATATTTTACTCTATCCAAATCTCTATTCATTACATTATTTAGCCTCTTAGAAATAACCTTAGATTCTTAGACTGTCAGTACAATGCTTTTTTGAAGGATTCTCACAGGCTGGAAATATCCCCAGAACAGTTTTAGTAACTAAGCATATATCTGTTGCCAAGGATTAACCTAGTTAGAGTAATAGTAATTCATCATTATAAAATAAATATTGGAGGGGCAGAAGCAATTCAGGAAGATAGTCCAACTATGGGCCATATCTAGCTGTCCTGATCTATATTTGGTCAATAAACCCAGATGGCTCCAGAGGAGAAAGTGAGGCTGATGAATTTTCCAGCCCTCCCTCACTTAAAACCAAATCACTTGAAAGTCATGTCATCACCTTCTTGATGTCATGGTCCTCTTCAAGAATGAAGGACAAACCATAACAATCAGTAAAGTGAGGGAAGTTTGTGATCTTTATCACAAAGGGATTACTCATACTATTGCGATCACAAATCTTTGAAGTATTAAAGAATTATTAAAATATGACAAATAATATGTTATACTGCCATGCGTATAAATTCTAATACAGTTATTCTTTCCACATTGTGACTTTCCCCATCATGGTTTTGATACATCTGGGTCAGCATAAGAAATTAAATGGGAATTTTAGATGAGTTTTGCAGAGGCTTAGATGACACTTGAAGGCCAACAGACAACACAAGGTCTATGACAAAAATACTTAACCCAAATTTTACAATAAGAGACTGTAAACACCCCATAAAAGAAAAAAATAAAAATTCAAACTATTCTGTTATAAAGGGAGGGCCAAAACATTTTATGTGGATTTTCCAGACCATGGGGCTAATGCAATCCTAACTCTAGTGATGTGGAAGGGATATCTGTATGCCCATCATAACATGAGGGTGATTCTAATTCTCTAAAATCTATGACAGTGAAATTCACTTTTGCAAGGACCTACTAAACAGGAAAGGCTTTGAGTATAGACTCAGTAAATTTGGAAATATTCATCACTGGGTTGGATGGAAGGTGATGAGTTTGTTGTTCATGTCAACCCTCAATGACATATCTCTATAGAAGTGGAAGAAATGCTAAATTTTGACTCAGAGGAAAAAAAGTTTGAAGACCTGCTCTGCTATTTAGTTGTGAAAGCTTGGGTTCATCATTCATTCTTTCTTCTCTCTGATTCTTAGTATTTTTGCTGCAATTTTAAAAGGACCTAATAAAACTAGAGAGTTTCCAGAGTAAAGATATTAGAATGATGAAGGTCCTTTAGCCCAGGTCATATGAACATGAATTGAAGGAATTAGAGATGTTTCACCTGAATATGAAAATACTCAGATGTAACATGATAGCTATCTTCGATTACTTTATATGGCCTTAGATTTGGATCTCAAAGGAACCATAAATGTAATGTGGTCCCAACTCTAAGATTTTGAAATTCTGTCATATATAAAGTTTTACATTTGAACTCAAGCCACAAATCTTACAAGTACATGATGGAGGAATAAGGTTACAGAATAACTTGTCTGAAAAAAATATCTCAAAATTTTAGTGGATGGCAGGCTTAAAAAGAGTTGATAGAAAATTATGGCAGCTAACAATGTTAAATTGATCTTGGACTGTATGGACCTATAGTTTCCTAAAGTAAGAAGTTCATATTCATGTCTGTCTCTTTAGTGAGACCACATAACAGTCGAGGCACCTGACTTAGGGAGCACATTGATAAACAGGCAAATGTCCTGAATAAAATGGTAAAGAGCATGCCATACCATATGAAGATTGTTTGGACCAAGAGATAGTTAGCCAGGAAAAGAGAAGTCTTATTGAAAATGAGGTAACTGACTTCAATAGTGGAAGACAAGGACATTGGAAAACAACATTTATAGATAAGAAATTACATTTGTTCTGTTTTATCCCAGAGAGTCAAACTAGATAAAATAGGTAAAAGTTACAATGAGATAAATTAGGGCTTGAAGTCAGGAAAACCTATGTAACAATTAGAGCTATACAAAACAAAATTTAGAGGTAGTGGGTTCTTCCTCATGGAAAGTCTTCAAGTACAGGCTGGATATCTATTTCTTGGCTATATTATATGAAGTTGGGATTCTTTTTTCAGGTATGAGTTTTACTATATAGGTATCAAGGCCCTTTTTGATTTTGAGATATAAAATTACCAGATTTTGATGTATACATCTAAGATCCTTTCATTTTCTCAGCCTTATGATTGTATGTATTAAGTTATAGAGAGATTGTGCTCTGTAGTGGTGATGGACTGGATGAGTTGGAGGGGAGGAGAATATGTAGATTTTCTTAGTCATTAAAAAGATTCCAGGTATGATGTAGAGTATTGATTCAATAATTTAATACATTCCTTTTCCAGTTCTTATGTTAGCCAGAAGCCACTACTCAAATATACTTCAGAAAAAAAAATGGAGAGCCAAACAGATTGGTGATCTTTGCTTTTATAGAACCATTTAGAAAATATCTTCTTTACTCTGAAATGAATGTGCTCTGGTACCAAAGCTTGAATTTCATGGAAAGTAGGAGTCACATCTGGCAAGCTATTTTGGAATCAATCAGCTAGGAATAGCTGTATAAATGCAACATTATGAGAAACACTTCCTTTTATGGACTTGCACAATCAATCATCTCTTGGCTTTTTTTGCTTTGCTTTAGCATTAGCTTTACATTACTAAACATTTTTTATATTTCTATATCAAAAAGGTCAAAATAGTTCAAGTCCACTTAATTCAAAAAGTATTTATTGATTACTTAATATAAACATTGGACTTGCCATTATAGAGGATATGAAAAAAAATTAAGCTCCAACAATTCATATTTAAATAATATCCTAAGATTTGAAAAAAATGTGCATTATATCATTGAATGATATTGTCTCAGACTTCAAGAAGCATAGAGTCTAGTTGAAGAGAGATGATAAATGTGGAAGCACATATAGTATATGATTATATGACCCCCAAAGTAGAGTGTGATTAAATAAACAGAAGTTACAGCAGTATAGGGATGGTAAGAGTGTAATATTAGTAAGTTTGGTCAGGAAATGAGCAGAACCAAAATAACATTGTATAAAGTGACAGCAATATTGTTTTAAGAATAACTGAGTAAATAAGATAATTTGACTATTATAAATTCCCAAATTAACTCTGAAGATCATATGAATAAAGATATTATCTGCATGCAGAGAAAGAACTGATAAAAGTATGTATACAATAATTTTACACACACACACACACACATACACCTTTTTGTGTCTAATGGTAGCCATCTCTAGGGTGGAGGGGTAAGGAAAGAAAAAAAGAAATATATATATATATATATATATATATATATACATATATATATATATAATTATCTTGTTGTATATTTGAAAGGAATAGCAAGTACAATAGTACCATAGTAGAGTTGCAATTTCATATACAATTATCTTTTTCATTGTATTATGTTATGGAAATGCTTGTTTTATTTCATAAATTAAATATAAGAAAATTTTAAATGTTTAAAATGAATACTTAGGAACACTTTATGGAGAAGATAAAATTAAGGGATGGTTAGGATTTAGATAAGTAGTAAGAGAAGAATATGGTATTCCAAAAAAGAGGGAGAAAACTTCAAACATCCAGATCCTTATCTTACAGATGAAAAACTTGAAGGTTAAAAGACTTGCCCAGAGTCACACAGTTAGTAATTGTCAGAATATATATTTCTACATAAGTCATCTGTCTCTAAGTTCAGCTTTTCTTTCAACTACACCATTCTGGGCATGGGACATTGAAGGAATGGGTATAAATAGATTTCTGCTAAGGTAGAAATGGAAGGCAAATTTGGAAGACTGCAGAGTTGATATATTATGGAGTTCCTTGGGCATCAGGCTTTTGTTAATACATCATGTAAAACTCTTTACAGCCTGACCCTAACCTACATTTTAAGCTATATTTTATGTTACTCCTCTTTCCATATTTTGTGATTCAAATAGACCTTCTTGCTCTTTGCACACAAAACCCTCCATTTTTTGTCTCCATGTCTTTGTATTGGGTGTCTCTGAACAACTGTAATGTACTCTGTCATCAAAACCACTTAAAATACCTTCTTTCCTTCAAAATTCAGGGCAAGAATTGCCTTATACTAAAACTTTTTTCCAAATGTCTAATCTCCAGTCCTCTCCTTCTGTAACAGCAAGCACCCTAACATATCTAGCATAATCTGCTAGCACATGTTCTTTGATCTGCTTTTCTAGGAAAGACTGTTCAAAACGGGCTTAGCAGTTCTACTTTAAATTACATTTACTAGTTCAGGAGAAAAGTCAGCACCATAAACATCAGAGAAAATATAAGCAGAGAATTTAGCATAAAGACAAACAGGACTCTGCCTGAAACAAAGAAATATTGCTTAAACTTTACATACACCACTGGATTGAGAGAGCCTTTATATCTGAACAGTGAGGGGGTCCTGAACATATGATTATTCAGTCTCATCGAGGGGGCAATCACAAGGTCCTCATAATAAGCAAACCCCCAAAGGAAAATGCCAACCTCACATAATATATAACAAAGACTCAATCCTTGATTAGCTCAGAGCCAGAAGGCATTAAACCTACTTGACTCAGCACAGCTGTAAATTATCATGGTTCAAAGGAAATTAATCCTTCAGATGTTTACAATTTAGCCTGAGCCTGGGAAACTGAACTCCAAGAAGAAAAAACCTCTAAAAATTCCACCTTGCTTGTTATCAGACCTTCCCAAATTAACTTGTATTTATTTGGTATGCATCTTTGTGTGTGTATGAACATACACACATGTAATATGTGTATATATATGCATATATTGGTATATAATATTAGCATAGGTACACATTGTCTCTCCTAATTAGATTTCAATCTTCTTGAAGACAGGAATTGTTTCAATTCTGTATTATAATGTGCAACACTTAACAATATACCTCCACATGCTAGGTGCTTACTAAATGCTAATTGATCAGTTACTTCTAATGCCTCTCTTACTTCCAAGCTCAGGAACTTCCGGAGGACAGAAACTATGTATTATGTCTCAATATTTAGCATAATTCCTGTGTAAAGTAGGAGCTCAATGAGCATTTACTAACTATGATTATGATGGCAATGATGGAAATATTGTGATGGTAGGGAGCTATTGGAGCTTTTTAACTGAGGAGTGATTTGGTGCAGCTGAAAGCGTGAATTACTCACTGGAACTTTAGGAGTAAACAAAGAGGCATCAGCCTGTCAGAGTGAACAAAACAATGACCTAAGGATCAGAAAAAGACTTTGTTCAAATATTGATTCAGACACTCATTAACTATGACCTAGGCAAGTCATTCAGGCTCAGTTTCCTCATCTATAATAGATGATATTATTAGCACTTTGCTCACAAAGTTGTTGGAAGCTAAAGTAAGATGATATATGCAAAGTGTTCTGAAAATTTGTACAAGTGCTATTAGATAAATTATGAATTAAAAAAATAAACCACAGGCATATCTTAAGAACTTAAGAACTGCCTTTGCAAAACACCAGATTTTTTTCCCCAAAACCTTTATTTTCCTTGTCAAGAATTAATGTCATGATCTTCATGCAGATACCACTTTTTAATGTTTATTTTTAGCTTACATCATTCATTTCCACAATATTTTGAGTTACAAAGTTTCTCCCCATCTTTCCCCTACCTACCACCCCAGAACAGTGATCCCACTGTATACCCCCTCCCGCAATCGGCTCTCTTCTAAATCCTCCCCCGTTTCCCCTACAACTTTCCAGTAGGGCAAGATGGATCTCTGTACCCCTGTGCCTGTATATCTTATTTCCCAGTTGCATATAAAAAACCAATAATTATTATTTTTTTTAACATTTGATTTTAAAATTTTGAATTCCAGATTCTTTCCCTTCCTCCCATTTCACCCACCCCTACTGGGAAGATAAGCAATTCATTATAGATTGTACATATGTAGCTATGCAAAACATTTCCATAGTGGATATATTGTGAAAGACTGACTTTATTTCCCTTTTTCCTATCCCAACCCCCACTTATTCTATTCTCTACTTTGACCTTGTCCCTTTTCAAAAGTGTGTGCTTCCAACTTCCCTCCCCCCCAATGTGCCATCCCTTCCATCATCCCTCATCTCATCGCTTTCCCCCTACTCAGTCCTGTAGGGTAAGATACCCTGTTTAGGGTGTATGTCATTCCGTCCCTAAGCGAAAATCAATGAGAATAAGGTTGACTCATTCCCTTTTGCCTTGCTGTTCTTCCCCTCAATTGTAACAGTTTTCCCTTGCCTCTTATACATGAAATAATTTACCCTATTCTGTCTCTCCCTATCTCCTCTCATTATATTCCTCTCTCACCTCTCAATTGTACCTTTTAAGTATGATTCCTTCCTATTCGATTGGTCCTGTGCCCTCTGTCTATATATACCTGTACACACACACACACGTATTCATATACCCTCCTATATAGAGATAGATATGTGTGTGTATGTATGTGTGTGTATACACACATACACATATTTATATTTCCTTCAACTATTCTCATATTGAGAAAATTTTCATGTTACAATTATTGTTTTTCCATGTAGGATTGTAAATAGTTCAACTTTGATAAGTCCCTTATGATTTCTTTTCCCTGTTTACCTTCTCATGCTTCCCTTGCTTCATGTATTTGAAAGTGAAAATTTCTATTCAATTCTTTTTTTTTTCATCAAAAATGTTGAAAGTCCTGTATTCCACTGAATGACCATATTTTCCCCTGAAACATGATACTGAGTTTTGCTGGGTAGGTGATTCTTGGTTTTAATCCTAGCTCCTTTGACCTCCAGAATATCATATTCCAAGCCCTTTGATCCCTCAGTGTAGAAGCTGCCAGATGGTGTGTTATCCTGATTGTTTCCACAATATTCAAATTGTCTCTTCCTGGCTGCTTGTAATATTTTCTCCTTGATCTGGGAATTCTGGAACCTGGCTATCATATTCCTAGGAGTTTTCTTTTTGGGATCTTTTTCAGGAGGTGATCGGTGGATTCTTTCAACCTCTATTTTGCCCTTTGGTTCTAAAACATCAGGGTTTTCCTTGAGAATTTCTTATTTTGTTTGTTTTTGATTTTGCCTTTTGGAGGGCAATTGGGGTTAAGTAACTTGCCCAAGGTTACATGGCTAGTTTGTGTGTGTGTGTGGGGAGAGTGTGTGGGTGTTAAGTGTCTGAGGCCGAAACCAAACTCGGGTCCACCTGACTCCTGGGCCGGCACTTTATGCCCTGAGTCACCTAGCCTCCCCTCCTTGAGAATTTCTTGAAGGATGATTTCTAGGTTCTTTTTTTGATCATGGCTTTCAGGTAGTCCAATAATTTTTAAATTCTCTTTCCTGCATCTATTTTCCACATAAGTGGTTTTTCCAATGAAATATTTCGCATTGTCTTCTATTTTTTCATTTGTTTGGATCTGTTTAATCATATCTTGGCTTCTCATAAAGTCACTAGCTTCCATTTGCTCCAATCTTATTCTGAAGCAATGATTCTCTTCAGTGAACTTTTGAGATTCTTTTTCTGTCTGGCAAATTTAGCTTTTTAAGGTATTTTTCTACTCATTTGCTTTTTGAGCCTCCTTTGCCATTTGAGTTAGTCAATTTTTGTTAGGTGTTTATTAAGAAATATTTCTTAATATTTCATGTTATTATGCTATTTCAGGTTATTATTTATTTTATATATAATATTTCATGTTATTAAATATTGTAATGTATATATTATATATGTCAAATATAGTATTTCATGTTATTATTAAAATTTCAAATATTTCAAGACATTTCTGCATTGTCAGGCTGTTTACTCTCTTTTCATGATTTTCTTGCATCATTCTCATTTCTCTTCCAAATTTTTCCTTCACTTCTCTTATTTTATTTTCAAAATCCTTCTTAAGCTCCTTTATGGCCTCTAACCAATTCATATTTTTCTTGGAAGCTTTTGGTGCAGGAGTTCTGATTTCATTGTCTTCTTCCTGTTCCATGCTTTGATCATTTTTGTCCCCAAAAAGGGAATCTAAATTCAGATTGCTGTCTTTGCTTTGCTTCCTTTGCTTACTCATGTTGCCACTTAATTATTTGACTTTTATGCTTTTTGCTGTAGTAGCACTCTGCTTCCAGAGAGGAGAGCTTTGTCCCAAATCACTGGAGTTTCCACAGCTGCTGGAGCTATTAGTTGGGTGCCCTCTCAGAAGCCTCTACTGGCTCTGCATAGTGGTCACACACCTCAGGACCTCCACTCAGGAAAGGGATCCAGATCCAAGCAGGTTAAAGCAAGATTGATTACACCTGAGACTGGGTGCTTGGTCCCCCTGCAATCTGCAGGCTAGGAGCTCTGAATCAGCCATGTGGAGGTGGCTGTTGCACCTCAGCTGCTTCTCCCTCCAGGGTCAAAGTCCAGCCCCCACTCCCAGACCCCCTATTCCCACAAAGTCCACATTGAACTCTTACTTTGTCTTTGGCATTTATGGGTTGATAATTCTGGAAACCACCACAGCTGCTAGCAATCCACTCTCCTGAATTCCCTTCAACCCCAGGGCTGGTTGTGGAAATCTTGATGTTAAAGCCGTGGACTCACATGGGGCTGGGCTTGGTTCCCAGCACTCTGATATGGACCCTTCCTCTTGGCTTGCCAGGCTGCCTTCAGGGGGTGGTTTGTTTCTCTGTCACTCTGTCAGTTCTGTAGCCCTAAAGTTTGTTTAGAGTCATTTTTTATTGGTATTTGAGGTGGTATTGGAGGGGTCATATGGAGTTTTCCTGCTTCTATGCTGCCATCTTGGTTCCACCATATATACTACTTCTAAGTATCTGTAGGGCAACTATCCAGATTTCTGATTCCACAGCTAGTCTCTAAACTTGAGGTCAGGATATTTGAATTCCTATTTATCATTTTCTCAGGTGTCTGTGAATTTCATTACAATCACTAGATGTTGTGATGGTTAGGATAAATGGAACATTCCAACATTCATGGAAATGAATACAATAGGACCTCTGTATAATTCTGCTGTGCATTTACTACTGAAACGTCCTGGTTTTCTCTAAAATCCAGTGCCAGCACTCATTGTTCTACTGAACTCATTCTGAATGACTTGCTATTCATTTCCATATGGATAGCTTACTTGCCATACAAACTCAGCTTCTATAAAATCAAATTTACCATCTTTTATCCCTTTTTTTCATGTTCTAATTCCAAAGAAACTCTCTCTGACCCTATTTCTGCATTCATATCCCTATATACTAAACACCTATACAATACAATATACATTAATTAAGTGCCTAATATGTGCTAGGCACTGTGGTAAATGCTCAGGATATAATTATAATTGAGCAGCTCATAATCTACTCAGGACAGAGGGGAGACAACATAGAAAAGGAAGTAGTAAGGGTAGGGAAAATGGGGGATACCAACCTTTACCTGTGCAGTAGGGGAAGTGGGGCATCTTGGTCAGTGGAGTTGAAACCAGAATAGCAGATACAGAGTGAAAGGAGCAAAAGTTCAGTTTCTTCCCTCTGTTAATGAAGGCATTGGGAGAGATTTAGTATTTTTTTCTCCAACCCTCCAATCAAATGGGAGAGGGGACTGAGGAAGGTGGTATTAGTCAAGAGGTGATGAGATTAGAAAAGACAAGCTTAACCTGAGAGGGGCATCTCCTTCTATGGAGTGGAAACAGAGCAGCACATTCAGAAAGGAGTTGAAATGTCATTGTTATCTTCTTTCTCTCCCCAGTCAATCAAAGCTAAAGTCAGCAAATCTTGGTGATTCATCCTTCATAATATCTCGTGAATCTTTAACTTCTTTTCTGTTTCTATTACCCACTCCTCCATCCTAG
Organism: Petaurus breviceps papuanus; assembly: GCF_028583685.1. Taxonomy (NCBI): domain Eukaryota; kingdom Metazoa; phylum Chordata; class Mammalia; order Diprotodontia; family Petauridae; genus Petaurus; species Petaurus breviceps. The sequence goes on along the minus strand of NW_027187419.1, from coordinate 15,754,929 downwards.
TACAGGCTTCAGTACCTCATAGCTACATTATTTCAGTAATCTTCTCTTGCCCCTGCCTAAAACATGACTTTAACCAAGTCTTTCCCTTCTTTTGGAACTTTAATTGGTTTGCCATTTGGTTATTACTTTCTAATCACCTGTATAATATCCTTCATAATTGTGTGTCAGCTTGCTTTTTTTTCTCTTATCTCTTCTTACACCTCAACCTATGCTAAAGATAATTTTTGTTATTCTTAACCAAAAAACACTTTCCAACTATTCCTAGATTTGTTTTTTCTTTCTGCTTTTATTAGCTTTCTTTTTTAAATTTCAGTCTATCAAGACTGTACTCATTTTCCAAATACTAGCTTAAATGTCAACCACTTCATAGTAACTTCTCTGATCCCTCAACTATGTGTAATACTACTTTTTCTTCCTCAGTAAGGGTAATGAAGTTGTAAAAAGAAGTGGCAGAGAACACTAAGATTTACAGATTTTAAACCTTTTGTCAACATTAACTTAATTGTTTATACCTTAAAGTGAAATAATTTATCCAATGGCTAAGTCAAATAGCTGATGATGCTAAATTTATCCAATGGCTAAGTCAAATATTGGGGTGGGAATGGCTTTTTATTTAACCCTTTAAATATGAACCTAGATTTTGTTTTATAGTAAAGAATACTCTCTATGATCAGGTTCTTTTTCCATTACTTAGTTATTTTTAATTTTTTAATTTATCTAGGGGCGGCCAGATAGCACAGCGAGTAAGAGCACCGGCTCCAGTGTTGAGAAGACCTGGAGATCAAATCCCGGGCTCAAACACTTAGCACCCACCCAGAAACACCTGGCCATGTAACCTTGAGCAAGTTACTTAACCCCAATTGCTTAAAAAAAATTTAATTTATCTTATTTTATTTTAGCAGCTTAATATTATAATTATTGTGTTTTAATCTAAGTTGCTGGCAATGTTGCCCTAGGCCTCAGAAATTTTTAATTGTTGTTTTCTGAATTCTGTTCAAGATCTCAAAGTCTTCATATAAGAATTTATGAATAAACAAGAGATAGAAAGCAAAGTTAGGTGTAAAATTTATATTATGTTGAATTAAAAAGTTTTTGTACAAATGAAACAAATATATCCAAGATCAAAAGGAAAGTAGAAAATTGAGGGGGAAATTTTATAGACATCTTCTCACATAAAGGTCACATATCAAAATATATATATAAAGAACTTTGTCAAATCTCTTCAATTGGTATTCAAAGGATATGAAAAGGCAATTTTCCAATGAATAAATCAAAACAATTTATAGTCATATGAAAAATTCTCTAAATCATTATTGATTAGAGAAATACAAACTAAAGTCACCATGAGATATCATTTTGTGCCTACCACGTTGACTAAAAAGATTGAAGGGGAAAATGACAAATATTGAAGGAGAAATGGAAAAATTGGGACACTAATTAATTGTTGGTGGAATTGTGAAATGATCCAGTTATTCTGGAGAACAATCTGGAATTACACCCAAAGAGTTAATGAACTACCTATACCCTTTAAACCAGCAATGAGACTACTTGGTCTATTTACAAAGATAATTAGGGGAAAAAGGAAAAGAATCTATGCATTCTAAAAGGTTTATAGAAACTCTCTTTGTGGTAACAAAGAACTGGGAATTGAAAGAATGCCCATCAATTGGGGAATGACTGAACAAGTTGTGGTATACAATATTGATGGAATACTATTGTGGTATGAGAAATTATGAGCTCAATGATCTTAGAAAAACCTGGAAAGACTTGCATGAAATACTGAAGAGCAAAATGAGCAGAATGAAGAGAGCATTGTGTACAGTAACAGCAATGTTGTTTTAAGAATGACTTTGATTGAATGTTATTTTGACTATTAAAACTACCCAAATTAACTATAAGAAAAATGCTATATGTATCCAGAGAAAGAACTGATAATTAGAAGTATATGTATTTGTAATTGTATATGTGTGGAAGAATGTGTGTATATGTGTGTACATATATAGACACACACATATACATGCACATATATATGTGGATGGATGGATGGATGGATGGATGGATGGATGGATGGATGGATGGATGGATATCTCAGACACTATTTGCGTCTGATGTAGCCATGTCTAGGATGAGGTGGGGGTAGAGACAAAAAAAGGAAAAATAAAGAAATCCTATGATAATTTTGTTGTACATGTAGTAGATTTAGTTTCATGTACAGTCATCTTTGTTATTGTACTATGCTATGGAAATGCTTGTTTTGTTCCATAAATATATATTAATCTAAAAAATAATATAAAGGAAAAAAGTGAAAAGCAGGAAATAAAAGAAAATGTAGAATGAAACATAGAAAGAAGAGTAGCTTTGAAAACAAGTAGTACTTATTATATAGTTTTTAAAAAATAAACAGAATAAAATGTCAGCATTTTATAGTGAATCCTCTTTTTATATTGTGATGTGTATATAGAAACCTTTTTTTGTCTATGTATTTAAATTCGAAATGAATAAATTTTTTAAAAATTTAACTCAATTCTTTGTGACTCTAGGCTGAATGATCTACTGTACCAATTAGCTATGTGTGTATATGTATGTATGCATATGTATAATATGAATATGTATATTGTTAAAGTTTAATACAAGTTGTTTTAACATATACATTTGTGAGCATATTATAAATACCCATGCATATTACAAATAATATATTTGTATATATTATAGGCTAATGCAAATAGTTCTAGCATATGTGTGTGTATATGCATGTGTATTACATACATAATGCATGTGTTTGTGCATTTGTATATGTATATGCATGCATATATAATACCACAGCTCTAGCATATAAGAAAACATACACACATATATACAGTAATATATGCTATAATCTACTAATAAAATTACTCTAATTTATATGTTCTAATATATGCCAATAGCTAATTGTTTGGCTCTCTAGTCTACTTCTGAGTTATGTCTAGTCTCTGACCATTGAAAGAGTAACACTACCTACCTTTAGGACCACATAATGATCCCTTTCCTTGAGGCAGTATATAAAAGACTTGTAAGGACAGCTATATAACCTTTACCACCACCACCACAGACACACACAAACACATACACACACATTTTCCCTTCAACCAATTTGAGAACTACTCCAAAGATATACATAATATTTTGTTATTCTGCCAATTAAAAGTCAAAGAAATTGAAATCAACTTGCTATCAGAGATAATACCCCAGAAAAAAGTATAAATAACAGAAATAGATAATCCCTTGGGTTTTTTTTTTCTAGCACCCTCACAAGAACACTGGTGCTTGTATTAGTTTGTAATGGATGAGGACCAAAGGTTGCATAGATTTGGGGACATTCAGTAGTTTTATTCGTTGTACTTGACTATGTCCAAAGTCAATTGTCTTTACCATATAATTGATTAAATATTTTCTAGGATATATAAGTAATGTGTAAGATCCCTCTTTTAACATCATGGAAAGTTTACCACAGAGTAATCCAAATAATAGAAAATTATTATGAGAAACTGATTATATCTTGATTCCAAATTACTAGCCCTTGAACTACATGAGGGTTATACAAGATGCATAATCTGAACTCTACACTGATAGTAATGAAAAATCAAGGAAATGAGAAGACACAATCAAGAAATTCGCATAGATCCTTGAGAGAATTTAATGGAAAGACTTGGTCAAGAATCTATGTGTGTAAGTAGGCTTGATTACTATGTGATTTACACCAGGGGAGGGAGTAAACAGATTAATGAAATTAATGATCCATAATTGTTTTGAAATAACAGAAAACTAGACATCTTGGTTTGTTTAGATAAGGGGCAGCAGTCTCTTAATTATGAATACTACTAGTGATTTATGATTACCTTTCTGGTCCTAGACATATAAGCAAAAAAAGAGATGAAAATAGGTGAATGAAGTGGTATATATGAATAGGAGTACAAGAAGTACAAAAAAATGGAGAGGGAACAGAGGGAGAAAAAAATCATGCGATGATGCAGATTGTCATTAACAATTATTTTACTATATGTACTTCTTCATGTTCTATTTTCATTGCCAATAAAATGAGGAATTGAAATGAATGTTCTGTAGTGACCAATCCAATTTGACTTCTATCAATGACACTCACTAGTATCTATGACAGAGATGTTAGCTGCAAATATTGTTGCTGTTATTCAAACATTTTTCAGTCATGTCCAATTCTTCATGATTTCATCTGTGTTTTTCTTGGCAAAGATACTGAAGTGGTTTGTCATTTCCTTCTACCATTCATTTTATAGATGAGGAAACTGAGACAAACAGGGTTAAGTGACCTGACCAGTCATATAGCTAATAAGTGTCTGAGGCCAGAGTTGAACTCAAGAAGATGAATCTTCCTGACTGCAGGCCCAACATTCCCTGCATTGCACCACCTGGCTGCCCCTTCAGTTGCCAATACAAAGCAATAAATTGATCATCCATTGAAGTCTTTTGCTCTGGAATAGATAAATATTATACATTGGTTATCTTCTTTACTGGCAAAACTAAACATTCAAACTGCATGATCTATTTCCTTAATTCCTTCTGTGTTGGCCTTGTTTTAGTAGGCAAAAAGACTGAAGCACTACTGTTGCTAGTTTTCATACACACACACAAATATACACACATGCGTGTGTGTGAAGTACTGTACTAAAGAGATATTTTTAAAAGGTACTATATATAGTGTAAAAGAGCACTGGATGTGAAGTCAGCTGACATTTTCAAAGATCATTTCTGATATTTACTTAAATGTGTGGCCTTGGACAGGTTACTAGGTTTCTCTGAGCCTCAAGTTCCTCCATTTGAAAAATGAAGAAGTTTGGACATGATGAGATCTAAGTTTCCTTTTTTTTTTTTTTAAGCAATCGGGGTTAAGTAACTTGCTCAAGGTTACATGGCCAGTTATTTCTGGGTGTGGTGCTAAGTATCTGAGCCCGAATTTGATCCCCAGGTCATCCCGACACTGGAGCCAGTGCTCTTACTCGCTGAGCCACCTGGCCACCCCTCTAAGTTTCCTCTTTACAGTAAGTCACCCAGCCCTAAAGTTAAAGTGTTCTACCATATTTCTGGGGGGGGGGGAGAAGTATAAAATATTATACCCTTTAACTTGAAAAGTCACATGTTAACCCAGTATAATATTACTATTTTCCATTGTTATCTGTAACTTAATATTTATAATTTCCACATAAGACTAATAAAACTTTGAAGAATTCACATATGAATAACACATTATAGGGGTATTTGACAATATAAAATTCTGACATTAATTACACAAAGTTATAACTGTAATGGATTTTAAAAAAAGAAATATAATGACAATTTAAAATAAAACTTTCACTGATAACTTTGGCAAAATGTTTTTTTACATTCGTGGCTTCTAATAGATAATTTTATTTAAGTCATCTTTCTTCAGAAATTTGTTTAACATAATGAAGAATAAGAGAACAAGGTAGTGGTACTGGTTAAAATGACATGTAAGTCATGTGAGCAGAGAGGATGAGAATATGAGTGTTTTTTTTTTTCCTATAAGAGCCATGTTGTGAAAGAAACATTGTAATGTTAATGGAATCTCAAGATCTTCCCTGCCCCATTAATAGGCAAATAGAGCCCTGGCCCAGAGCTAATCAGGCTCTATTTTTCAATTAAGTACTGAGGCAGGAGGATTTTCAAGCTTCTGGGCACTAAGTCAATCAGATGCCAAGTCTTTTTTTTATATATTTTTGGAGGTTAATATTTTGCTTTGGGGATTTGATTATAAGAAGGATCTTTTGATTCCCTGGACAGGACTCTGAGTAGCTATTTGTTAAGAACCCTCTGACTACTAAAAAGTTTGTGTTCTCCCAACCTTGTGGTGTATGTAGGTGGTTGTATTACTTTGTTCAAATAGTAGGAACGCTGTCTATGGAATCTCTGTGCTAATTTCTCTGCTTGTATTTTGTACTTATCTGTAATTAAAGCAAGATTGTTGATCCCTTTAAAAGTTGCTTAACTTTAGCAAAGCAGATCAAAAAACCTGTGCTAGAAAGCCATCCTGGGTGTGCTACAGTGCTTGCTAATACAAACATAGACAAAAAAAGCTCAAGAAAAATAAAGTTAAAAAAGGATGCTTCAATTTGTATACAGACACCATTAGTTCTTACTGAGAATAGCTAAGTCATTCAGTTGATAATCGTACAATATTGCTCTTACTTTGTACAAGTACTTTTCACTTTGCATCAGCTCATGCAAGTCTTTCCATGTTTTTCTGAAGCATCCTGCTCATCATTTCTTATAGTGCAAAAATATTCCATTACAATCACATGCACAACTTACTTGTTCAGCCATTCTACAGTTGATGGGTATTCCCTCCATTTCAATTGCTTGCCCCTAGAAAAGAGCTACTATAAATATTTTTTGCACATAGAGGGCCTTTTCCTTTTTGTTTTTTATCTCTTTTAGAATATAGACCTACTAGTGGCATTTTTAGGTCGGAGTGTTTGTATGTTTTTATAACCCTTTGGACAAAGTTCCAAATTGCTTTACAGAATGGTTGAATCAGTTCACAACTCTACCAACAATTCATTAATGTCTCATTTTTCCCCCACATCCTCTGCAGCATTTGTCATTTACCTTTTCTGTCCTATTAGCCAATCTAATAGGTATGAGGTAGTACCTGAGAGTTGTTTTAATTTGTACTTCCCCAATCATTAGTGAGTTAGGATATTATTTTTTTTCATATGGCTATAGACAGCTTTGATTGTTTTATCTGAAAAAATGATCATATTTTTGATTTGAGGGTAAGATAGATTTACATATGGAAGTGAGTGTATATGTTATTCCTTCTTTGAGTCAATTCTGATAAGAGGAAGGTTCACTCACTTCCTCTGACATCTACCCTGTTTCCCTTCACTGTAAAATTTTTTACTTCTGTTATGCTAGATATTTTACCCCATTCTAGCTCTCTCTTTCTCCCAATACATTCCACTCTCAGTCCTTAATTTTATATTTTAGATATCTTCCCTTTATATTTAACTCACACTTGTGCCCTCTGCCTATATATATATATATTTTTATAACTACCCTAACAATGAGAAAGGTCTTCTGAGTTCCAAATATCATCTTTGCAAGTAGGAATGTAAACAGTTCAACCTTATGTCCCTTTTGATTTCCCTCTCCTATTTCCCTTTTTATGCTTCTCTTGAGTTTTGTATCTGAAAGTTAAATTTTCTATTCAACTCTAGTCTTTTCATCAAGGATGCTTGAAAGTCCTCTATTTCATTGAATGTCAATTTTTCTACAGAAATATTATATCCAGTTTTTATGGGTAAGCAATTCTTGGTTACAATCCTAGCTCCTTTGCCCTCCATAATATCATATTCCATGCCCTCTGATACTTTAATATGGAAGCTTCTAAATTTTATGTTATCTTAACTGTGGCTCCACAATAATTGAATTGTTTCTTTCTGACTGCTTACAATATTTTCTCCTTTACCTGAGAATTCTGGAAATTGGCTATACTATTCCTGGCAGTTTTCACTTTGTTGACTTTCCTGGATCTATTTTCCAAGTCACTTGTTTTTCCAATGAGGTATTTCACATTTTCTTTTATTTTTTTTTGTTCTTTTGGTTTTATTTTATTGTTTCTTGATTTCTCATAAATTTATTAGCTCCCATTTACTCAATTCTAATTTTTAAGTAATTATTTTCTTCAGTGAGCTTTTGGGCCTTCTTTTCCATTAGGCCAAGTCTATTTTTAAGGCATTCTCCTCATTTGCTTTTTGGACCTTTTACTATCTGGCCTTGTCTGTTTTTAAGGTTTTATTTTTTTCACTACTTTTTGTGTCTCTTTTGCCAAGCTGTTGACTCATTTTGACATGATTTTCATTTATCACTCTCAATTTTCTTCAGAATTTTTCCTCTATCTCTCTTACTTGATTTTCAAAACCTTTTTGAGTTCTTCCATGTCCTGAGACCAATTTATATTTTTCTGGGAGGTTTTGGATGTAGGATTTTTGACTTTGTTGCCTATTTCTGAGTATATATTTGGATCTTCCCTTTATCATAGTAACTTTTAATAGTCAGAACATGTTTTGGCTGTTTGCTCATTTCCCCAGCCTATTACTTAACTCTTTGTTAAAGTAGGGCTCTGCTTCCAAAGTGGAGGGTGTATTGTACCAAGCTTCAGGGATTTTGTGCAGCTGTTTTCAGAGATACCTCTAGGGATCTGTAAGTTTTCAGTTCTTCCAAGGTTGTTTGATCTAAAGAGAAGTGTTTACTATTCTCCTGGCCTATGCTCTGGTCTCTGAGTGACCCTAAGCATACTTTTCTGCCCTAGAACTGTGAGGAGGGTCCCCCCTCTCCATTGTGGCTATACGTTTTGCTATGCTAAGTGTTCTTCCTTACCATTGGACTGACACCCAGGATAGTGAAACATATTTGAGTGTGGAGAAATCAACAGAAACCTGCCTCAGTGCTAGCAAAAGACTCCCCTATATCCTGCTGACCAGTTGTTTGAACCCATTACTGTCTATGGGCTGAGAGCTCCAGAAGCAGTCACTGTCACTGCTGCTACCACTGCTGATTCAGTCACTCCCAGGGCCTGCTCCTGGCTTGCTGTGGCTGGGGCTATGCTGACTCAACCTATGCTGGAATGTGCTCCACTCTCACCCAGATGCAACAGACCTTTCCTGCCAATCTTCCAAGTTGTCTCGGACTGGAAATTTGCTTCACTCCATCTTTTTTTGGTTTCTGCTGTTCTAAAATTTGTTTAGAGTCAAAAGATATGTGGAAGGGTATGAGGGAGAACTCAGGAGAGTCCCTGCCTTTACTCCATCATCTTGGCTCTGCCTCTGTAGGTGAGTTCTTGCACCAATTACAAAAACAATATGGGAATATTATTTCCTTAGATAAAGAAAAGGAGGCAGGGGGGGCTCTAATATAAAATGGTATATTCATTAAAAATGTCAATAAAATTGAGGCATAAGAATAAGTATTCCAACTGGATAGTGATTCTTAAATATAAAGTTATATCTGTGCTTATAGATACATGTATACATATAACTTTATATGTATATCTATATACACATATGTCCATATGTATCTATAAATATATTTATATTCATGTAGACCTCTATGTCTACATATAGAGATATAGATTATAGAGGTATAACAATATACAGATTTAGAGATAGATATGGTTATAGGGATATAGATAGAAATAGAAATGGATATAGCTATAGCCATGCTTGGTATAGCCAGATTATCAGGAAGAAAGTTCAAAAGAGGAAGAACATATTTAAGTTTGTTGTTGCAGTAGATCAGGAAAAAGGATTCAGTATGTTTTTTTCAATTTCTAAATTTTATTTTTTCTTGACTACTCACTTTAGCTTTTAAAGTCAAGATTCAGAGTAGAGAGGAAAACTTTTACAAAAGTAATATTACTTTTACCAAAAAAATGGGCACAAAGCCCATTAGATGATACAGCACTTCACTCAAGAAACATTAGACAGAACCATGAAGCACAGGAGAAAGTATTCTGTTCAAATGCTGAAAAATAACTGATCCAAATGGAATACACATGAATACATGCACATATAGCTCAAACCTCTATAATAGAATGTATAATTTCAAGACCCTGGGCATTGATAGTCATTAATAATTACCTTTCCTTGTTTTGTTTTATTTTGTTTATAATTCCAAGAACCTTGACCTTGGTCTTCTGGCTGACTACAACTTGATTTATTACATTTGCTTTCTCAGTCACTTACATTTGTAATTCAGCTTTTTTAAAAAATAATTTCCTGCCTTATTATGTTTATATCATGCTGTTGCTCACTTGGAAACAATTGTTACATTTTATTCTAACAGTTCATTGTGTGCACAGCAAATGTATCTGTATAATAAAGCATTAATTTACCCAGTCGAGATTCCTGTTTGCTTTGCGGCACTCAAGACTACTACCTCAAGAGCACAAACACAGCATGACAACACTGAAATTTGGTTCTTCAGTTCAGTTCAATAATATTTATTTAATAATTATTTCTTATCCATCAAGAAGGTTGCTAAGCTCTGGGGATATAAAGAAAAATTAAATACCAATCCTCAAAGAGCTTATATACAGAAAATAATTTGTATTGATATGTATACAGATATATAAATGTGTGCATGTATGTATGTATATATAAACATGCAAGCCCACATGTATACATGTACAAAATACACTTGTATAAGATAAATATGGACTAATTTATTGGAGGAAAGAAGGGAAGAATGAGTGTTAAGAAGTTGACACTTAAGCTAAGTCTTTAAAGAAGCTCAGGATTCCATTAGACAGAATTAAGGAGGGACTGCATTGCAGATAGGGAAGGTAGACTGTGAAAAGTCATGGATATGTAGGATATAATGAAGTGTTTAGGGAATAGCAAGAAGATGATTTTGGATGGAACCCAGAGTGTGTGAAAGAAAATGATGAAGAGGTAACCAGCACCCACATTGAGAAAAGCTTTGGAATGAGGCAGTGAGGTGGAACAGTGGGTAGAGTACTAGATCTGAAATCAGAAAGATGTGAGATCAAATCCAAGCTCAGAAAATTACTAGCTGTGTTAACTCTGAGTAAGTCATATAACTTGTCTGCCTCAGTTTCCTCAATGATAAAATGGTAATAATAATAGCACCTACCTCTCAAGTTAAGTCACTTGCCTAAACTCCCCTAAAGCTTCTCCCCATCTTTTATCATTGTTGTTTTTAGTTGTCTTCAGTCATGTCAAACTCTTAATGACCCCTTTTTTGTTTTTGTTTTTTATCAAAGATGTGATTTACCATTTCTTTCTCCAATTCCAGATGAGGAATTGAAGCCAATAGAGTTAAGTAACTTACCTAGGTTCACACAACTAACAGGTGCCTGAGGCTAGATTTGAACTCATGAAGATGAATCTTCCTGTTTCTAAGCCCAGTACTCTATCCACTATACCCGAAAAGGATCCAAGATGTGCCAGACACATATAGATTCAATATATGTGTTTATTTGCTCCTCCTCCTCCAAATAAGGTATTGCATTTTATCATGAAAGCAAGAGGGAATTACCAAAGCTTCTTGAGCAGGGGAGCAAAATAGTCAAATCTGCTTTAGGAATAGCATTTTGGCAGTTTTATTTAGAAATCATTGTATAGTGGATAGTGAGTAGGACTTGGAATAAAGAAGACTGTGATAATTAAGAGAATCTACTTCATTTCACTAATCCTCAATTACTCAATCTGTAAAATGGGAACAATAATGGTGTCAAATTCATTGGGTTGTAAGAATTAAATGAGATAATGGATGTAAAGGGATTTTCAAATTGTAAATGTGAGCTATTATATTTGGTGTTTAAGGCACAATCAGTGCAGTAATAGAGTTTAAAGTTTAGCACTATTAGTATATATGAATGTATGCATGTATGACTATGTACACAAATATGATAATATGCAAATATACCTACATTTGTATTTGTGTATATGTGTGTATACATACACACAGAACTTGGTTGCAATTTATTTAGTGGAGTCAGTTCCCTACACTGATAATATCACAAATCTTTAATATGCTGACATATATAATGTCAACATTATTTTAGAATCCTTTTTAAACAATGATCAAAATTACCACATAAAATTTTCAGTGTAATGACCCTTTGTTTTGTTGCCTAAATGAAAAAGGGAAATATTGATGAGTACACTAAATATGCAATTTTAAAGTTAGTCAGTAATAATATGAACATCCCCCCCTTCCCTACCACTGTCAACAAACATTATGCATGTTGTTTATAAAATTCAATAATTCAATAAATGCCCTTAGGGAATTCTGTGACACTAATATTGAGTAGCAAATCTCTAGGTTTATTATCTATGACAATCGGGCTTGTGAGACCCCAGTGTTAATCCTCAGGGATTATTTTGTGTTTTAAACTGTTTCTTAATTTGATCATTCATAACCTCATTACACATGAGATAAGTTATAACAAAGCTCATTGCTGCATCAAATTAGTTGCAAGACTATTTTCTCAAAGACGGTGCTTTCTTTTATATGTAAGCAATGTAAAGTCACTAATTACTTACCAAGTGAAAATAGCTTTTGTATAAGAGATTAAAAACATTTCATCAGTGAAGTGCTACACAAAGCATAATATACAAATATGTGTACATATGGATAAACATGTATATATGTGTATACATATATTTATGCTCTCTATATGTCACTATATCTCTATCTGTATGTAATTAAACCTATCTATATATCTACAAGTATAGATATAACTATGAATGGGAGAGTTAAGTGGAATTTGATTTGTTCACTATAATAGTATTATTTTCTTTTTTGCTTCAGCCAATTTGAATCACAAATAGTGCTTGCTACTAGTCACCCTTCTTAAAGGAACTTTAAAGAGTTAAATATAAGAACTTTTCAGAATACATATACAGTTATCTCTTTGTTTATCTTTCTTTCTATACATCCCTTAGTTGTATCTCTACCTATTGATTTAGCTATATCTAAAAAGGTAAATGATAGATAGATGATAGATAGATAGATAGATAGATAGATAGATAGATAGATAGATAGATAGATAGATAGATAGAT
>NW_027187419.1:15666361-15742301 GCF_028583685.1 Petaurus breviceps papuanus | reverse complement strand
GATAGATAGATAGATAGATAGATAGATAGATAGATAGATAGATAGATTCTCGATGGGTGTTTATAGTAGATGACAAATACATGATAGATAGTTAGGTAATAGATGGATAAGCAGATGATTGATAGATGATAGAGATATTATACCTTTCTTTTAAACAGTCCCAATATTTAACCTTTTATAGTACCTTTGAAGAAGCAATATAAATGGTAAACAATTAAAAGTGATCCAATTTGTCTAAAATAAGAAAAAATACTATTATACTTAACATTAACCTATAATTGGTGACTCTAAATGTCTGAAAATACAGTAAAGACAATACCTTTGAGTAGCTAAATTAGTCTCTCATTTTAATTTAAACATCTACTGAAATTTTAATAGTATGGTATAACAATGACATGAAAGAGTTAATGCTTCTTGAACTGAATCCCGAACTTACATTTTTGAGATCTAGGTTTACATCTGAACTGTAGGATTGACTGCCTATATGGCCATGTTCAAGTAGAAAAGAGTTTCACTATGTTATATCGTGGTTAGACCACATCAGACGTATTGTGTCCAGTTTGGGACATTTTAGGTGACATATTGAAAAGCTAAACAATATCCAAAGGAAAGTAACAGGATGGTGACATTGAGTCCTGGAGTCCATTTCATATAAGGACCAGTTGAAAGATCAAGGAATTTTTAGTCTAGAGAAAGGAAGGTTGAAGTGGGACCATGTTAGTTGGCTTCAAGTACTAAAAAACCTATCATGTGGAAGAATAATTAGGCATCCTCTGTCTTCAAAGGGCAGAATTAAGTAAATAGGGAAGTTTCAGTATAGTTGTAAAGATTTAGGTTTGATGTTACGCAAAACATTCAAGCAATTAAAATTGTTTAGTAGTGGACTGCTTTACAAGGTGGTGCATTATTTCTCATTTTAGGTCTTCAAATAGTGCCTGAATGACCACTTGTTAAATATTACAGTGGGGATTATTTTTTCCAGGTAGGAATCATAAGGCCATTGACAAAGAGGTCCAATGAACCTTAGGGATCATTTAGTCCATAAAATTTATAAATTAATAAAATTCTTCATTTTACATATGAGGAAACTGAGGCCTAGAGATATTAAGTAATTTGTCCAAAGTCACACATATAGCAAGAGAATTGGACATATCCATTGATGTCTCTCCCCCTTTTGCTTTCTGTGATTCTCTGATTCCAAGTGTTCATCACCATCATCCCAGTCACCAAGTCTCTGAGGTACAGTAACGTGAGTCCTGAAAAATATTTTTCTTCAACCCCTGAAATGATTACTGAAATTAAACACTCAATTTTGGCTTCACACAACATGCAACATAATGAAGCAAAACAAAAGATACCTTGATTCCTATTTTGACTGTAAAACAAATTAAATGACTGGTATTCACCAGAACAATTTCCACTCCTGGAAAAAAAATAGATTAAATTATCTTAAGGTCCCTTCCAGATATTTTATGGTTTCTATTTTAGATTCTTTCCTCCAATCACTTACTAAATCCTGTTGATTCTGAAAACTCTGGAATCTGAAAACTCCAACACATACATGTACATATATATGCATATATATGTATGTATATAGGTATGTGTGTATCTTCCCTCTTAACTACTCTCACTATCATTATTAAAATAGACTAGGTTGAATTATATTGAAAAAATACTTCTATAAGAAAAATAAAAAGAAGTCTTACTTACTAGGAAACCTTGGGCAGGAGACAATATATCTCTTTAGGAGTTCACATGTCATTTTGATGACAATTGCCAAGGGAAGGGGAAGGCTTCAAAAAGAAAATCTGAATTGGGGAGTCAAATATTGATGATAAAGTTGTAATCTGAGAACAAGTTTTAGATATCTGAAATATTATTACTAAAATTTAGGAGAGATAAGATCTTGGTTAGAGATGAGAATATATGTGTGTATGTATGTATATATGTATGTATGTGTGTGTGATTTCTAGTAGAGAAGTGAAACTGGAGGAAAAGAGAACTGTTAGAAGGTTATTTTACATCAGGATCATTGAGCAATAATGTGTGTATGAAATAGAGTGGGACCAATGTGAATGGAGAGAAGTGATTAAATATTACAGATATGGAGATAGAATCAATAGACTTGGTAAAGAAATTTATGTGAGACAGAAGCAGATAAGTCAGCATTATTTTTGGAGTAAAGGTGGCAGGGAGGGTATTGATTCTTTCAAAAGAAATAGATAAATTTTGAAAAGGTAGATTTAGTGGAGAATAAGTTCAGTTCTGGACATGTTAAGTTTGAAGGACTGACAGGATATTCAAGGTGAGGTGTTCATAATGTAGCTGACAATGTAGAGTGATAAATCATGCAAGAGAGTAATATTAGATATATAGAGATGAGAGTCAATTGTGTGGAGATTATTTACCTCATTATTGAATGAGACCATCCAAAGAGAGAATAAATATAAGACAGAGGATAAGAGAACAAAAGGAAACTTGGTGGGAGATAGATGATGAAATAGGGAAAAAGTGTCATATAAGCCTAGGGAAGAGACAATAGCTAAGAAAGAGGGATGTTTATGAGTGTCAAACATTCTAGAAAGGACAAGTAGATAATTGAGAAAAAACAATTTTATTTAGGAATTAGAAGATTGTTGACAACATTCAAAACAATTTTTCCCATAGTTTGTCTGTTTCATAAAGAAGATTGTATGGGCTTGAGGAATCGGTAGATGGTAAAGAAGAGAAGGCAACAAATGTAAATTACTTTCTTTAAGTTTAGCAAGGAGTGGGAGAAGGGATGTAGAACTGTTCCTTGAGTTTATGGCAAAATCAAAGAAATTTGGGGGCAAGAAATTTTTGAAGGACAAGGGAAATATGAGCACAAGTATAGATAATGGGTGAGCCTCCAGTAAAAAATACTGAAGATGGGGATAGGCAATATAGTCAGAGGCAAGTTCCTGGGGAAAACACAAAGATACTGAATCTAAAACACATATAGAGGTTAGCATTGAAAAAATAAGGGTAATTTCATCTTCTGACACTAGAATGTAAGTAGATATATGAGTGAAGATGTTAAGAAGGTATGATGTTTGGAGTAAGGGAAGTGATAAGTCTCTTGTACAATGGCCTTGATTTTCTCAGTAAAGCAGGAGACAATTTTATTTATTGAAAGAAAGGGGACTTGCTTGGGTAGCTAGATGGCACAGTGAATAGAGCACCAGCCCTGGAGTCAGGAGGACCTGAGTTCAAATTTGGTCTCAGACACAACACAAAAACTAGCTGTGTGACTTTGGGCAAGTCACTTAACCCCAATTGCCCTCCAAAAAGCGAAAAAAAAAGGGAGAGGACTTGCTTTGGGGAGGCTTAAGTAAGAGAAAATTTGGGATAGGCACTATGAATATGCACAGAAGAGTTTATTATAGGTGAATATGAAAATTATGTGGAAGCAGTAAGGATTCAGATGAGGATAGAAAAAATTAATGCATAGTGGATCTACTCATCACAGTTTCATAATTTCTTCCAAAGTTATTCAGCAGCTCAGAAACAGTAAACACAAGGTAGATAGTGAGTGTGACCCTGAGTTTAGAACTTGCTAGGCTTGAATGAAAGAAGGGTAATGGAGAAAGTGATTGAAGGACAGAGAAGAATGCATTGCTTAACTGGTTAACTATAGGGTCAAGGCATCAGACATCAGAGAGTTGAAAAGTTAGTCCCAACATGGGGTACATGGACTGAAACAAAAATGAGTATGAAGAAAATTGGAATTTAAAAGAAATGAAGCAATAAAAAAAATGGTAGGAAAGTTGATAATGATCAGAAAAGATAATTTTGTGGTTCAAAATCATGAAAGAGAAACAATTTGCAATGATGGTGTAGTCTAAAATTTAATACCACTGTCATTGACAAAAGTAGAATAGAGCTGGAGGAAATCAGTTAAGAGGATTAAAGAACTAGGAATTCAAAATTTTCAAAGGGACATCACCATAAATTAATATTGAAACAAGTAAAGGTGATGACATAGGATGTGGTGAAGACAGCTGTCAGCTAGACACTGAAATTCTGAGAAAAGAAAGAAAATAGTAGGTCAGTATATGAAAGCAACTAGGATAGGAATAAAGTGATATAGATTAAATGAAATTCAAATAAAGTTTCCATAATTATGGTCAAAGAGGAAGAATCTCTACGTAGAAGCTAAAAGGAAGAAGTACACTAACTTTTCCTCCAGACTCAGATGATGTGAAATAGTCACCAGACCTGAATAAGGTGGTAAAGAATAAAATGTATTTAAGGGGAAGACAGGCTTCCACAAGCACCAGAAAAATGTAAAGGCAAGAGAATAAGATCTAAGATGAAGAACTTTTACCAAGAAAATAGAGATTCCCTAAGGCATAAAGGAAGGAATCATGGGAGCATAGATCCAGAGATGTAAGTGAACTTGGAGATCAATCTCATGATTTTTACAAAGGGGGAAACAAAGGTAAATAGAGGTGTAGCAATTTACCCAAGCTCATTTAGGTAGTAAGTAGGAAAGAATTCAACTCAGGTCCTGGGAATTCAAATTGAGAACTTTGAAAAAGAAATGAAAAGAACGACAAAGCAACAGGATTGAGGGGGATTGAAAACACTGTAATGTTGAAGATATTATATGCATAGAAGGAAAAGTAAGTTGGATTTAAAATAGATCCATGATTTTGTGTACAATAATTTCTTTGTTCTACTTTGTATATTATATAAAACTATTCATTTTATTCAGTGTTTGATAAGGTCGGAACATACTTTTTTAAAAATAAAACTACCGTTTCCCCGATAATAAGACCTATCCCGAAAATAAGCCCTCCCCCGAAAATAAGCCCTATTGAGATTGCTACTGTAGTGAAGGTGATCCCCTGTGTTACACGCTACATTACAGTACCCTCTGTATGCACCGTCCCCCCCCCCGGTGAAACGCACACCGCGCATCCAATCAGAGCTGCAGCAGTGAGCGCGTCATCCTGTTCTTCCCCAGTGATTTGCTTGCTGGCGCCATTGAGAGCAGTGCCACGGAGGAGAGCTGAGGCAGGACAACATAAGCCCTCCCCTGAAAATAAGACCTCTGGTGTTTTTCTTTACAAAAAAAATAATGAGTGTCTTATTATTGGGGAAACATGGTATATGAAGACATAGGGAATTGAAACATTTTCATAGTAGCAGACTCAATCTAGGATCAGGGATGAAAAATAGGAATTAACTAGACCTCAACAGAGAAAATATCAAGTACAAGGAAGTTTGTAAACTAAACCCCAGGGTTCTAATTTGAAGTCTCACATAGCCTGTGTTCAAAACAGCTGTGTATCTCCTCCTCCCAGCTTTTGGACTTTTAAGGTGAATGGCAAGAACTGTAAAAGCAAGGAAAGAGGAGTGATTTGCCCAGAACTTTTAAGGAGCTGCTCTGAGCTGAGGAAATTAAAACCAAAAGATTTGATGGCTTTAGAGCAAAAAAAAAATCAGGCAAAACAATCCACAAAGATATTGTAGAAATGGCACACTATTAGCGGTTCGCAGCATGGAAAGTAGAAGTAGCTGTACTCATTGGGTAGAAGCATACCCCTCCTCCAATGTGCATTTGGGTCTCAAATGTGATAGCCACTCAGTGAAAGAATAAAATAAATGTAACTCAGCAAGTGGATGAAGAGAGATTTCAATAATAGTGACTGCTGTTCCCTAAAAGATAACCAACATGGCTTCTGACTTGGAATCCTCTGATGGCTTGTTTACTGAAACACCAGGAACCAGATTGTATATTGGTGAAAGAGTTCCTTTCTTTACATCCACTTAATTTAAAAATGGAGTGAAAGGACAGCTTCTCTTAAAAAGTTGTACTGTTGCCCTGAAAATGCCTAACTGAAGGTGAAGAGGGGTGGGGGGTGGGGGGAAGGGGGGAGAATAGAAGCTCTTCCTATCTTTCCTGAAACAAGGGAATGATTGGGAGTTTTTCCATTATATCTTTTTGAATTTTAATTTCATTCAGTGAAGGTAATCTAATATATAATATGAAAATATTTTCATTTGGTTCATACAAAACTGAATAATAGGTAAGCATATTTCTGCTCAATAGGATCAGGAACCAATTTTAATGACTTTGTGATATATACTAGTATACATTGTACGCTAGTGATATTTATACTTGAAAGGCTAGATTAATGAAGAGGAACACAGACAGGCATGGGAAGGTTGGCAGTATTATTCTGAGCATGTGCAGAAATTCAAGCACGCAGACCATACTTGTATATGCATGAACTTGTTCTGCATACCATCTGATGATTTATGTCAATGTTATACTATGATTATCTGTTCCAGACCATACCTTTAGAAGGAATATGGACATTTATACTAATCCACATCTCTTTTATCCACTGCTTGGGTAAGAAACAGTTACATTGGAACATAGGAAAATTATATACATTAGCAAAACATTCATTACATTGGCATAAAGTTTATTCTGCTGCTTATCAATGTGATATGGAAAGCTATAAGTGTATCATAGCAATGAACTGGGGGAAAAAAGATGTTGATGGTTGTGAGGAAGGTTGCATGGAAAAGAAGGCCTCTGCTTCCAAGAAGCATGCAGCAGGAGCAGCCATTTTCAGATTGTAAAAAAACTGAGAATAGTTAATAAACTATACAATAGAATGGAGATTCAAAGAGACCCAGTTCCTCAATCCTGGGAAGAAATGTCCTCTTGGGGCCCATTATTGGAGATCTTTGAAGACTATTCAGGGAACTTATCCAAATGGGCCTGAAGAAATTGAAGCTATAAATTGCTTCATGATAGCTGATATTATGGCTAGGATCTGTGCTTTAACTTGCTCCATCTCCTTAAGTTGATATCCCCATCCCCTTAATGATATTGGAAAAGGAATATAATACTCTAAATTTGAATTCCATCTCAGACACTTAATAATAGCTAATCATGGACAAATAATGTCTCTCAGGCTTAGCTTCCTGATATATAAAATAACAATAATAATAAATGAAATAGTATAATGATAACTGAAGCATGGTTGTTGTGAGAACAAAGTGATATAAGGCAGGTAAAGTGTTTTGCAAAACTTAAAGTGCTAGATAATCATCAGTTTTAAATATGATTACTTATACTTGGATGGAAACAATCTTTACTTCCAAGCTCCTGAAAGCCCCACCCTGCCAGGATAATAACTTTCAAATACAAAAGAAAGGAAAATTAACCAAAAAAACTATTCTACACCCACAAGAAACCTGAATGAAATGGGAAAAAATGTCAAAGAGTAAGGAATTCAAGAGCCAATCCAAGATTACATACCTTGAAAATTAAAAAAAAAGATGGACATGAAATTAAAAGGCATGTGAAACATTCCTACAAAGAAAATCAAATGTTAGCAGAATGCTTGTTTTACAAATATCACAGATAGCAGAAACACAAAAAATATATACAAAAATAGTATAATATAGTAATAAAACATATTAGCCCAGAAAAAAAAGAGGAGACACTATAAAAAGGACTAAAACTGTACCAACAACAACAAACAAAAATAACAACAGAGAGACCATTAAGAGATTTCCTTCTAAAAGTATATGAGGAGACTACAATGAATTCAGAACTTAACTAGAAGAGATAGTATAGAGGACAAACAGTTCCAAAACACAAGGGAATAAAACTTCACAAGAATACACTACAGAATGGAAGGATACATATGTCTTGTGTATTCTAATCAAGTTACTAGTAAAAGATGAAGGGGAAATAACTTGTCTCTCAAAGGGAAGAGAATCTACAGAAGAATAAGTAAAGTGTTGGAGAGAGAGTTTGAACCAGAGGTAAAGAGAGAGAGAAATCTTCATTCAGAGGTGGTCCAACTGAAGCACACTTGAGAGAGATTAATTTAAGGAATGAAGAGAGGTTAGTATAATCTTCAGGTATTTAATGCTTAGAGAGACCACCACCTTTGAGATACTGCTGTGCTGCTCTGGACAGTATACTTACTCAAGAGTAGAAGAATCTTAGCCAATTTGACTAAAAGAAAGAAAGAAGAAAATCAAATTACCAGTAACAAAAATAAAAAGGGTGAATTTACCACCAAAGAAGAGAAAATCAAAACAATAATTAGGAATTATTTTGCCCAATTACATGCCATAAATTTGACAATCTTAGTGAAATGGATGGATATTTAAAAAGTATAAATGACCCAGATTAACAGAAGAGGAAGTAAAATACTTAAATGACCCCATCTCAGAAAAAGAAATTGAACAAGCCATTAATGAACTCCTTAGGAAAAAATTTCCAGGACCAGATGGATTTACAAATGAATTCTATCAAACAATTAAGTAACAATTAATTCTGGTACTTTATAGACTATTTGAGAAAATTGGAGGAGTCCTATTAAAATCTTTTTATGATACAAATATGGTACTGATATCTAAATTGGGAGGAGCCAAAACAGAGTAAAAAAAATTATAAACCATTTTCCCTAATGAATATAAATGCAAAAATTTTAAATAAAATATTACCAAAAAGATTACAGAAACTTATCAAGAGAATAATACACTTTGATCAGGTAGGAAAACCGTCAGTATAATTGACCATATCGACAACAAAACTGGTAGAAAACATATAATTATTTCAATAGATGCAGAAAAAGCTTTTGACAAAATAAAACACCCCTTCCTATTAAAAACACTACAAACCATAGGAATAAATAAAGTCTTCCTTAAAATAAGTGGCATCTACCTAAATTATTATATGTATTGGGGATAAGCTAGATGCAATTCCAATAAGATCAAGGGTAAAACTAGGATGTCCACTATCACCCCTGTTATTCAATTTGCTACTAGAAATGTTAGCTATAACAATGAGAGAAGAAAAGGAAATTGAAGAAATTGAAACAGGTAAAGAAGAGACTAAGCCATCACTCTTTGCAGATGATACAAGGATATAATTAGAGAATCCTATAGAATCAAGTGAAAAACTACCTGAGATAATAAATAAATTTAGCAAAGTTGCAGGATATAAAATAAACCCACATAAGTCTTCAGCATTACTATATATTTCTAATGAAGCCCAACAACAAGAAATGGAAAGAAAAATTCCATTTATAGTTATTGTAGACATTATAAAATATTTGGTAGTCTACCTGCCAAAACAAACCCAGGAACTATATGGATACAGTTACAAAACACTTTTCACACAGAGGCAGATCTGAATAATTGGAAGAATATCAGTTGCTCATGGTTAGGTCGAGTTGACATAATAAAAATGACAATTTTTCCTAAATTAACTTACCTATTTAGTGCCATACCAATCAAAACTACCAAAATTTTATTTTATAGAACTAGAAAAATAGTAATAAAATATATCTAGAAAAATAAAAGGTCCAGAATATCAAGGGAATTAATGAAAAGAAATGCTAGAGAAGGTGGCCTAACCACACCAGATTTTAAACTTTATTATAAAGCAGCAATCATCAAAACTACTTTTGGCTTGGTTAAGGAATAGATTGGTAGATCAATGGAATAGAATAGGTACTCAAGACACAGTAATCAATGGCTATAGTAATCTACTGTTTGATAAATTCAAAGACCCCAGCTTCTGGGATAAGAACAGAAATGACTATTTGACAAAAACTTCTGGGAAAATTGGAAAATAGTACAGCAGAAACTGGGCAAAGGCCAATATCTTACACTGTATACCAAAATAATGTCTAAATGGGTTCAGGATTTAGATATTAAGGCTGATACTTTAAACAATCTGGGAGAACAAAGAATAGTTTACCTGTCAGTTTTATGGAGAAGGGAAAAATTTATGACCAAACAAGAGATAGAGAGCATTATGAAATGCAAAGTGGATAATTTTTATTGCATTAAATTCAAAAGTTTTTGTACAAACACAGCCACTCTAACCAAGATTAGGATGAAGCAGAAAATCGGGAAAAAACTTTTACAACCAGTGTCTCTGATAAAGGCCTCATTTCTAAAACATACAGAGAACTGAATCAAATTCATAAGAATACAAGTCCTTCCCCAATTGATAAATGGTCAAATGATATGAACAGGTAGTTTTCAGGGATGAAATTAAAGATATCTATAAGCACATGAAAAAATGGCCTAAATCACTATTGATCAGAGAAATGCAAATACAAACAACTCTTAAGTACCATATCTCACCAGTCAAATTGGGTAACATAACAAAATAAGAAAATTATAACAGCTGGAAAAGATGTGGGAAAATTGAAAAAACTAATGCCTTGTTGGTGGAGTTGTAAACTGATCCAACCATTCTGGAGACCAAAGAGCTATAAAAATGTGCATACCCTTTGACCCAGCAATACCACTTCTACGGCTGTATCCCAAAGAGATCATACAGGTGGGAAAGGACCCAAATGTACAAAAATAATTATAGCAGCTCTTTTTGTGGTGGCAAAGATTGGAAACCAAGGGGATGTCCATTAATTGGGGAATGGCTAAACAAGTTGTGGTATATGAATGCTATACGAAATGAGAAGCAGGTAGACTTCATAATAACCCAGAGGGACTTATATAAACTGATGCTGACTGAGGAGAGCAGAGCAAGGAGTATGTTGTACACAATTACAGACACATTGTATCTAATATGACCGACTTTGATAGACTGGGCTCCCCTCAGCAATGCAAGGTTATAAGACAGCTCCAAAGGACTCAAGATGGAAGAGTCTATGCACATCCAGAGAAAGGATTATGGAAGCTGAATGCAGATTTAAGCAAACTACTTGTACCCTCTCTTTTTTATTTTGTTTTATTTTTGTTTCTTCTTCATTGTTATTCATTCCATTGGCTATAATTCTTCTTTACAACTTGACTAATGTTTAATGTAAAGGTATATATAAAACCTATATAAAATTGTATGCCACCATGGGAGGGTTGGTGGGAAAGAGGATGGGAGAGAAAATTTGGAACTCAAAAACTTTTGGAACTGAATGTTGCAAATTAATAGTAAATATTTTTAAAAGAGTAGTAGAATCACTGTTTCTTTTTTTTGGCGGGGGGGAGGTGGGCAACAGATATCCAGAAGGATGGAAGGGCATAAACCCAAACAGAAGTTGATAGCAAAGTGATGAAAATTTAACAAGGGAAGAGCAAGGGGTGGTAATTAACTACACAGTCAGGCATAAGTGGAAATTTCTACTGTTGAGCAATACCTCAATACTTTATATCTCTTCCAGGAATTGATACTTAGAAGAATGAAAAACATCAGAAAAGAAATGGAGAAGACTAAGATGTACAAGACAATAATACAGAAACTGTTTAGGAAAAAAGGAATGTTAAGTAATTTAGGAGCTTCAAATCCAATAGAGGAAAAAGAAGAGAGAAATAAGTGTTAGGATCATGGGTCAAGAATTAAAATCTATTGCTATAAAAGGAAGAGGAATTAATGAAGAAAAAGAGCAAAATATTTTTTAAAGATAAAGATATATAAAATAGGGGGGGGGATCACCTAACAAAACAAATTGAAAAGGAGGACAGAAAAGGAGACTTCACTGGACCACTTACCTAAAAGAAGGGAAGAATTAGATAAACAGATAAAAGAAGAAAGAAAACAAAATGAATAAATTAAGATAACAAAAGGAAAAATGGGTAAGAAATGGGGAAAAGAGAAAAAAAATTAAAGGGAAGAGAGACTGTGGAAACAGGGTTGTCTCAAATCAAATTAACTAAATGAAACTTAAAAATAAAGTCATTATATTTGTTCAGGGAAAAATAATTCAGAAAAAAAACATTAGACACAAATTGAGGAAACTATAAACTTAATTATCTTAACCATAAATGTAAGTCAATGAAACAATACAACAAAATGAAAAAAAAACTATTGGATAAAAAAAAATCAAAGTCACACAATCTATTGCTTGGTAGAAACATCTGAAAAATTTAAGACAAACAAATAATAAAAATGAGGGACTAACAAAATTCACTATGCATCAGGTGGATTTAAAAAAAGAAGTTACATTCATGCTCTCAGAAAAAAATAAAATTTTAGAGGTAGACAAAGAAACTACATTATGGTCAAAAGACCTATAAGAACAATTTCAATATTAATCATATACTCCAAATTACAATGTATAAATTCATAAAAGTACAAAAAATGAACGAGATCATACTCAACTCCAGAATCCATTCTTGGTTAGATTCCAATGATATTTTATTGGTAATATAAAGTGTTGGTGGGGATTAGGAGGAGCTATCCTAAAGATTTGGGGGTAACATACATCAATCACCCATCAAGTATTATCTACCTACAATGAACCAAGCCTATGATAGGCACTGTGGACACAAATACAAAAAAAAAACAAACAATCCCTCCTCATAATCAGTTTACATCATATAGAGAATAGGGTTTGTGGGCAGTTAATTCATTCAAACTCAGTGACCTTGTTATAATTAATATTTAATTCAGCAAATTGGCAATAGACAAAAATCAACACAATCAAAATTTAGAAAGGGGGGTAGAAATTCGTAGTCATTAAATATGGGAAACAAAAATCATTGGAATATAAGAACTGCTATACTTGGTTGACCGATGTTTCATCAAGTGCAAGACATTTTCATTTATACAGCATGTTTTATGGAGTGATAAAAATCATTTCTTTAAATTAGGAGATAAGATAAATATCCTAATTTCTTTTAACAATTAATTATAATCATACCATATAAAAGTAGTGACTTTCTAAACACTCTATACAACTCCCTCCCCATTTGATGAGCTAAGTCACCGAATGGTAGCTGACTCTTTATCTCCTCAGGAGCCCCTATCTATTATGTTCCTCATTGATTACCAGAAAAATAATAAATTTTGGAATGAGATATTTACTAATGTGGCATAATAAAAAGGTACAAAAATATCCCCTAAAATTCTAAGATACAATCTCCCACAAGTACGGAGTCCAGAATAAAAGGGATTCCCATGCCTAGTGAGAACGTATACCAAAGAGGTAGCTCAGAGTTGTTGATTAGATGAAAGTCTTTTTTCTTCATGAAGTCCTCATGAAATTCTCCTAAGAGACAGTTCTCTTCTGATCTCAGAGGTTCTGTGCCTTTTTAGAGTCAACAAATTATCTAAATAGATTATTTTCTCTGAAGCTACATTTTCTCTGTTACATTTAGTATGTCCTTTGGTTGATGATGTTTCTGGGACATTATTACCAGATTTTATGGGAAGTCCAAGTCTCCTAAACCCCAGAAGAGTGTTTAATTACTTAAAGCAATCCAACTTCACTACTTCTGCTTGAAAATCTGATGACATTTGATAGTTTGGGGCAGTTACTAATCCCAAATTGATTATGCATTTTTTTTTCATTTCTAGTTTATACCTTTGATTGAATAATTGATTCAATAAAGATTTCTAGTACTTGTTAAAGCCTAGTTTGTATCTTTGATTCAATATCATAATTGAATAATCATTTTCACTCCATAAATGTATCAAGGTATTGAAAATTTTTTAGCTACATTAATTGGGGTTTAGGTGTGTGAGAGACATCTTTCTTCTATGTATATCTACCTATTTTTAACCAGTACAAAAACTTGGGGGATTTGCATTTCTTTCTATTTGTCCTTACTTCTCTCAAATTTCCAGGGCAACTCCTCCTAGTTTATATGATTGAGTAACTAAGACAATGTTCATTCTAGTCATATCATCTATTATTTTTGTTCACTTCCATTGCATCCTCTTTTGGGTTTTCAGAGGAAAATCATCACTTTTTTAGACTATTCTTATGTAGCAGCCCTTCCCCAACCTCCAGTCTTCTAGGTCAATGCAATTATACATTTTTGGACCTTTATCAATGTCTAACTTGAGGTGCAAAGATCATAACTGTGCATAGTATCCCTAGCCCTAATGAGTCATGCTTGTCTTCAAGGGTAACCAAATGTCTTCCATTTTGTTAAAAATGAAATTTGAAATGAAGATTTTTTTTAAATGACTGAACTCATCCAAAGTCACATGTCTGAAAAAATCGGAAGGTCACAGATAATTATAATCAGAACATTAGTCAGCATTGTAGTGATCTTTTAAAATGTGAGCTATATTACTTTGACCCCTGTAATGCCATGCACAGAAACTTTCCAGAAGAATGCTACTATGAACAGCTTTTATGGTGCTGATTACACAGTATCGTGAACACTCTATTTATTCCATAATAAATCAAAGCAAAACATCCACGAAAATCAAGATACAGCATTCACAAGATTACAACTTATAATAGAAAATCACAATATAGTATTCACAACAGCTTATCATTAAAATGGCCACATAATTTTCACCAAAGAGGTGACAATATTTAGAACAAAGAACAATCATTTCAAAGTACTATAGTCAAAGTCTTCCACTCCTGGGAAACACTTAAGCTAACTCAATCATCACTTATTCAACAATCAATTACTAAGTAAAATCACAATATAGTCTCAAAGTAAAATAGTGAAAGTCTTCCATTCATGGGACAAAGTCTTCCACTTATGGGGCACACTTAAGTTAACTGGATCAGTCACTTATTCAGCAATCAATTTCTAAGTATCATTAATCACTAAGTACAATAGAAAATACAGACCCTCCACCCCTAGGTCACTAGTAAACTACAATTTCATCATTACTTAGTACCCACAGAGAGGTCTTTTCATCTTGACTTGCTGCCAGTTCTCAGATTCCCTGGATCCCCTTCACGGTCCCAGATTCCACCTAGATTTGCCAGACTGTCACCTGGGTTCAGTGGAAGACAGCAACCAGTTCCTTATCCAGCTTTCTGGGTAGGCTCTGCTCCACACAGAAATTCACAGGGTCCAGTTGGTCTCAAGTACTTCACAATTTCTGCTTCCAGGAATTCAAGGCTCAACCAAGCCACAAACTGACAGTCTCAGCATCCCAGGCATGCTGGGCTCCTGGGGCTCCTCTGTCACCTGGGTTCCTAGGCTCCTGGCCTGGTGTAGCGGCAAGCACCCCAGAGTCCTCAGGGTGTCTGCCAATACAGGTTCTTAGATCTGCTTTGTTGAAGGAAAGCAACTCAAAATGGGTTAACAAGCTTACTTTAATCAGTCACATATGTATCATTTACCTAATTCAGGGGAAAAAGGTCAGCACCCTGAACTTCAGAGTATACAGACAGAATTATCGAGACAGAAACAGATCAAGTAGACAGATTTCCAAACTGTCCAACCATTACATCCATACCAAATCAACATCTGGGTTTCATCAACATCTGGGTTTTTCAAAGCCAGGGGGGCTTTCAACAATGGCTTCCCAGAATCTCATCTGATCAAATCACAGAACACTTCTCAAAGTGAGCCCCAAAGTAAAGCCTCACATCAGGGATTATATAGCCTTCTCCTGGCTCAGAGAATGTAACAACCTTCTAGACCCACTGGCCAATCAAAAAGTATCTACTGAAAAACAAGCCTTCCACCCCAGGCTCCAGGTGCACTTTAGCCTAGGGGCAGGGAAGATCTTTAAATTTGCATTTCCATTACACCTGGGTTCTTGGGATCCTGGGCTCCTCTATCACCTGGGCTCCTCTTTCACCTGGGCTCCTCTGTCACCTGGGCTCCTGGGCTCCTGGACTCCTCACTCTTGGACTCCTGTTCAGAAGAAGCTCCGCCACCACAAGTTCTCAGGAAATTCTGGCTCAGTTCTCAGTTCTCTCTTCTATAGCTGCTCTGCCACCAGATACTGGTCCCAAGAAATTATGACTCTGCATCTCTGGGGCTTTTCTTATATACACAGCATTAGCTACTTCCTGTTTCAGCCAACCCCTTCCTATTATGTCAGCAACAGTTGACAGGAGTTCATTCCTTCTGTTTCCCCAAGAGGCTCGATCAGTTACTAAGTGCTAAGTACCTGCTACCTTTGTCAACCCCATAGCACATGTCAAATAGCATGAAGCTATCTACCAAGATGCCAGGGCCTATCCAGCTTGAGGAGCTTGTTGTTTGCTCTGCTTCTTGCCACATCCTTTTTTTCCCAACTCTTATTCTTGCTCTTGAATCAATATTAGATTTAATACCACTACTACTATTGGAAAGGATATGAAGATGTACTATTCTATGGTTCCAGTCAAAATCCTTATTACAAAAACTCCTTCCTCTGGTAACCACACTTATATCCATATCCTTCTATACATCCTTATCCTTCTAATAGAATATAAGTTCCTTGAGAGTAGGGATATTTTTATTTTTCCACTTATATCACTGAGTTTAGCACAGTTTTCCGGGAATATAGTAAGTAGTATGTGTTGAGAATGGAAAATTGGTAGAAATATGAATGGCATGTGAGCAACAATTTTACAATTTTACTCAGCACTGGTGTAATCATTATTCATAAAGTTATATCTAGATCATTACAATTTGAACTATAATGCTGAGATTTTGGGTAAGGATTCATATGAGAGCAACAAAGACACTTAGCCTCAATTTGAAACATTCAAAGAAGTAGGATTATTTTGCCTAGAGGAAGAGAGGCTTTGGAAAAAAAAATCTCCATTTTCAATGAAGACTTACTAAAAGGTTTATTTTCTTACTTTCTTATAATTTAAAAAAAAACCGTAGAGGAAGGATTTACTTTGCAAGATAAGGATACAACTTTAGAAATGAGGATGAACTTTCTGGCAAACAAATATATCCAACAAGGAAATAATCACAAAAGGGATATCTAGAATCACCTTTTTAAAATGATCTTTTAAAATGTAGTAGAATTTGATCTTCCTGGAATGGCTTGAAAGTGAGCCTGCCTTATGTTTAACTCAATGACATTTCAAAGTGCCTTCCATCTCTGTGTGGCTCTTAAGAATCATTAATCATGGAAGCAGTTGTTTTTTGATACTATTATCAGATGAAGGATATATGTAATTTTGTCCCTACCAGCTATCTTAAGGAAATTAGAATTCAGACCTCATCAGAAATAGAAAATGCAAAACAATATAAAAATGGAGCTTATTCAGCTTAATATAGCAAATTTATTGTGGTGCAGCAAAGATATTGTTCATGAATTAATACAAACTTAAAATCTATTGTAGTAGTAGCTAGGTGGCATAATTAATAGAGCACCAGCCCCCAAATCAGGAGGTTCTGAGTTCAAATCTAGCCTCACACACTTGACACTTAACTAGCTGTGTGACCTTGGGCAAGTCACTTATCCCCAATTGCTTTGCCTTCCCCCCTCCAGAAAAAAAAATCTAGTGTAGTCAAATTTTATTATTCAATCTATGAATTAAATTGTCAAGTATTCTTTTCTCTCTTTCATAGTAGGGAGGTATAATGTATTTGAAAAAGAAGCAAGAAAATTATTTCAATTGATATTTTTTCTCAGGATTATATGAAGTTTTCAGTTAAGAAAAATGAAAAGAACTTGAAAGATGGGAATGATGCATATGGGTTACAGCATGAGGGAGAAAGGTCGAGGACATGATTTTTTAAAAGCAGAGTAAGATCAGTGACAGAGGAAATGCCTAAATGTTTCCAACCACCTATTTTCTTCTTTTCTATCAGACTATCCTTTATACAGTAATATTAGAATGATTGACGGTCAAGAGAGTCCACTTTTTACTGTGTCTAGTGATCTAAGATTTGATTTACCCTCTTAGAATCAAGAGAATAAAGAAAAAATAGTTAAGAAGATTGTAAAAAGGGCAAAATATATTCTCACCTAATGCCCTCAGCCTGATTTCTACTGCATTGATTCTTAGAATGTACTTAAACTAAAAAGTAAACCTAGTTCCTGTTTTTTTTTACATCTTGAAAGGAAAATGAAATTGTGTTTCACAGCAGGTGACATTTGATAAGCACAAGACTAAGAAAGGATGGTCATTATACTGGTTTTTTTTTTTTTTTTGGCTAGTTCAGTCATCAAAATTCACAATCTTGGCTGAAGTTTTGTTGCTCATGTGTTATATACTTACAGTTTTAACACGTATGATTCCATTAGGAATTTTGGCTGCAGCAACTCCCTCCACCAATTCAGATCAATAATTTGTAACAGAGTCTTAGAGAGTTGCCAGGAGTTCTGTAGAACTAAATGGTTTTCCCATGGTCATACAGAGGCCAGATTCAAATTTAAAAGTCTCAGTTTCCTCACCTGTTAAATAAAGGAATTGGAATAAATTATATCCAAGGTCTCTGCCAGTTCTAGCAACTATGATCTTAGAAATTGTGAAATGTATGTTTGGAAAATGTAGGATTGGTGGGTTACTAATGTATTGAAAGTGAGGGATAACAGAAGGACTGGATCAACATGGCATTGGTACACATAAAATGTTGAAAGACTTAAAGCAGACACATAGCCTATTAGTTAAATCCTCTAAAGAGGATTTATAAGAAAAAAATGTTTAAAAATAATGCTGCATCTGGATAGATTGTGATCTCTATTGGTCATTGATGAATAACTCAAAATGAGATCATAAATCCAGTGAGGTAGAGAAGTCCTTTTTTTTAAGCAATTGGGGTTAAGTAACTTGCTCAAGGTTACACGGCCAATTATTTCTGGGTGTGGTGGTAAGTATCTGAGCTCTGATTCGATCCCGGGTCATCTCGACTCTGGCGCTGGTACTCTTACTCACTGTGCTACCCGAAGTACTTTTTATTTTACAATGTCATTGTAAGGAAAGAACTCTAAATTCAAAAGGACTCAAGGAATGCTCTTTTTTTTTTTTACTATCCTCATTACCATATTAAACAAATTACTTCTTTGTTGCAACTTAAAAGATTCTGCATGTGCATGAGATGTTGTGTATAAAGTGTTTTGCAAACCTCAAAGCATATAAATGGTAGCTATATCTATGATAACTTGAAAGCATCATGATTATCATCATTACCATCACCAAGGTAAGCCCTGCCCCCAAACCTTTAAATTTTGGCAGACACAAAAGGAACCAAAGGGCTGGGTCAACATTAACATAGGGCATTGCCAACAAATAAAATGTAGGAGGAGAGACAAAAGAAAGACAAGATGATATTAGCATTAATGTTATTACTTTTGGCCTTAGAACCATTTTTTTCTCTGACACTGTGAATATGGTAAAATAGCAGATACTAGAAACTAATGTATGTAGCACAGGAGTCAGTAGTCAGCATCAGACAGAGGTGAGTCAGAGACTGAATCCAGTTACTTGAAGAAGGAGTAGAAACAGGACCAGATGCCTGTCTGCACAATGGCTATTTGGGATGATATAAAGGGAAAATACTGAACACTCTTATTCAAGAATTTTGTATCTGTACTGCTGTGATATTTGTCAGCTCCTGGTGGCAACACCTGATGAAGAGGTAGGTTTGAGTATCAGCACATGAACTTTATCTTGGAGTTCCTGGGTATGGAGGAATGTCTATAGACTGATTAAAGCCAACCTGGATATGGAAGAAGTAATGGACCTGCAATCTGCAAGCTACTTAGGTATATTTCTTTTCATTCTTTTTTTTTTTTAATTTTACAGACATAATTAAAGACTTTACAATTATTAGACCACGTTACATGTTATGTGACCAATGCCATTATGCTGTGCTCATGTAATGGGATTTGGCTGAAACACAGAAAAAGATAGTACAGTTGTCCAGTGGGTCATGGCATGAACCTTAAAGGTCTGATTGGTACAGTACTTCTATATAGATTACATACCTAGACCAATATCATCCTAAAAGGGAACTAAGAAATAGCCAACTAACTGAGAATGACAGAGAATTTGGTGTTTCTATTGAGTATCCTCTGGGGTGAAGTGGATCATGTAAATTAGTGGGATGAATATCATTTTAACAGAATCTGCAAAGTGTCCAGCAGTGCCCCCAGTAGCAAAGTATAAATCTATTATAAAAATTATCATTGAAGAATCCTTTTATTTTAAAAATTCATGCAATTGGCAAAGTTCTATTTTTTCATTGAGGTTTTTTATTGGAAAAGTAACTTTCATAATATTTCATATTAAAATATGGAATTTTAGGCTATAAGAAAATATCATCCCATATAAATGAAGAATTCTATATTATACTTAAGGTAATAAATATATGTAAAGTAATACTAAAATAAAACAGTGGTGATATGGAAGGAGACAAAGAACAAAATGGGAAAAGGTTGCTTATTTCTGCTTTATTAAAAGCTAGTATCTTTATTTAGTCCTTGCTGGGCTCTCCTTCCCAGCTCTGGCCTTGTCTTACCTTATTCCCAGTCTTGGGACTTCTCCGGCTTCTTGTCTCCAAGAAGAACTTACCCCCACAGAACACCCAAGGACATGGAGGTTGCCAAGCAAGGCTGCTCTTTATTCAGTTACATCTTAACAGTGTGGCCATCAAAACAAAGCAGAATGGAACCGTGGGACGGGGGGGGGGGGGGGGGGGAGCCTCCCCTTGCTTTTTCCTAATATCCTTATCATTCTTCTTTCTGTCACATGCCATGTGGGAGCCAATCGTGCACTCTCCCGAGTGCAGGGCAAAAGAGTATGTGTTAAGAGGAGTCCGTGTTGATAAGGCACGATCAATGCCACGTCAGCCTTTCCCAACCTGGCAAAGTAGGCTCCCACGGCCCTGCGCTCAATGCCATGTCAGCCCTTTCGGCTCGGCAGAGTCGGCCTCCACATCTCCAAGCTCCTGCCTTTCAGAGGTCACGTACATCCCCTCTGACATCTTGTGACTGCTGCAGTGTCTCTCACACTCGCGGCTCTATCAAGTCCTTAATTTATAGATTTGATTTGGAGGGGTTCTGATATATATTAAGTTTAAGATTAAAATTTGGTGGCTTTCAAAACGATTTTTTTTCATCTGAATAAAGTACTGTGAATTGAAACCAACATTAATAAAACACAGGGGCGGCCAGGTAGCACAGCGAGTAAGAGCATCGGCTCCAGTGTTGAGAAGACCTGAAGATCGAATCCCTGGCTCAGATACTTAGCACCCACCCAGAAACACCTGGTCGTACAACCTTGAGTAAGTTACTTAACCCCGATTGCTATAAAAAAAAAAAATCTAAAAAAAAAACATTAATATAACACCAATATGGAGGTAGATTCTGTGATTCAGTGTGAACTTACCTACTTCTACTTCACATAGGCAAAAAAAAAATAGATAAATTTATTGAATTTTTATTTGTTGCCCATGGCAATTTTTCCATAAACAAAACATGGGAGGAGAATTGAGCTTTATTGTGCAATTACTTTAATGATGAATTTAATTTAATTGCCACAATCTAAAATTGCCAATTTTGTAGTAAGAAAATTGGGGAAATGTAGCCAAGAAAATTCTGAGAAAATGATTAAATAAACTTCAGTAATACAATGTAACAACAGAATAACCACATAAGCAGAGGCCAAAAGAGGAATTGTCATAGAACTTCATGGTTTTCCTTCTACGCCCAGAAGGAACTGATTCATTTTAGGGGAGCCTATTACCTGTGGAGAAAATCTTTGAGTGTGCTATTTCACAACCATTGACTTAAATGCAGATCTTAGATGCCAACTTGGAATGGTTTTCCAAGAGTTGGCTATATCTACCCTCTTCATGCCCTTCAGTACTGTTTAGAAAGAGTTCCAGCTCACCTCCAATTAATCTGGTTACTATGATTAAGAACAGAGAAAAAGAAAGACTTTTGTTCTTTCTCCTAGGCAGATTAGCACAATGTCATTCATTTTGGCACGACTAGGGAAAAAAACAATCTGGAGAAGTGTATAACTTCTGTCAATTTAAAGGGTTTGAGGTTAACTGGAGGTTGTATGTAAATGAAGTGTTTTACTTAGCCTCAGAATTCTTGACTGAGAGTGTTGGATTAGTAGGACCTTGATTTCAGACTAAGAAATTTTTGAAAGCCCATAATGTGGTTTTCTGATCAATTGCTTAGGATCAATTTGACTCTGGGCTCTCCTACCTTGCAGATGAATCTTGGGCAGTAATTAAGGCCAGTAATTAAGGCCAGTTTCCATAAGCCTTTTTGCCTTACTGAATTGTGCAATGACATAGGGTATAAGAACAGGTAAGCTTGATTTCTAGGAGAAATAAGTTTCAGTGAAAAATGTATTTAATTATAATTCACTTCCCTCATTCTTTTCCAGATGGAAGGAAATACTCAAGAGACCTCTAAATTAATATACAGGGGAAATTTTGAAGTGAATTCAGCAAATGTGGCAATATGCTGTATTACCTTAAGATTTTATTTTAAATATACTAATTTAAATATTACATATCAAAAATACTTCTTGTCTTGTTTGAACTTATTCCCTAATAAATCTAAGGAAATTTTTAAGACACTATACAGATGGTTAAAAGTCTTTGGACAAAATGTTAGTCCTGGTAACTATATAAATATTGATTAATAGGAAGCCTTAAGATTCCAATTAAATCCAGAAAGTATGCAAAAAAAGAGAGTTTTAAACAAAGAGCGGCGCTTTAATCCTTTATATTTTGTATGAGCTATCATCACACAATCAAAGGCTTTTTAATAACAGGATCCAATATGTATTCCTTTGAGCAATTGAAATATCAACAAGACCATATCAATTTTTAAACAATTTCTTTATTCTCAAGCAAAATCAATTATAGAATATCCATAAAGCACAAACTAAGCCAGATCACTGAGAAGGAAAAACTTTTTTAAATGTACACAATATCAGAAGTGCAATAACTAAAATGTGTACAGTATACAGTACTATTAAAAGTACATGACCTACAAAGTAGAAGAGAAAGGTAACCAAATAGAAAGCTGAGTTACCAATGTGTTTGTATAAGCTATTCAGAGACACTATGTAATATTTAGGCAAAAGTGTTGAGTAGCTATGGCTTAGATAGTCAAATACAATTTATTTTAAAAGAATAACAACTTTTGTGGATTACATAACTCTGCCACAAAATACCTAATGATACAATAGTTGATAGTCCAGAGGAAGTGTATCTATACATAAAAATGGCTTTAAAAAACTCCTGAGAGAACAGCTACTATCAGGGCCACTGTCAATGTGTGGCCTTTATGCTACAGTGAGAAGAAAGGTGGTGGGGACAAGAAGTCCATATCTTTGTTGGATACAGAACAAGCACCTCAAAACTCAAATTTATATATTAAATTTATTTTTTTTTGAGAAAAAAAATTGAGTATGATATCAAAAGGAGACTACTCTGTTACCTATAGGAACAGTGATCATGTTTTCTAAATCCTTTTATAAGAAGTAAATAATATTGTGTTGGGAAGAAGGAATCAGTAGCATGGAAGTAGGGAACTTAATCTTAATGGTATCATCCCAGCAAGAGGCTAAAAAAGAGGGGGAAAGGTTGGGGTCCTAGGAGTCCAGCTCTCTCTAGCTTGTTCTGCTCTTTGATCCTCCTAGATTCAACCATAACCCAAATCCTCAGTCAAGATTCCCAAATAGAAAGCTACACTTGGCATGAATTAGCATGATTAAGTACCAATGAAGATAGACGTGATGGACAGACATTATGACATATTCCTACAATCCTTAATACTGGGGAGGCTGAGGCTGTTTGATCACTTCAGCTCTGTGGATCAGAGCTGCAAGTAAGGCAATAACCAATTGAGTGACAAAACTAAACCCAGTACTAGCAAGCTACCTAAAGTGGGGCAAGGTGGACCACAACAAAAACAAATAAGGCCAAAGTTTCCATTGTGACTACTACCGAAATCATTGGTGGGTTACTATATAAATCCAGCTTGAAGAAGAGAAAGAGGAAGATCAGGAAGAGGAGGACAAGGAGAAAGAGAACAAGAAGAGACAAGGGGGAGGGGAGGAGGAGAAATTGGAGAAAGAAGGTGGACAGAAAAGGAGGTAGAGAGGAAGAAGAAGAATGATTAACATAGAGGTCAAATAACTCACACAGAGAAAAGAATGGTCTGCAACCATTCAGGCTGATATATTCTAGCTTACTTTGACACAAATTCATCCATTGTTAGTAGGCAAAAATGGAGAAAATCTTCAGATGATTTTAGCTTTTATAATTAAAATGTAAAACAATTTTCTTGAAAATTCCTATTAAAAAAGTTCTTAAACTCAATGTATCAAAGAGACACCATGGTATGGTGAATAGAATGCTGAAGCTAGATTCACTATTACCTGATTTTAAATCTTACTTCAGGCATTTACTACTTGTATCACCATAGGCAAATGGTTTAGACCCTCTCTTTTTCTATCTATGAAATATAGGTCACTTTACAGAAACATAGATTTGAAGGTGTAAAACAATGAAATTTTCTTGAACATTAAAAATATAATCATTGGCCAGTGTTATCATACTAGAAAATTCTTGTGTTACACGCTGTTATCTTAAAGTTAGCCTAAGTTCTAAGGGGAAGCATAGAATAGGAGAAATAACTCTAGCTCTAGAGTTAGTGAGGTTGTGTTTAATTCTACCTCTTACTACTTAGATGACTTTAGATAATTAATCACCAATAACTGATTAATAGTTTATTATGTACCATTGGTTGAGTACTGGGAATAAAAAAGGGAGGAAGAAAAAGAAAGAAACTAAGAAATAAAAAAATAAATTAAGGAAGGAAGGAAAGACAAAAAGAAGGAATGAAGGGAGGAGGAAGGGAGGAAGGAAGGAAAGAAGAAAGGAAGGAAGGAACAGAGGGAGGGGAAGAGGGAGAGAGGAAAAAATACTCCCTCTCTGTCCTAGAGGAAATTGAATTTGAGTAGAAAAGAAAACAAAGCATATGTGTGTGTGTGTGTGTGTGTGTGTGTGTGTGTGTGTGTGTGTGTGTGTGTGTGTGTGTGTACAAGATGAATGTAGAATAAATACAAGGTAACATTAGAGAAGATGGCAGTAGCAACTGGGTGGACTGAGAGACGCTAATTTGCACAGGTGGTGCTTAAGCTGAGTCTTAAAGAAAGTCAGGTACTCTTAGAATCAATTTGGGAGAAAGAATATTCTAGGCATGGAGAACTGTCAGTACAAAGTCTTGGAATGGGAGACGATATTTGGTTTTCAATGAACAAAAAGTGAGCAATTATGAATTGTACAGTAAATGGAGGGGAAGTAGAATGTAAGATTTTATACAAGAACAGGTTGTTAAAAAAAAACTTAAATTCCAAACTGAAAGAACTTATATGTCATCTGAATGGTAACAACAACTTCCTGTATTTTATTGAAAAAGAAATGACATGGTCATACATAGGTTTTAAGGAAATCACTTTGACAACTATGAGGAAGAAGGATTGTAATTGGAAAAGATTTAAGAAAGGGAAAGAAATTGGCAACTGAGGTGAGAAGTGATAAGGGTCTGAACTAGGATGGTGGATGTGAAAGAGGAGAAAAGGAGAGATATGTGAATGATGTTATATAGAAGAAAATTGCAAGTGGAATCCCTGTCACAAAACCCATTTGTGTGGAAATTTATCCTATTTGAAAGGATGAAGGGATCAAGCAGAATTGGCAAGATGCAGAGAGCTTCGATTTCAGTGAGTTCTTTTTGTCATTATCCAAGTGAGAATTTCCTCTGAGTTCCTTTTAGGATTCTCCTTAGGGCCAGTCCCCTCTTTGGGACTGGCTAAACTTCAAGTTTTCCTCAAGCATTGAGTTGACTCCCAGATTTGAGGGATAAAATGGTCTTCCATGGTGGCCAACACCATTTCAAATTGCTGAGGGGAAAGACTGTGGGAAAATATGACAGGTGTTGGCAGTCTCTGTCATGTCCCTATTCCCAACTTGTTACACTGGAGTCTTCAGGGAGTTTTCCTTTGGGTGAGATGTAGAACATTCTCTCTTGATTGAGCAGACATTTCACTCCCAATGGAAAAATTCTGCATTTTCTTGTGTGTGTATGTGTGTGTGTGTGTATGTATGTATATATATATATATGCATATATATGTGTGTGTGTGTGTGTGTGTGTGTATGTATGTATTCCTATATACAGCTTCTTTGATGTCTATATTGTTTCAATTTGGATAAATGTGTTTCTTTGCTATTTAACTATATGTGTGCATTGTGGAACTGTTTTTAAGTGGGAAAGGGGTCAAGTCTCAATACAGAGCTTGAGGTCCTCCTTCCCCCTAGAAATTACAAAGTGATCAAAAATGAGATTGAACTGAATAATATCCCCTAGACAAATGATACGTGAAGGGGCAGATAGATACACTTCTGTCTTTGTGTTCTCTCTCTCTGAAGAGAGTATAGTGGCCCCTAGCCCCAGCTTTTTGCTCCCCTCCCCCCACATAGGAATGAATGTGTCCCTTGGAGAAGGGTTGGAAGAGAAAAGGATGAAGATGTCTATTCCTTTGAGCCACACACAAGGACATGGTCCCTCTCCATGTATATGGGGGCCTTTGCTACACAAGATTGAAATTAACTGATTCCAGAGGATGAAAAGGAGAGAAGAGAATAAGATGACAGTCTGTGAACCTGGGTGACTAGAGGGAGAGCAATGCTTTCAAAAGTAATAAGAAAATTCATAAAAGGAGAAGATTTTGTGTGAAATATAATGAATTCTTTTGTGGCCGTGTTAAGTTTGACATTTCTACATGACATACAGCTTGAAGTGTCAAATAGACTGCTGATACAAGACTTGAACTAATCAATAATTAAATTTGTGAGAGTTGATGAGATCTGGGGAAGTACATAGAGAAAAGGGAAAAGGACCCAGGACAGAGTCTTGGAAGCTGCCTCCTTTTGTCAGGTGCAACATGGATGAAGATCTAGTAAAATATTCAGAGAAAGAGTAATGAGATATGTATGAGAACCAAGGAGAGAGCAGTCACAAAAATTCAAAGAGGAGAGAGTATTCAAGAGAAGGTGATCATTAGTGTCAAATCTAGTTGAGATGTCAAGAAAGATAAGAATGGAGAAGAGATAATTGGAATTAAGAAATTATTTTTGTAACTTTGGAGAAAGCAATTCCTTGAATGATTAGATTGGAAGACTTACTGCAGAGTTTAGAAGATATGTGGAGAAGAGAAAATGATTCTACACAGATTTTTCAAGGAATTTAGCTGAAGCTGAGAAAAGAGATTATGTTCATGTCAGGATCTGGTGAGGGTTTTTTGTTGGAAAAGTCTTGGAAATGTTTGTAGCAGCATCTAATTACCCAGTATCTAATAAATAATAGAGGAAATCTTCTAGAGAAGACCACAAAAGGAAATATGTAGAGGTATCTTAGCTTTAGCAAACAGAAGGGACACGTCATCATCAGAGACTAGGGGAGAGAAGGATATGGGCAACAATGGTCAGGGGTGTATGTGATGATGAAAGAAGGAGGAAAAGAGCAGAGAAAGTTTTTGCTCAATGGCCTCAACTTGATTTTTGTGAATTATGAAACAAGGTCCTTAGCAGAAAAACTGGGGAAAGAGAGTGTTATTGGATGCCTGAGAAGAAAAGAAGTCTGGAATAGTTGCTATGGTGAGAGCAATGGGGAATCAATTAAGAAGGAGGAGTAAGAGGGTAAGGCAAGTCCTTAACTTATCTGGGCCTGAGTTTCCTCATCTGTAAAATAAAGAGATTGAATAGATGGTCTCTAAGGACACTTCTGGCACTTGATATATAATCCTGTGATCCCATAATCACCAGTTTGGTCAATATATATTGATTATTTTCAGGCATAGTAACTCTTAATGGCAATCTACTACATTCAAGAGGTTGTAAGCTACATTGGTAGAAACAGTGCCCCACCAATGAAATCCCAGATCCTTTAAGTATTGAAACAAATATTTGAAATATATATGAAATATATTTATATATAAATATATAATATATATTTTAATTATATATGATTATATATTACATTAATATACAATTATAAATAATATATTTATATATAAGTATATATACATATATAAACATATATGTATATATACATATAACACCATTTCCCTGTTTTTTCTAGATTATTAAAGTTCTCAATAAAAAGATTGTGTTATATTCTGGGAGATAAACTTGGTTTATTCAGTTCATAGAAACATCTTCAGCACTTCAAAGCCACATATCCTTACACTTCCCAGGGTATCCTCAGAGTTCTCCTCATGAGTACAGTATCTCTGGTAGGCATAGTGTTTTCCTGGTCTTTAGATTTTGAATTCCACAGGGACAAGGGCTGTCTTTTGTCTTTCTTTGTAGCCCTAGAGCTTAGCACAGTGCCTGACACATAGCAGATGCCATTAATAAATATTTCTTGACTGACTGATTGATGTTTGCGCCTGTTCTTTTCACAGCTCAACTGGTTGTAGATTACATCTTGATCATGAAAGCTCATTTTCTTCACTGATTCTCTTCAGAGCTCCCTCACTTTTGAAAGGTCATGAAAATGTGGCTAATCCTTCAATCATACAAGGATTAGATATCTTAAAATTATACAAAGTTCCATCAAAATCTTCATATCTCTGGAAGGCCATAAAAACAGAAAGAGGTTTCATGCTTTGTTTCTGAGTGGGAAAATACTAATTTCATATTCTTTAACATTTGCAAATAGGTTACCCAGGGTGACCATGCAAATTTGGAAATAGACTATCCCCCACACTTTTAAAAAGGCATTTTGAAAATAGAAAATCTATGTAGTCTGAAAAGTACAAATGATAATCAACAAAAAGTGATCCAGAAATCAAGAGCATAAAAAGAAATTTTCTCTCTAATAATACTAGCGCATTTAAGATAAGTAAATCAAGTGGACTACATAAACAGAATTGGGGAAATGAAACAATGATGTAAACACATACATCTTTTAGATGAAGAGAGACACTTAATTGACGAGTAGCAGTACTCTAAATCAAAACAAAGGTTTCAGGGTATATTGTTAAATGTAGGATTCTTAGGATAACCAAATACATGAGTTTGATGGAGACAGTTGTATTCTTTTTCTTCTTTCTCTGTCTTGCAATCCATTTTACATGTTTTGACAAACTATTATGAATAAAACATAAAGATGAAGTTTTGATTCAAAACCTACAGTATAAACTTTCAATCAGAAGGTTCATAAAGAGCATGTAATCCCTTTGGCACCTTCCTCATCAGAGATAAGGCAAATTTTTTCCGGTACCTCTGTTGTGTATGATAATGAAGCCTGCTGTTGTTTGTAGGCAATGCTGTTAGATTTTCATTTGAATTAAGCTAATGAGGGAAACATTTCTCTTGGCCTACTGTTCAAAAGATCTGCTCCTGGGGAGATGGAAGACTTAGTTACAATTTAGATTGGAACTTGATATACATCTATATGCATTCCTTGGGAGTCACAATAGGCTACCAAGGCCACCAACAGTGGACTAAAGTTTCTCTACACCATTTATTTACCAGCAGAGTAAATTATAGTGAAAATGGCAATTAACCTTACTGATCTCAGGGGGTCCTCATATTACAATGGGAATCTATATTCATTCAGGGAAAAAAAATCAATGACTATACCACATAGTTTCTTAGTATAACAGTAATAGCTATATCATTTTAATCATTTTAGTAACTTTTTTCTCTGAAATTTTGCAATATATGTCATCAGAACTTCTCAGTTAGCTCTTATGCATTACCAATTATAGTTAATTACATTTTTATGTATTAGAGCTAGTGTATTTGTTGTTCAATCATTTTAGTTCCATCCATCTCTTCATGAGCCCTAGACCTCTGCCCAGGGGATTTTCTTGGGAAAGATACTGAAGTGGTTTGCCATTTCTTTCTCCAATGACAAATGGAGTCCAAGTGACTTGCCCAATGGTACATAGCTAGCAACTTTCTGAGACTAGATTTGAATTCAGGGATTCTTGACTCCAATCCCAGTGCTCAATCAGCTGTGCCATCTAGCTGCCCTACTAAAGCTAGTAAATACAGAACAAATACATGCTATCAAAAGAATATAAGCTACTTGAGGGTAGGGGCTTTTTCATTTTTAGATTTGTATTCCCAGTGCTTCTTACTGAGCCTGATACAAAGTGAGCACTTAACATTTTTCAGTTGATTGATTTTATCTCTTTTATCTATCTTAACTCCACAAAAGTAAACTTCTTGTGGTATGGACCAAGTCATACTTTTGTGTATTGCTCACAGTGACTTACATGTGATGCATTCTCATTTTTCCCCATATCCCTCCAGGTATGTTACTATGTCCATAACTGATTTCATAGCACTTTATACTCTGCTTATTTACTTAAAAGAATCCTATTTGTACTACATTTATGTGTAAGACTTAAGACTTCTATTACCTAGAAATTGAGGCTAATGATCCTATATTATGCATTTACTCCACAGTGGGAAGGACAATGCACTCTACATAGCAGAAAAATCAATAAATATTTCTCAAATGAATAGACTTTACTTTTTTTTCTATTTCAAAGTGTTGATAAATATTCAGAAATGTGTGGGATGTGACAAGCACATGCATAAGTATGTTGCCAAGTAAAGTGAAATGGGGGCAAAGGAAAGATCCAGCCTAAGAGTGTGAGGAAGATTTTGGAAAGTAGAGAGTGTTTCAGCTGATGGGATCAGGGAGAGTTTCACAAAGAAAATTCTGCCACATCTAGCATTGGTGTATGTCCCTACTATAAATAAAAAATAATTGGTTATTCATATTTTCACTATATTGAACAGGAATATGACACAAAATAAATGT
Source organism: Petaurus breviceps papuanus (assembly GCF_028583685.1). Lineage (NCBI taxonomy): Eukaryota > Metazoa > Chordata > Mammalia > Diprotodontia > Petauridae > Petaurus > Petaurus breviceps. Next base: position 15,711,798 of record NW_027187419.1, on the reverse strand, counting down.
TGAAAAAAGCAGTAGTCTATCAGAATGATGTAAGTACAGTTTAGTTTGCTTCAACATTTGAGCTAATTCCATTAGTGTTGGCATTACTTATACTATTACATATCATAACCTGACACTCCCCCCACCCTGCATTCTTGTCTCTGGCTGTTACTTAATAATTGACCTTTTAGAATATGTTTGACTAAAATAATTCATTATCCAGGCTCCCTCCTTCTGATAATTTGTCATCATTCTCTCAACCAGACTGTAAGAGCACTGGCTCCAGTGTCAGGATGACCTGAGGATTGAATCCAGGCTCAGACACTTAGCACCCACCCAGAAACACCTGGCAATGTAACCTTGAGCAAGTTACTTAACCCCAATTGCTTAAGGGTGGCCAGGTGGCCCAGCGAGTAAGAGCATAGTTTCCAGTGTCGGGATGACCTGGGGATCAAATATGGGCTCAGATACTTAGCACCACACCCAGAAATAACTGGCCGTGTAACCTTGAGCAAGTTACTTAACCTCGATTGCTAAAAAAAAAAAAAAAAAAATTTAAATCAAGTTCTCAATTAAAAATAACTACTTTACAGTGATTAAAGAAGCATGGAATGGTAATAGTATGAGGGACTTTAGAGGTTATTTACAGAGGTTGCGACCCTCTGATGTTTAAAATGAGAAAACGGAAGCTAAAGAAGATCAGTTACTTGACCAAAATAGCATAATAACATTTTTCATGTATTATTCAGGAAGCTCCAAACCGTAGTTCAGAATATCAAAACACTCATACTTATTTATGGTCTTTAAAAGGTAAAGTCAAACCTAGAGTATAAATGAGATTTTATTATGATATCAAATTACAAAAGCAATTCACTAAAACAATTTCTTTTCAAATATCTCTCCAGAATAAATATTTTTATCAAATAAAATGCTACCATCTCAACTGCCTGAGGAAGCAAATAGAGATTGAGAGTCCTTCTAAGATCCCAAAGCTAGTTAGAGAGTTTCAAAGATATTTGATGGAAAATTTCAAGATTAGAAAAATGCTTTTAAATGACTTAAAATATTTAAGAAAAATATCTGAAAAGAGGGAAATTTGAAATGTCATCTACATTATTTCAGTCAACATGCTTCCTTTGTTGTAGTTTTTCAGGCATTCATTTGTGTCAGATTCTTCATAATCCTACAGACCATAATATACCAGGCCCTTCTATCCTTCCCTCTCTCTTGAAATCTGTCCAAGTTCATGTTCATTGTTTTCAGAAGATTATCCATTCATCTCATCTTCTGCCATCCTCTTTTTCTTTTGTCTTCTCAGGCACCACAATTCAAATGCATTAATTCCATGACTAGGAGAAAATGCTTTTTCATATCCTTTCTTTGGGCCATATTTGTTATTTTAATTTTGTTATTAAATTAATTTAATTTTTGTTAATTTAATTAAATTTTAATTTTAAATTAAATGTTAATTTAATTTTAATTTAATTTTTTATTTTAATTTTAAATTTCTTTAAATTTGCTTTATTATAGGTATTGTGTGTATTTTTTTTACCAACTCTACAAACTTCACTCTGCCTAAGTTCATGTAAGTCTTTCCATATTTCTTGGTATTTATCATACTTGTCTTAATATCTTATACTTCCATAAAATCCCATTACATTTATGTAGTGGCATTGGTTTTTGCCATTTCTCTATTGATAGATGTCTACTTGGTTGTTATAAATATTTTCAACTATATGAATCTTTGTTCTTATCATTGATTTTCTTGGGGTTTTTGCCTGGCAGTAGAAGCCATGGGTCAGCATGAACATTTTAGGCACTTTATTCTCCTAAATTGTATTTACTTTCCTGAAAGCTATACAAATTCAGAACTCTTAACAACAATGTATTTGTGCATAAGTTTTTCTATAACACATCCAATATTGGTTACTCTCACTTTCTTTTCTCTTTGATAGTTTAGTGGATAGGAGATGAAACCTCAAGTTGTTTTGATCAGCATTTAACTCACTATTAGTGATTTGAAGTATTTTTATATGATTGTCAATAGCAAAGAACTATCTGATAATATCATTTGACCACTTATCTATTAGCAAATGGCTTTTGGTCTTATTTATTGCTGTGAGCTTCATGACAGATCCCTTCTCTGAGAAATCTGATGTAAGTGTTATTTTTCTTTCTAAGATTACTTCCCTTTGCATCCTAGATGCATGAATATTATTTGTATAAAAGCTTAGTAATTTCATGTAATGAAAACTATATATTTTAGTTTTTATGATTGACATACATTGGTTAATACATTGTCATACATTGACATTGGTTAATAATATATCACCAACCAAGAGCTATGAAAATGCATATTCTTCTCCCCTTTCAATTTTTTAAAATAGTATGATCTTGAGAATTCAGGCTGAGTATTCACTTTGATTTATTGCTCTTCCATCTCTGAGCAAATTATGATGAGAGTAAAGTTCACTCACTCCCCTTCCTATCACCCTCCTTTTCCCCCTCCCATGTAAAATCATTTTTAACTCTTTTATGTCAGATGATATACCCCACTCTATCTCTCCCTTTCCCTTTCTCCAAATAAACCCCTCTCTTACACCTTAATTTTATATTTTTAGATATTATTCCATCATATTCAATTCACACCTGTACCCTCTGTCTATATATACTTGTTCTATCTACCCTAACAATGAGAAAATTCTTATGACTTTCAAGAATTGTCTTCCCATGTAGAAAGTAAACATTTTATTTAACCTTAAGTCTCTTATGATTTCACTTTCTTATTTACCTTTTCATGCTTCTCTTGAGTCTTATATTTGAAAGTCAAATTTTCTATTCAGCTCTGGTCTTTCCATTAAGAATGCTTGAAAGTCCTCCATTTCATTGAATGCCCATTTTTTTCCCCCTGAAGGATTATACTCAGTTTTGCTGGGCAGGTGATTCTTGTTTGTAATACTAGCTCCTTTGCTTTTCATAACATCATATTCTAAGGCCTCTAATCCTTTAACGTAGAAGCTGCTAAATCTTGTGTTATCCTAACTATGGCTCCATGATACTTGACTTGTTCCTTTTTGATATCTTGCATTACTTTCCCCTTAACCTGAGAGCTTTCGAATTTGGCTAAAATATTCTTGGGAGTTTTCAATATGGGATCTCTTTTAGGAGGTGATTGGTAGATTCTTTCCATTTCTATTTTATCCTCTTGTTCTAGAACTTCAGAACATTTTTTTCTGTATAATTTCTTGAAGTATGATGTCTAGGCTCTCTTTTTGATCACTCATTACAAGTAGTCCAGTGATATTCATATTATCTCTCCTGGATATGTTTTCTAGGTCAGTTGTTTTTTACAGTGAGATATTTCACATCGTCTTCTTTTTTTCATTCTTTTGGTTTTGTTTTATTGTTTCTTGATATATCAAAAATCACTAGCTTCCATTTGCTCAATTTTAATTTTTGAAGAATTATTTTCTTCAGTGAGTTTTTGTACCTCCTTTTCCTTCTTTCTAATTCTAAGGAATTCTAAGGAATTTTTAAGGAATTTTTTTAAATAAATTTTTGTGCCTCTTTTTCTATTTGACCTATTCTGCTTTTTAAGGCATTCTTCTCCTCATTGGCCATGTGTACTTCTTTTACCATTTAGTCTAGTCTGTTTTTTAAAGTTTTCTTTTCTGCACTAATTTTTATGTCTCCTTTACCAAACTGTAGATTCACTTTTCATTATTTTCTTGCCTCATTCTCATTTCTCTTTCTATGGACTGCGACCAATTGATATTTTTCCCGGAAGCTTTGGATGTAGGAACTTTGACTATGTTATCTTCTTCTGAGTATATGTTTAAATTTTCCATAGTAATTTTCCATGCTCAGAATTTTTTTATCTGTTTTTTTTTCCATTTTCCTAGCCTATTATTTGACATTTTGCTCTTTGTTAAAGTAGCACTCTGTTTCCAGGGGGGAGACTACACTGACCAAGCTTCAGAGCATTTATGCAGCTGTTTTCAGAGATATTTCTAAGGACTGTAAGTTTTCAGTTTTTCCAAGGTAGCAGAATCTAAGGAAAGTTGTTAATTACTCTCCTGATCTGTTCTCTGGTCTGGCACTCTTTTTTGCCCTGGAAAAATACACTCCATATAGCAGCAAGTACCATGGCATCCCCAGAATGGCTGCCAACACAGGTTCTTAGCTCTGATTTTCTAAAGGAAAGCAACTCAAAATGGGTTAACAATCTTGCTTTAATCAAACATATGTCATTTACCTAGTTCAGGGGGAAATGGTCAGCACCCTGAACTTCAGAGAATACAAACAAGTTACAAGCAGACAGAAAAAACAGATCAGCAGACAGGCTTCCAACTGTCGGACCATTACATCCATAACTAGTCAGTTACCAGAGAGGAAAGCACCAACATCAGGGTTTTCAAAGCCAGGGGGCTCAATGGCTGCCTAGAGTCTTGTCTGGTCAAACCACACAACTCTTCTCAAAGTGAACCCCAAAACAAACCCCCAAATCTCACATCAGGGTATATATAACCTTTTCCTGGATCAGAGAATGTCACAACCCTCTTACCCACTGCCCAGTCACAAAATATCAAGGTGTGGGCATTCCTGAAAAACTAGTCTCCTGCCACAGGCTCCAGGTGACCACATTCAGTCTATTAGGGGGTAGAGTATATTTTCAAATCAAGGAAGGTTCTCAGAGTCACCTAAGCATATCAAAGGCAGGGAAGATCTTAAATTACCATTTCCATAACACCCCTTTCCACTGTGGCTACAAACTCTTGTTTATTAATGCTCCTCCCCACCTTGGGACTGCCACCCAGATTGCAACCCAGATCAGTATATGATAAAAGCAACAGAATCCTGCTTCAATGCTACCAAAGAGACATCTGTAATCTCCTTCTGACCAGTTGCTCAACCACCTTACCAACTGTGGGCTGAGAGTTCCTGAAGTAGCCACTGCTGCTACTGATTCACTCACTCCCAAGGCCTGCTCCTGGTTTGCTGGGGCTAGGGCTGTGCTGGTGTGGTCTGCACTGGACTTACTCCACTTTCACCCAGTTGTATCAGATATTTCCTGCTGACTCTCCTAGTTTTCTTTGGCATATATGAGCTGAGAGGTCTGGAAACTGCCATTGCAGCCACTGGTTCAATCCTTCCAAAGTCTTCTCCTGGTTTTCTGGGACCCATTATGCCCTGGTTCATCCTGAACTGGACTGTACTGGACTCCACTCTTCTCACACTCTGGTATAACAGATCTTTCCTGCTGAACTTCTAAGTTGTCAGGCTGGAAAACTGTTTCACTCCATCTTTTTCTGGGTTCTGACACTCTAGAAATGGTTTAGAGTCATTATTTAAAGGTATTTGCAGGGGGTTGGAGAAGAGTTACACTGAGTACCCCTGCCTTTATTCTGCCATATTGGCTCCAACTTTATGCTTCTCTTTTCATAACTGAAAGCTTGTATAAACAGATAAGACAGACACGTATGTACATATAAAAACATGCCATTCATACAATAAGGCCATAATAAGTATGCATATGTGTATAGGAAAAGGTGAAGAAATTCCTGCTACCAGTGCAAATGAATTGATAATTACTTTATGAAATTATGAAATAGGTGCAGGCATATCTGGTTCTTTTGGTACTTGCCAGAAAAAAAAAAACACAACTGACAGCAGGAAATGAGGCAAGAATCATACTTTCATAAGGCACAGAGACAAATGGCAAAAAAGTAAGGAAAGATAGAGAGGCAGACAGTAGTGTGGAAAAGGAATTGGGATGGTGAAGGAAGTAAAGTGATTTAAGGAAGAGAATGAAATGGATGAAAGATGAATGTCATTCCCATAACCATAGCTTAGAGTTCAAAGCACTTGGCAGCATTGGACCTCATGGATATAGAAGAGTGCCTGGAGTTATGGCAGGGATTCAAAGTCTCATTTTTATAGGCTTTTTTAGGAAATAGAGCAACTCCAAACCATCACCCTGTGGTTAGTTCGTTAACATTTTTAATCATCTCAAAGATGGTGGAGTGAGGTAGGAACACTCTGATTCCCATCAAAATTTCCCTAGGAATTCCCTGTAGGAGCAGTGAAGCACCTTACCAGCCTGGCAAGAAAGATCTGTCTTACTGGGGTGGGAGGGGAACAAAGTCCAAGATAAGCAGTAGCAGGCCTGAAGCAAGGGGGCCTGAAGCAAGGATCCAAGTCTGAGGCAATCAGACAGTGGGGTCCCACCCTCCTGCATTCCAGGAGATGCCTAGGCAAGGGAGCAGTCTGTGCAACACAGCAAGGCCCTACTATAACAACACCATCCCAGCACAAGTCACCAGGCAAGCCTTCACCCCATTGCTGACCTATAGCAAAGCCCTGTCCCAGCAAGTACCCACTGAGACCTATCATCAGAGAGATTCTGCTTCCACAGCAATCCAGCAACATGGCCCCACCCCTGGGGAAGACCACCAACAAAATTCCTCCTCCAGTACCAGTCACCAGAAAGACATAGTAACCATAGTAATACAGCAGCAAGGCCGAAGCCTTAGAGCAGGCAGCAGCTAAACCTCACACCCAGTGGAGGCCAACAGGAGGCCCCACCGTGCCCCCCCAGTACAAACCAGAAAAGAAGCCTACCATCTAGAGAAAGCAAGAAGATAAGTCCTAAAACCCCGTGAAAGCCAACAGCCAAACCCAGAACCCCAGTACAAAAAGTTTGGGACAATGGAGGACCAGAGCTCTCACATAAAAATGAGTCACACACACACACACACACACACACACACACACACATACACACACAGAGAGAAAGACAGGAATAAATGAGTCAAAAAAAAACTTGAGTACTGAAGATTACTAAGGGTGACACAGAGGATCAAGGCATAAACTTAGAATAGGACAATAGTGTCAAAAAAGCTAGATGTTGTCTCAAAAAAATACATAATTTGATCTCAAGTCCGAAAAAAAGAATTCCTGTAAGAACTTAAAAAGAATTTTAAACAAAACAAAATAGAGAAGTAGAAGAAAATTGGAAAAATAAATGAGAGCAATGCAAAAGAATCATGAAAATAAATCAATAGAAATGGGAAAAGATATACAAAAATTTCCTGAAGAAAATAACTCCCTAAAACATAGAATTGGCCAAATGAAAAAGGAAGTACAAAAGCTCACTAAAGGAAATAATTCATTAAAATTAGAATGGAACAAGTGGAAACTAATGACTTTATGAGTCATCAAGATCAAATCAAATCAAATAGAAACAGTGGAGGAGGAGGAGGAGGAAGGAGAAGAAGAGGAAGAAGAAGAAGAAGAAGAAGAAGAAGAAGAAGAAGAAGAAGAAGAAGCATTTCTCATTGTAAAAACAACTTACCAAAAAATAGATCCAGGAGAGATAATAAAAGAATTATTGGACAATCCAAAAATCATGATTAAAAGAAAAAAAACTGGACATCTTTCAATAAATTATCAAAGAAAACTGATCTGATGTATTAGAACCAGGAGGCAAGTGAGAAATTGAAAGGATCCATCAATCACTGCCTGAAAGAGATACCACCCCTTGCACCACAAGCCCCCACCCAAAACCCCAAGATACTAATAAACAAATTCTAGAGCTCACGAGTCAAGGAGAAAATATTGTAAGCAGCCAAAAAAAAAAAAAAAACCATTCAAATACTGTGGAACTACAGTCTGGATTATTCAGGATTTGACAACTTCCATATGAAAGAATCAGAGGACTGGGAATTGGTTGGTTGTTGTCCTTCATTCTCAAAGAGGACCAAAATGAGATCACTATGCTAAATTCAAGTTGCAATGTGTCCAACTGTGGCTGATTAGAGCAATATGAGCTCAGAATGTGTTACCACAGGCTAGATACAAATAGTCCATGTGAACATTTGAGGTGGATACTCTAAATTTGTGCATCCTGAATTCCTTTTGAGTTGTTTCCATTATGCTTTGCTCATAGAGCACAGCACCTTCTCTGATATGGGTACGACATGCTGAGTGGTCCTGTGCCAGTATCTCCCATTTCACACAATCAATTCCAAAGTTCTTGAGAGTACTTGTATTGCTTCTTCTGACGACCATGTGAACACTTGCTCTGTGTGAATTCTCCATAAAATGGTCCTTTGGGCAAGCATATGAGTTGCATTTGAACACTGTGACCAGCCCATTGAAGTTGCACTCTCTGAAGCAGAGTTTGAATGCTTGGCAGGTTAGTTCAAGTAAAGACTTCAGTGTCTGGACTTTATCCTGCCAGGTGATCTTCAGAATCTTCCCAAGACAATTCAAGTGGAAGTGATTCAGTTTCCTGGCATGGCACTGGTAGACTGTCTAGGTTTCACTGACATATAACAATGAGGTCAGCACAACAGCTCTGTAGATCTTCAGTCTGGTAGTCAGTCTAATGCCTATTCTCTCCCACACTTTCTTTGGGTAACCTCCAAAACACTGAGCTAACTCTGAAAATGCATGTGTCAACCTTATTATCAATGTGTACATCCCTGAAAAGTAAATTACCAAGGTAAGTGAAATTATCCACAGTATTCAAAACTTCTCCATTTGCTGTAACTGATGATGCCATGTACAGATGGTATGCTGGTGTCTGATAAAATGCCTGTCTTTTCTTGGTGTTAATTATTAGGCCAAAATTACCACAGAAACACAAAAAAGCAGGAGAGAATTGATCCATACTTTGTTGCATCTCAGCTCCAGAGGCTGTTGGAATACAGTATATCAGAAGGCAAAGGAGTTAGGATTACAATTACAATAAAAAAAATTACCCCCCAAAATTGAATGTAATCTTTCAGAGGAAAAATAGATATTTAATGAAATGGAGGAATTTCAAGCATTTCTAATTAAATAATCAGAGTCAAATAAAAAAAATTTGACCTCCAAATACAAATCTTAAAGGTAATAGAAAAAGGTAAAAAATAAAGAAGAAAATGAAAACATAAGAAATTCAATGTCGTTAGACTGTTCATATTTCTATACGGCAAGAAAATATTTTAACTCTTAATTTTAGTACTATGAAAGCAATTAAAATGAGTATATGTAGTCACAGGGCATGGATATGAAGTGAATTTGATTGGATGATACCCCCAAAAAAAACACAAAGGGGAGAGAAAGAAAATTGTACCTGGAAGTAGAAGGAAGGGTAAGATTAACTGCTATAAATTAGAACATAGAAAAGAGGCATGAAAGACCTACTGAAATGAAAGGCAAGATGGGGGTGGGGTGGGCAAAGCATAAACCTTACTCTAATCAAAATTGGCTCAAAGAGAAAATAATGTTCACATTCATTTGCATATAGAATTCTATCTTACTTTTTCAGGAAGTAAAAAGGGTTGGAAATAATAGAAGGGGAACTGATAAAAAGGGAGGGTATATTGAGGAAAGTGGTGATCAGAAGTAAAACACTTGTATGGAAGGAAAGGATGGGGTATAAGAGAAAGGGAGGGATAAACAAAAAAAAATGACATGGAGGGAAAGACACAGTTAATTATCATAACCATAAGTGGGAATGGGATAGTGTAAAGCCAAGCATGAGCAGTTTTCCAGAGGACTGCTGCTTTAACATTCTGATTACATAGTATAGTTAACTCTCTATTTATTCAGCAGTAAATTAAAGCAAAATATTCACAGAAACCACAATGTAGCATTCCCAATGTTATAACACATTTTCACCAAAGTGGCCACATAGTTTTAAATTTTAAAAAATATCATTCAGTAGGTCCTTAATTCAATCATCATTAAGGAGCAAGCCTCCTTAAGGGGTACAAAGTACAAAGATGAAAATTCTCCATTCCCAGGTCGTAGTAAATCATAATCTTCTCAGTCAGTATTAAGTACCCAAGAAGAGTTCTTTTCATCTTGACTGAAAGCTGACTCTCAGATGCCATGGTTCCTCTTCCATGGTCCCAGATTCTTCCTGAATCTACCCAACTGTCACCTCGAGTCAAAGGTAGGCACCTCTCAGCTCTTCATCCAGCTCCTTGTCCATTTCCTCGTCCAGTTCCTCACATAGTTCCCATTCCAGACCGAAGCTCACAGTGCCCAGTCCACCTCAAGTCCTTTACAATTTCTGTTTCTGGGAAGACAAAGTTTAACAGAAGCAAAACCACATTCATACACATTTCCAACACCATCATCAATTAATTATCTGCCTGTGAAATCAACATAGACCTACATACAAGGTCTGAAAACTCAAAACAAATCATCAGTATGGTCCCAGGACCTCTGAATCCCTCCTCCAGGACTTCAGTAAACAGACAACAAGAAAATCCTATTTCAGGGCTTCCAGTAATGTCCCAGGGCTTCTGTACAAAGCATCACGAACAAAAATCAACACAGAACAAACAGTACCTGGCCACCACAAAGTTCCCCCTTCTCAATTCTTTCACTGCAAGTGTTCTCTTCTCAGTCCTGCTCTCCCACAGTCTGAGCTTCTCTTTATATATGGTCATTACCTCCTCCCCTTCCTATTGCATCAGCAGCAATGGTTTACAAGTTCTGAGGTCCACAAGTTCTGTTTCTTAACAAAGATTTGGCATAATCTTGGGCAAAGCTTGAATTTTAACTGAAACAAGGTGCTAAATAATTAAATAGCTGAAACAAGTCATTAAATAATTCTTTCCTTGCCATTACAGATGAACTCATCCATAAAACAGACATGGATAGAAGAATGGACTAAAACACAGAATTCTACAATATGCTTTTTACAAGAAACATATTTGAAGCACAGAGGCACACACAAAATAAAGGAAAGGGACTGGAGCAGAATCTATCATTTTCAGCTAAAGCAAAGAAAGCAGGGGTAACAATCATAATCTCAGACAAACCAAAAGAAAAAAATAGATATAATTAAAAGAGATAAAGAAGGAAACTATATATTGCTAAAAGGTACCAAGAACAATGAAGTCACTTCAAGCTTATACAAATATGGACCATATGGTATAGCATCTAAATTTTTGAAGGAGCAGTTGAATAAGTTACAAGAGGAAATAGATAATAAAACTATATTAGTGGGAGCACTCAACTTTTCCCTCTCAGAACTAATATATAAATCTAACCAAATAACCTAACCAAGTAAATCAAATCAATCTAAGCAAAAAATAAACAAAAAAGAAATTAATAAGGTGAATAAAATTATGGAAAAGTTAGGCATGATAGATCTCTGGAGAAAACTGAATGGGAATAGAAAGGAATATACCTTTTCTCGGCAGTACATGGAATCTACATAAAAATTGACTGTTTGTTAGGACATAAACACCTCACAACTGCAGGCAGAAAAAATAAACACATCCTTTTCATATCACAATGCAATAAAATTTATATTGAATAATGGACAATGGAAAGAGAGATAAAAATTAACTTGAAGCTAAATAATCTAATCCAAAAAAAGTGGTTCAAAGGAAAAATCTTAGAAATAATTGATAATTTTGTTAAAGAAAATGACAACAATGAGACAACATAGCAAAATTTCTGGGATACAGTCAAAGTAGCACAGGGAAAAAGAAACATCTCTAATTGTTTACATCAATGCAACAGAAGAAAAGCAAATCAATGAACTGGGAAAGCAACTAAAAAAACTAGAAAAAGAACAAATTAAAAATCGCCAAATTATACACCAAATTGGAAATCCTGAAAATGAAAGGAGAAATTAATAAAATTCAAAATAAAAAACCATTGAACTAATAAATAAACCTTGAAGCTGGTTTTTTTATGAAAAAAGCAATAAAATAGATAAATCATTTGTTAATTTGATTTTAAAATGGGAAGAAGAAAAGCAAATTACTCATATCAAAAATGAAAGGGGGTAATTTGCCACAAATAAAGAGGAAACCAAGATAAATATTATGAACTGTTTTGCCCAATTATTTGTCAATAAATTTGACAATTTAAATGAAATGGATGAATAGCCACAAAAATATAAATTACCCAGATTAACAGAAAAAATAAAATACTTAACTTAATGTTAGAAAAAAATTGAACAAGCCATAAATGGACATCTTAATCTAATGTAATCTGAACTGATATGATATGATATAATATAATATAATTAATATGATATAATATTTGTTTATAAATAAGATAAAGATCATGCCCTATAACCAGGTGAGATTTATACCAGGTATGGAGGGCTGTTTCAGTATTAGGAAAACTATTGTATAATTGGCCATATCAATAACCAAACAAACAGAAATCATATGATTATCTCAATAGATGCCCCAAAAAGCCTTTGACAAAGTATAGCAACCATTCCAATTAAAAATGCTGGAGAGCATAGGAATAAAGGGAGTTTACCTTAAAATGATAAGGAATATCTATCTAAAACCATAAGAAAGTACTATACATAATGGGGATAAGCTAGAAGTCTTCCTAATACAATAAGGAGGGGAAGCAAAGATGCCCATTATCACTTCCATTTTTTAATATTCTACTAAAAATTTTAGCTATAGCAATAAAAGAAGAAAAGAAAATTACAGGAATTAGAATAGGCAATGAGGGGGGAAAAGTATCATTCTTTGTAGATAATATGATATTATGCTTAGAAAATCCTAGAGAATCACCTAAAAACTACCTAAATTTATTAATGACTTTAGCAAAGTTTCAGGCTAAACATAAACCCCCATAAATCACTGGCATTTCTATACATGATCAACAAAACAGCAAGAGACATAAAGAGAAATACCATTTAAAATAATTACAGGCAATACAAAATACTTAGGATTCTCTCTGCCAAGATAAATCCAGGAACTATATGAACACAGCTATAAAACACTTTTCACACAAATAATGTATGATCTAAACAATTGGAAAACTATTATTTGCTTGTGGATAGGCTGAGCCAATATAATAAATATAACAATTCTACATAAAATTAATCTATTCAGTGCCATACCAATCAAACTACCAAAAAAAATATTTTGTAGAGCTAGAAAAAAATAACAAAATTCATCTGTAAGAGCAAAAGCTTAAAGATATCAAGGGAATAAATTAAAAAAAATGTGGGAGAAAGAGGTCTAGCAGCATCAGATTTCAAACTGTATTAGAAAGAGGTAATTATCAAAATTATCTGGTACTTGCTAAGAAATAAAGTGATGAATCAGTGAAATAGATTAGGTATAAATTATATTATAATGGCAATAGTAATCTAGTACATAATATACCCAAAGATCAAAGCTTTTGGAACAAAAACTCATTATTTGTGATTTACATATGAAGGGTGATACCATAAGCAAATTAAGAGAGAATAGAATTGCTTATTCATAAATTCTATGGATAAGGGAAGAATTTAGAACTAAAGAAGATATAAGGAGCATTACAAAATGTAAAATAGATCATTTTGATTTTATGAAATTTAAAATATTTTGCACAAACAAAACCAATGCAACCAAAATTATAAGGAAAGCAGAAAACTGGGGGGGGGAGGGGTTGCAACAAATATTTCTGATAAAGGCTTCATTTCTCAAATATATAACAAACTGAGTCAAATTTATAAGAATATGTCATTCCCCAATTGATAATTGCTCAAAGGATATGAACAAGCAGTTTACAAAGAAATTCAAGCTCTCTGTAATCATATGAAAAATGCCCTAAAGCACTATGGATAAGAGAAATGAAAATTAAAACAACTCTGAGGTATCACCTCACACCTATCAGAGTGGCCAACATAACTAAAGGAAAATGTAGGTTATTCCAGGTTATGTGGGAAAACTGGGAACTAATGCACCATTGGCAAAATTGCTAATTTATTCTACCATTCTGCAGAGCAATTTGGAACAATGACCCAAGGGCTATAAAACAGTGCATACCTTTTAATCTAGCAATACCACTCCTAAGTCTATATGCCAAAGACATCCAAAAAGGAGGGGAAAGGGCCATTTGTACAAAAATATTTATAGCAGCTTTTTTTGTGGTAGCAAAGAATTGAAAATCAAAGGGATGCTGATTCATTGGGGAATGGCTAGATAAGCTGTGGTGTATGATTATAATGGAATATTATTGTGCTATAAGAAATAACAAGCAGGACTTCTGGAAGCCAAGATTGCAGAGTAAGAAGTAAGTCATTCTCACTCTCCCTTATTGATTACTGAAAGCCCAGAAAATATCACCCCAGGATAAAACCTAGAACAGCTAAGCCAGTGGAAAGATGGGGTGCAGTAGTCTTGTAGCCCAGGAAACTTGTGGGATTAATGGGAAAGGTCCCTCTCACTCTGGAGAAGGGGGAGTAGTACAGGATGGGAGGCATCCCAGCATCCAAGTGACAAGTCCCACTTCAGGAGACCAGGGGGAGATCATGAGCCCCAGAGTGGTAGAGCAGGCAAATGCCAACACCAGGACCCTTAAGTATTCAGTGCAGGGGAACCAGTATTTACCAGCTTGGGAAACCACTATGTGCACCAGTGGGCAAGTGTCCACCAGCAGTTAAACTTCAGCACAACTCCAGGAAGAACAACTCCAGGAGATACAATTCTAGGTTGGCAGGCATTCCCCAGCAGCCAAATCTCTCAGTGCTTTAAAGAAGCCTAGGTGAGCAGATATCCTCCAGGGTCAGACTCCCTACCCCTACCCTGACTGCTTCAGTGTTGCTGACCCCAGCTCAGCATCAGGTAAGCTGCCAGATCCCTATAGCTTACAGTTGCTAGCACCTGTAGGCAGCAGCACACAAAGCCAGTGACTAGACACTGAGCTCCAAACACAAGAAGCTTGGGTCAGTGACTCATGTGCTCCAGCAGAAAAGCTCAACTTTAAAAGCCAGGAAATAGGCAAACACTATGAAAAAAAAGCAGAAATGGACAATAACCATAGATTCTTACTATGGGGATAAGGAGATCAAGGCACAAATTCAGAAGAAGACAACATTGTTAATACACCCACATCCAAAACCTCAGAGAGGATATGAACTGGCCCCAAGCCTAAAAAGGCTTTTTGGAAGAGTTCAAGAAGCATTTTAAAAGTCAAATAAGAGAGGTAGAAGAAAATTGGGAAAAGACACGAGAGATGTGCAAGAGAGAGTCATTAGCTTGAAAAAGAAAGGACAAAAATTGACTGTAGAAAACAAGTCCTTAAAAATACAATTGGTCAAATGGAAAAAAAAAGGATGGTGAAGAAAACCACTCCTTAAAAAGTAGAGTTGGCCAAATGGAAAAGGAGGCACAAAAATTCACTGAAGAGAAGAACTCCTTAAAAAAGTAAAATGGACCAAATGGAAAAGGATATACAAAGTCTAATTGAAGAAGACAATTCACTAAAAATTAGAAGTGGACACTATTTTTTGGGGGTTTTTTTGTTTGTTTTTGTGTTTTTCAAGGAAATTGGGGTTAAGTGACTTGCCCAAAGTCACATGGCTAATTTTTTGTGTCAAGTGTCTGAGGCCGGATTTGAACTCAGGTCCTCCTCACTCCAGGGCCAGTGCTCTATTCACTGTGCCAGCTAGCCGCCCCAGAAGTGAACATTATTGACTCTATGAAATATCAAGAATCAGTCAAACAAAAACAAAACAATGAAAAACTAGAAGAAAACATAAAATACCACATTGGTAAAACAACTGACTTAGAAAATAGATCCAGGAGAGATAATTTTAAAACTATTAGTCTACATGAAAGTCATAATAAAAAAGAGCCTGAACAAGATCTTTCAAGAAATCATCAAGGAAAGTTGCCCTGAGGTCCTAGAACCACAGTGTAAAATAGTCATTAGAAGAATCCATTCATCACCTCCTGAAAGAGATCCCAAATTGAAAACACCAAGAAATATTGTAGCCAAATTCCAAACTTTTCAGGTCAAAGAGAAAATACCTTAAGCAGCCAAAAGAAACAATTTAAATATCATGGAACCACAGTCAGGTATAAACAGGACCTTGTAGCTTCTGCATTAAAAGATCAGAGGATACAGGAAAATTGAGCATAATCTTTCAGGGGAGGAGATGGATATTCAATGAAATAGGGCACCTCCAATGTTTCCTGATAAAAAGACCAGAGCTCAACAGAAAATTTGATCTTCAAATACAAAACTCAAAAGAGGTATAAAAAAGGTAAATGAAAGAAAACAACAACAACAACATATTACTAATAAGGGAAAACTGTTTACATCCCTGCAAGATGCCACTTGCAACTCTTGAGAACTATATTGTTATTATGACATTTAAAAGGAGTATACACAGACAGAGGGTGAGAGAGGGCATGGCCATAAGTTGACATTGATGTGATGATAAAAAAATCCAATTAAGTAGTAAAAGGAATTGTACTAAGAACCGGGGAAAGGAGGAGTCAGAAAAGATTAAAATTATATCACAGGAAAAGGCACATAGACCTATTACAGTTGGGGGAAATAAGGAAGGGAAATAAGCATTGTTTGAACCTTACTCTGATCAGATTTAGCTCAAAGAGGGAATAACATAATCAGGTATAGAAATCTAACATACTTTATAAGAATCAGGAGGGGAAAGAGGAGAAAGAAAAGGGAGGGGTAGATAGAAGGGAGGGAAGAAGTAGTAAGGGAAAAGAGGAAGAAAAGGGAAAAGGCTGTGTAACAGCAAACACCCTAGCATACCCAGGTTGATTGCTAGCTAACACAAATTCTTTGATCTGCTTTTCTAAAGGAAAGCAACTCAAAAGAGGTTAATAATCTTACTTTAATCAAACATATATATCATACACTTAGTTTGGGTGAAAATGTCAGCACCCTGAACTTCAGAAAATACAAACAGAAATTACAAGCAGACAAAAAACACAGAGAAAATAACACAATTCATCAGGACAACAGACAGAGCTTTTAACTGCCTGACCATTACACACATACATAGTTAACCAGAGAGAAAAGCCCCAACATCTGGGTTTTCAAAGCCAGGGGTCTCAATGGCTACCCAGAGTCTCATCTGACCAAATCATACAACTCTTCCCATAAGTGAGACTCAAAGCAAAATCTCACCGATAGATGGATAGTTAGATAGATAAATAGAGAGGAGAGAGAGAGAGAGAGAGAGAGAGAGAGAGAGAGAGAGAGAGAGAGATTTACATATAGATATAGAGATAGAGATAGCCTTCTTCAGGGTCAGAGGACATCATAACCTTCATGACCCACTGCCTAATTACAAAGTAACAAAAGGTTTGGCTCTTCCTGAAAAACAAGCCTCCCCTAATCAAGTTGCTCTTGTTGGGCTCCACATGAGGCCTAATAATGGGTGGGGAAAATCTTTAGCTCCCATTAGCATTACAGTTCTGTAAAAATTGAGCTCAGTCAAAAGTCCACACTCAAAGACCTAGAAGACCACATGTGGCCTTGAGGCCACAGGTTCCCCAACTCTGAAATAATTTTCCCTGATTTAGCACACATTACCAGGATGTGAATTTTAGTTAATATACAATTTTAAAGTTATGTTCCTTTGATCATTGTGACAGTTTGTATATGACTTATAGGTTCCCATTGCAATCTTATTTCTTGGTAAATCTTACTATGCTGACTAGAAGGATGGGCCATGGAGTGCTCAGGGTTAATAGAACAAGATAAAATTTTAACATAGCAAATCAGCCCTTTTCTGCATAATCCTAAAAACTGACATGGGGTACTGAGAAGTGAAAAAACATGACACAATAGACAGTGCTTTAGAGATGTCTATATGAACCCAAGAAATGCTAACTTTAAGGCTAGCTTTCTTTCCACTATACCACATTGCCACTATGTATTTATGTGTTTATATCTCTTTAACCTTGGATGTAACCAATTATTGATAAGACTATATAATAAGAGCTTTTTACTAAGACTGTTACATCTGTATCCATATTCATTTTTTATTGTTGTATCCCCATGCCTAGTAAGATATAGGTCATATAGTTGGTGCTAAATGAATATTCATTTATTGGTTCATTAGAAGCAACTAGTATCAGAAAAAATAGTATTTCTAAGTGATTACTATGTTCCAGGCACTGTGCTAAGCCTAGGTGATACAAAGAAACACAAAAACGTTCTCTGCTTTAAAGAAACTAACGTTTTAATAGGTGATGCAACATACATGTGTGGGTGTGTATTTCTGTTTTGTTTTTTTTTTTTGGAGGGGAGGTTGTATCAAAGGGAAGGCACAAGTAGCAACTGAGACTGTGAAAAGGCCTCTTGAACAAGTTAGGATTTTAACTGAGACTTCATGGAAACCAGGAAGCAGAGATGAGGAAGGAGAGAATTCCAAGCATGAGGGGATAGCCAGTGAAGAGGCAAGGCAGAGGCAGTTTTTCTGCATGTATTTGTATTCTCAATGTGCTTTGCACAGTGCCTGACACAAAGTAAATGCTTAATAAATGCTTTTGTTGACTTGTGAAGAATGAATAGCTGGTGAGATTGAGAAAGACTTGGTAAGAGATGGCACTTAAGTTAAATCTTGAAAATCAAGAGATTTTAAGAAGCAGAGATAAGTCTGTAGTGAATTCCATGCAGGGAAGACAAGAAGCACAATAGCCTGTGTGAGGTATATCAAAAAAGTTAGTTTGGTTGGACCAAATAAGGTGTGAAAGTGAGTGAATAGGCTGGAAAAGTTATCAACAATTGTCCTCTTCATCAATTTATGTTTTCTTGTCTCTTCAAACCCCCAAATTTTGCCTAGTTGACCATAATACGTATTTAGAATAAAAGTCTTTTAAAAATATCTGTCATGAATACCAAATAATTGCCCAGGAAAGAATTTCCCTCTCCCATCAGAAGAACTACCCTTTCCAAAGTGGACACTCCTATTTTCCCTACCACAAAAGTCCCACTGCCATCTGGTACATTGAAAAAGATCGAGACTGCATCTTAAAAGTTAGCTCACACCAGACAAGGATTATTAGAATCTGCTCCTGTTGTAACTTCGAAAACGGTTTGTAGTCATAGCTT
This sequence comes from Petaurus breviceps papuanus, assembly GCF_028583685.1. Lineage (NCBI taxonomy): Eukaryota > Metazoa > Chordata > Mammalia > Diprotodontia > Petauridae > Petaurus > Petaurus breviceps. The sequence goes on along the minus strand of NW_027187419.1, from coordinate 15,692,970 downwards.
CACTGCTACTGTCCCCTCCTCTCTCTAATCCATTTTCCTCAGAAATGCCAAATTGATGTTCCTAAAATATAGGCCTAACCATGTCACTCCCATATCTTTCCAAGCTGATTACACATTATTTTCCCTCTGGCTCTTTGTGTTCCAGTGAAACTGGCCTACTTGCTGTTCCACCTCCCATTTCTATGCCTTTGCATTCACTGCCTTTCTCCCATGTCTCTAATGTTCTCACTCCTCATCTCTACCTCTTGAAACTCTCAAGTAATCTCAAGGTTCAGTTCAATTGCCACCTCCTACAAAAAGTCTTTATTTTCTTTACCAGTTATTAGTGTTCCTTTTCACAAAATCGTTTTGTATTTATTTTGTTTTGGCCTTCTGGTTCTATGATTTCATTAATATAGGGAAATCTCTAGGTAGGGAAACTCCCCCATACCAATACAGACATTTTTCTATTCAATTTGCAATCTTTTTTTTTTTTAAGCAATTGGGGTTAAGCAACTTGCTCAAGGTTACATGGCCAGTTATTTCTGGGTGTGGTGCTAAGTATCTGAGCCTGGATTCGATCCCAGGTCATCCCGACTCTGGGGCCAGTGCTCTTACTCACTGCACTACCTGGCTGCCCCTAAGCAATTAGGGTTAAGTAACTTGCTCAAGGTTATACGGCCAGGTGTTTCTGGGTGGGTGCTAAGTGTCTGAGCCCTGATTTGATCCCAGGTCATCCCAACTCTGGGGCTGGTACTCTTACTCACTGTGTTACCTGGCCGACCCTCAATTTGTAATCTTAAAGAGTTTCTCAGAACAAATGACTTACCTAGGGTCACATTGCCTTTGTATTGCTTTGTATATATTCTCTATTTACTTACCTGTCTACATGTTTTCTCCTTACTAGAATGTAAATTGGAAGGCAGGGGCCATTCCATTTTTATCATTGTATTCCCAGCACTTAATACAATGCTTAAGATATGCTGTTGTTGTTGTTGTTTAGTTGTGTCTAACTCTTTGTGACCCTATTGGTAGTTTTCTTATTAAGGATATTGGAGTGGTTTACCACATACTTTTCCAGTTCATTTTATAGATTAGGAATTTAAATCAAACATGGTAAAGTGATTTGCCCTACTATAACCACTAAGTATCTGAGGCCAGATTTTAACTCAGGGAGATAGGTCTTACTAACTCCAGGTCTGGCGTTCTATACACTGTGCCACCTAGGCACCCTGTTTAACATATAGAATGTACTTAATAAATGCTTATTGAACAGGCAATGACATAGCAAGCTCAGAAAGGGTGGGGTGAGAATAAGTCATGAATAAGTGTAAATAGGCTTCTTTGGTAAAATACTATCCTAAGGATCAGCCTAAAATCCCTAAACTTATACCCTTGGTCTATGAACTTCCTAGACAGAGCCAAGGCTGCTTCCTATGATTAGGAAGCATCAAAGTGGACCTTTTTTGAATATGTAGAATCCTATAGAAACCTAAAGTAGTGACTTTGCCAACACATTATTGTAGAAATTTAGAAGTTTTAGTTTAGACAGAGTTCTTGTCCTCAAGTAGTCAATTAAAGTAGGGGCATGTATCAGCATTCGGTGGTAATGGCAAAGGTCTATAAATAGGAGTCAACAGATGCCTCATTATGAATCAGAATAGTCAACCTGGGATCAGAAGAATATGTATCCTTGGCATTTACTGCCACTCCTGTCATTTTAGCATCATTACCTAGTATTCTTTATTCTCTCCCTTAGATTCATCTATTTCTTAATTGTTCTGTTCCCTATGGGGTCTCCAGTGAACATTTGAATAATTGAAAAGCACTGTCTCCCTAGGCCTTGAGCCTCTGAAGTGGCTGAACTGATGCAGCTTGGGAAGTTCATCATCATATTTACAGTTTCAGGACCAGTCTTTAATATAGTACTCAGGCTAGACAGTGATATGCCTTCAGTTTTGTTAATTACTTTGACCAATTTTTATGTTCTATTGCTTTAGTTCCTAATGCTAGCTAATAAAACTATGAAAATTACATTCCATGATAGATTAAGCAATATTCTCTAATAATTAAAAAAAGACTTTTTACATCTCCTAAAATAAAGAAAATACCTCACTATGACCTGTTAGTCACCAAAATATGGGGGGAAACCTGCTGCTTACAGCTTGGAAGAAAGTAGAATTCTTGTTGAAACCTCCTTATTCTCAACAGAATAGTCAGGAGCTTCAGAGAAGCTTGGAACTATGAGCTAAGTCAACACTCTGGTAAAGGACTGAACTTTTCTCGACCAGCATTGTGGGAGTATGAGGGCAATATATGATGGAGGTTTGAAGAGAAAGAATGAAATTTGTCACTGTTAGAGACTGGTGGCTATTGTGGAAAAAATATAATTTTAATTAGAAGTGAAAAGGCAAGTTACCTAAAGAGATTAATATAGTTACAAAAGGTATCCATCAACCAACATATATTTAGAAATGGAAAGCCCAGAGAGCTAACAGAGGTTGAATATAGAAGTGCAGCTCAGTTCTGAAACAAGAATACCTAGAGTTCTAAGACTCAAGCTGGGTTGAAGATTTTCGGATAAGTTAAAGACAACAAAACATGTTTTATAAAAGTATATATTAAAGGTTAGAGAGAGATAAAAGAAGTGAAAGGACTTTAAGGAAGGCACATGAAGACTCTGATAGATGGAATGATAATAACAAAAGAGAGACAGTTGTGTTGCTTATCTACTTTCTTTGCCAAGGATAATGATCTTTTGATAATAGGAATAAAATTGATAATAGGAATATAATACTGCTACTATTGTTACTACTATATACTACTATGAAGAAGAAGAAAGAGAAGGTGGATGTAATGGCAAGTAAAGTCGTATTTAGTTCCTTGTTTCAGCTATTCAATTACCTTTGAGCCTCATCTGTGGTTATACCATCTTTGTTGGAAACAGTATACATTGTGTTGCCCTTAATAGGCCTAAGGGAGTTTGCAGACCTTCCTTGCCCTTAATAGGCTTATCATCATCATGTGGAGCCCATGGTGGGAGGAAATTGCCAAAAGGGTGCAAGAGGAAAAGTGAAACAGGAAGGAGCAGAGCAGATAAGTTTAAGCACTAGCTAGGACCAAGCAGAACTGAGATGGAGAATGCTTATGATTTTGGCGCTCTATAGCACTTTGTCTGCTGGTCTAGCAGGCAAAAATCTTGGCTGTTGTTTTTGGACAGAAGTCCTGAAAAAGCACTTTACTGATGATCTAGAAGCCCTGGAAGAGGACTTTACTGATGATCCAGAAGCCCTGGAAGAGGACTTTACTGCCGTTTACCGAAGTCCTGAAAGAGGACTTTCCTGATGATCCAGAAGCCCTGGAAGAGGACTTTACTGCCATTTACCGAAGTCCTGAAAGAGGACTTTCCTGATGATCCAGAAGCCCTGGAAGAGGACTTTACTACAATTTACAGAAGTCCTGAAGGAGGACTTTCCTTATGATCCAGAAGTCCTGGAAGAGGACTTTACTGCCATTTGCAGAAGTCCTGAAAGAGCATTTTCCTGATGATCCAGAAGCCCTGGAAGAGGACTTTACTGCCATTTGCAGAAGTCCTGAAAGAGGACTTTCCTGATGATCCAGAAGCCCTGGACGAGGACTTTGCTCCCATTTACAGAAGTCCTGAAAGAGGACTTTCCTGATGATCCAGAAGCCCTGGAAGAGGACTTTACTGCCATTTACAGAAGTCCTGAAAGAGCACTTTACTGCTGTTTATAGAATTCCTGAAAGAAGGCTTTACTGCTCTTTCCAGAAGCCTGGGACTTTACTGCTGCTTTGTGTTTGATTTCTCAGATAAATGTTTTGTCTGTTGGTTTGTGTTACTTTCTCAGATAGAAAGTGAATTGAGATGACAGTGCTGGCAATGTGTGTGAATATGGTTGTAACTCTGCTAAGCTTAATGTGTGTAAATATTTTGTGACTCTGTTAACCTTTGTCTTCCCAGAAACAGAAACTGCAAAGTGCTTGGAGTGGACTAGTCATCCTGAGATAGGAGACCTGCTTACCTGTGAATCCTACCAGCAGTTGGGTAAATACATGCAAGAGCTGGAAACATGGAAGAGTAGCCATGGAGCTTGGAAGTCAGCCTGGAGTTAAAATGAAAGGACCTTTACTTGAGTGCTCAGTGCTGACTGATGATATTGTAATTTTATTGTGACCTAGGGGTGGATGGCCTTTGTATTTTCCACTACCTCTTAAGAATGATTGGAAGCCAGCTTCTACTTAAGGATGAAAGAAGACTTCACTTGGGTACTCAACACTGATTGATGAGATTGTAACTTACTGAATAATATGTTTTGTTTAAGACTATGTGGCCACCTTAGTAATAAGTTGTCACGTTATATTGTTGTGGATGGTTTGGGAAATAATTATATGGTACTTATGTTTACAGAATAAAGAGCGGTTTATTAGAAGAATATATAATAAGAGGTGAAAATCTGGTCCTAGAACATGGAATTCATAAATATGTAGTTGAAAGAAACCACAGAGGTCATTTAAGAGGCTTTATTCTAAGCCTTTCATTTTACAGATAAGGAAACTAAGATCCACAGGAGTGAAGGGAGTTTCCCAAAGTTCCACAGATATTGTTAGAAGTATGATTGAATACTAGGGATCTGACTCAAGTCACTGTTCTTTCCACTAAAGTATACTGCCAAAAGTGTTCAAATCTGGAATCAGTTGTTTGTGGCTATGATATATTAGTAAGTACATCTTCATGCTGGAGGATCCCTCCATCACTATGCCCCACAAGCCTTCTAATCCTGAAAGATGTCCTCATCCCTGTGCCTGATCCTCTGAATCAAGATTTTAAGGAAGCTCCCAAGTTAGCCAAATTCACTCTTTTGTTCCTCCTTAGCTTTTGCTCCTGACTCTCTTGACTTCTTTCTAAACCCTACCAAATCAACAAAGATACTTTCCCTTCAGTTAGTCATTCAGTCCACACATACCCCATCACACTTCCAACTTTTCAGCTTCCTTTTTTGTGTTGTCTTCCACATATTACTCTATATTAGAATATAAGTTTTTTTTTTTTTCAGGACAGGGAATATCATCTGTGTTGCTTGTATTTCTATTAACAACACTTACAGCACCTGCATAGAGTTAGCACTTAATGCATGTTTATTGACAAACTTCCTGATGGGAATAAGCTGTTGATGATCTAGGTAAGGCAACTAAGATGGTGAAGCACTTCAAGGTCATGTAGATAAATTGTAAGAAGGTTGTTTTTTTCTCCCTGGAAAGGGTGAAATCGGTAGGAATGTGATTACTGTATTTAAATATGCAAGGACTAACTAGCATATGAAAGAGGGATTCAAATTGTTTTGCTTGAGTCCAGAAGGTGGTATTAGAAGCATTGATAAAGAAGCAAATATAGACTTGGTATAAGGAAAATTTCCTAACAATTAGTGGGCAGCTAGGTGATACAATGGATAAAGTGCCAGACTTAGAGTTAAGAAGACTCATCTTCATGAGTTCAAATGTGGCTTCAGACACTTAACAGCTATGTGACCCCGGGTAAGTCACTTCACTTTTTGTGTCAGTTTCCTCATCTGAAAAATGAGTTCAAAAAGAAAACAGCAAAAACTACTCCAGGATCTTTGCCAAGAAAACCCCAATTAGGGTTGTGAAGAGTCAGAAGTGACTGAATAATCAGAATGTGCTACCTTGAAAAATAGCAAAATTTCCCCTACAAAGACCAGTATTGTGTGTGTGTGTGTGTGTGTGTGTGTGTGTGTGTGTGTGCTGGAGAATGAATCCCTGGTTATATATTGCTTAGCCAACATAGACTCAGCTAAATTCTAACACCAAAATGCTATGATTCTGAGAGACCAGGATGCTATAAAACCTTGTAGAAGTTTCATTTGCTTTTAGAGAATGATTCTGACCTAGAAAAGCCCTGGGATTAGGGAATGATATGAATGAAGGAACACTGGGAAAACTTCCCACATATGAACATGCCTCTGTGCTTTTCACAGAGGATGCTGAAACCGGTGTCTCTTTCCCTTTTACATCTTTTGACCTGTGGTTAACATTGATACCTTACCATTCTCTAGTTAGCATTCTTCCAATATTAAATGAGACCATCTATTATAAAAAACTTCCATTGTCTAAATTAGAATAGCATGCTTTCTGCAATTCTGTATCCATCAACTGTTTTGTAGTTTCATAGATCCAGACATTACAATTCTAGTGAATTGATTATATTTCCGTAATGTCAGAGTAATCAAAGTTTATATATTAAAGCCAAGTGATGTAGGAAACTAGAGATATATAATTATATTAATCAACTTTCATGCACACATATAATCTTAACAATATTTTAAAGTCATTTCATCTTAATCAGACTTTGTTACATGAATATATTTAATGAACCTTTTTCCCCCTTCAAAGGTTGGTGAGTTTCCTTTCATTTAATGTCTCAGGTCTAAGTGGGATGATTTGTTGTCCCATGTGTTATAGATTGTTAGTTTAGGAAGGTTCTGAATCAGTAGAACTCTGAGATCTTTTCCAACTCTGTGATTCTATGATACCATAATTCCACTATGTTGTGAAAAATTAGAAAGTATTTTCATAAAACCTATCAAAATTAAGCCAGAATATTACAATACAGGTAAATGACTAGATTAGACCAAACCTATGTACTCCATAAGGCATTTATTTTCTTTTGATTTATCACATATATCATTGCTGGTTTTCTAATATAAGCAAAATAAAATATTTGTGATGCTTATCTAAATGATAATAAAAGTCCTTACAACATTCATAAAATGCACAAATGGTATCAAGGTAAAAAGGAAATGTTTTTGATAAATTCCAGAGACATTCATTTAGGGCTGGGCTTATTGTTTTGTTGATTTTCTAAACTTAAGAAAGTGTCAATAATTCAGATTAAATTTAAGTGTATTCTGCATTTTTTTTCTAGAGGCAGTAATTTTAAGCATTTACTAGCATATCCCTGTGTGGTACAGATGAAAGTACATAGAACTTAAGTCCAATCTTGGGGAAGCAATTTATCTTCTTTTAGCTTCAGTTTACTTAGAGGTTAAAATGAAGTGTTGGATTAGATGACCATTTAATGTCTCTTCTAGCTCTAAATCTATGATCTTTAATTATATAAAATATTTATAATTTAATACTATGAATTATATTAGAAGTCACTTGTTAGGTAATAACATTTACATTTGAAAAAAAGGCTCTAAGAAAATATTTTCCCCTTAATTTCATTTCTTGCTTGTTGTTTTACAACTTGTATTTGCAGAATATATAAAGATGAATGATAATGCAACCAAACAATGGCATTCAAAATTACTTGACAATCAAATTCTCCTGGATATGAAGGATTTCAATGGCATTAAACTATGAAAATTCACTTTACAATAACAGCTAAGCAATTTGAAACACTAAATGTCACATAGTAGTTCAAATCATTGTTTGTACAGGTCATTAAGAAATTAGTAAATAAACTATTTTTGTATGTTAATATGAATTTTCCATGACAGCAGTGAGTGTTATCCTGTTGAAAAATGATAATGTCACTGCAACATGTCCTTAGAGTACAGCAATTACTGCTGCATTCAAGAGTGTATGTGGCTTGAAGTTTAACTGATTTGAATATGAAAAGCTTTTAGTAAAGTTCACATTTTTCCATGAAAAAGCACATGTGCTATATGAATAGGTTAGCGTGAAGTACAGCAGTATCTGTGAAAATATTAAATCATTTTTAGCAACTTAGGGCATTATGCTGTCTTCTACTACAGCATGAATTCTCTTCAAAAGCTATGAAGTACCTGAATTATTAAAGCCTCACCTTAGTGCCATCATTTACAAGATAATGGAGAAAATTGGAATTGTTTCACAGAATAGATAGGAAAAGGGCTTGGAAAAACTATCCAAACCATCTGATGCTAGCTTAGTAAATCCACCAAAGAACTAAGCAATGACTAATGGACAGTTTATCTATTATGCAGAACTGTAATGCAAGTAAGAAAGTCAAACCACAATGCATTTGAAATTTCAAGCAATTATTCATAACTCTGTGATAACCTACACTAAAGTCCCACTATGTTGATGTCTGATTGAAGCATAGAAGTGTATCTGGATCCTTGAAAGCTGTTCCAGTGGGGCATAAAAAATGTAAATTCTTACCAAAGTTGAAGGGTTTTAAATACGGTTGGAATTAGTGATAGACTGCATGTCTGTTATCTGTGGACCAGCCTACTTCAATTAAAAAACACTCATCATTGGAAGGTTGCCCACAAAATGATGATTTTTTTAATCAGCCACAGTAGCTAATTAAGATGTTCTAATGAGGTATAGAGAGGATTAAAGTATGCTTTAGTAGAGTAAAGGCCCACAAGAATGAAATCACAGATCCTTGAGGCACCGGAGAAGTTATTCATTTATATATGTCCTTTTAGAGGAGCATTTGAGACTGAGGGGAAAAACAAATGTATGGAATGCTTTTACCTTAAAAAATTTTTAAGTATTTAGAAAATATCTCATCTTTTTATTGATATTTATTGGAAGGCATTGATGAGTAGAAGATAAATTCAATTTTCTCCTTGTTTAACCTACTAAACTCTGGTTTCCTCTCACCAAAGCAAATATTCCACTATAAAATTACCTTTTAGATTAATCACCTTTTTTTGTCTAATTCAGTGATTTCTTTCTTAGTTCTCATACGTCTGTACCTCAGCTTCATTTGGATATGTCTATTAGCCCAGGTTCTTAAGTGTGCCATACCCTGTAGTCTACTAACTTCATTCATTCATTCAACAAATATTTACTGGGGATCAACAAATTGCAACCTACTAGCTTCTGTGTGGGAAGTCAACAGTCTTTATCCTCAACCAGTTTAAAATTGAATAGAGAAAGTAAACCATAGACAATTACTTACAATAAAAATCAGTAAAGAAACAATTACAAATTGGATAATACAACCTGAGGGAGTGACTTCCAACTCTAGTGATTCTAATAATTAAAGCTATCCAGAAATGGAATGGGATGCCTCTGGACATAAATGTTTCTCCCCCACTAAAGTTTATAAGCAAAAACTAAATTAGCCTTTGTCAGGAATGCTATGGAGATGGTTCCTGTATACATACAGGACAAACCCCTACATGATTTCAAGGACCCATTCAACTTTGAACTTCTTTCATCACCACAGAGAAATTTTGACTTAAGTTGGTTCTTAAAGAATGGGTAGACTGTCAATAGACTGATAGGAGAGAGGAGAAGGAAGATTGTAATTCCATATAACCAATGAAGATTATTGATATAGAGGCTTTAAGAAGATTAATTTGGGGACAGTATATGGGTTCCATTCAAGAAAGAGGGAGTTTTGGGGCAGCTAGGTGGCACAGTGAGTAAAGCGCTGGCCCCAGAATCAGGAGGACCAGAGTTCAGTTCCGGCCTTAGACACTTAACACTCACACAAAAAAACTAGCCATGTAACCTTGGGCAAGTTATTTAACCCCAATTGCCCTTCAAAAGGCAAAAAAAAAAAAAAGAGAGAGAGTTTAAATTCAGGGAAATAATACATAACAAGGAAACCATTCTATAAATCTATAAACTGTTATAAATATTCATGTATGTATAAGTCCTTTTCCTTTTAAAAATATCTACTTGGGATATAGACTGAACAGTAGTATTACTAGGTCAAAGAGTGTGTATGGTTTTATAACCCTTTGTATATAGTTCCAAATTTCTCTCCAAAATGGTTGGATCAATTCACAATTCCACCAGTATTGCATTTGCATCCCAAATTTCCCACATCCCATCCAAAATTTGTCATTTTTTTTCTGCCTATCACTTCCAAGACCTGCTGTTGGTTTTAAGTTTACCCTTGCTGAACTGCACTCCACTCTCACTGCAGTCAGATAGACCTTTCCTGTGAACCTTTTAAGTTGTTTGGGGATGGAAAATTTTTCACCCCATCCTTTTGTTAGTTTCTACACTTCAGAATTCATTTTGAGTCATTCTTTTTTGCCAGGGCAGCCAGGTAGCATAGTGAGTAAGAGCACCGGCTCCAGTGTTGGGATGACCTGGGATCGAATCCCAGGCTCAGACACTTAGCACCCACCCAGAAACACCTGGCCATGTAACCTTGAGCAAGTTACTTAACCCCAATTGCTTTTAAAAAAAAGGAAAGAAAGAAAGAAAAATAACTATTCCTACTTCCTAAACAACATATCAGAGAATTAAGAGAATGTGATATTAGAATTCAAATATAGTGGCTCATCAACTTTTAGCATTTTCCCTCCATTGCTACCAGCTATTGTATAAAGCTAAATTGCTTGCTCTATCCCACAATCCATCTCTGTATAATTTTACAAATATGTTTATTTTACATATTGATATTGCTCCGGGATGTCATAAATCTATTTAACATGAGATGAAGTGGTGACAGGTAGTTTCTAAGTTATTTTCTAAAACTACTACTATCATTAATAATACTGATATTGATATTATAGTACTTTAAGGTTTGCAAAGAAGTATTTTATGCATTTGACTAATATGGCATGTGATGCACAATAATATCAATAGATGCAGGAAAAGTTTTTGACAAATTACAAATGTTACATTTAAATGTTTAAAAAATGCTAAAAAGTAAAGGAATAAATAGTCTATACCTTGATATGGTAAATAGTATCTATGTAAAACTAAAAAGTAGGATTATCTTTAAGAAGGAAATGTTAAAAGCTTTTCAAAGAAGATCATTGATAAATCAAAGATGGTTATTGTCACCATTGTAATTTGATCACACCGGATCTGCACCTGTCATATCCTTGGTATAGGAAAACCATGGTTATTGAAACTCACTTTAACAAGTTGATAAGTTCTCTACAACTCACAGGTTTAAAGAGCTGCAGAAAGCACAAAGTTAGGTGACTGGCCCAGAATTTTAGTGTCCAATATGTGTCAGAGGCAGGATTTGAAATGAATGATCTCTCTTTTCTATGGCCATATCTTTATCTGCTAAGTCATGCTGCCTTTATGATTTGAATTAATTTAATCTGACTACATGTTATACTTCTCAAAATAGAAATTATGGCAATAAAATAGGAAAAAGAAATGGAAAGAACAGGCCAAAAGGAAGCAAAATTATCTGTATTTGTACTTAATATGATGGTTCATAAATAACACTATAGATTTGACTAAAATTAATTAAAATAATAATTTCATTAAACTTGCAGGATATAATATATCTTACAGGAATAAGTAGAATTTCTTTATATTGAGGAAACCAAGCAAGAAAAGATAGTAGAGAGCCATCTAGGTGGCATAGTGAATAGAGCACCAGCCCTTTAGTCAGGAGGACCTGAGTTTAAATCTCACCCCAGACACTTGACACACTTACTAGCCATGTGACCTTGAGCAAGTCACTTAACCCCAATTGCCCTGCCTCCCCCCTCCAAAAGCAAAATAACATAGTAGAAATTTCATTACAAGTAATTATAAATTATATAAAATATAACTAATAGAACATGCATAAGAATTTTAGGAATATAATAACAAAATAATCTTTCAAGAAATAAAGACAAACAAATATCTGGTGAGAAATTGATGCTGATGGTTGGGCTATGACAGAAAATCATAGAATTTGGAAATTGGAAAGGACTCCAATGATCATATAATATTATCCATACTACATAAAATCCCCCAATATAATATATCCAACTATTCCTTGTCCAATCGCTATATAAAGATCTCCAATGAAAAGGAACTCACCACCCCTCCCTCCCTTCCCCGCCCCCCAGCACCCTCACCCCTCGCGGCGCTTCAGACTCCGGACTGTCCCAGCCCCGATATGGCTTGTGGACAGCAGAAGATTCAGTCTCAGCAGAAAAATGCCAAAAAAACAAGCTGGACAGAAAAAGAAACAAGGACATGATCAGAAGGCTGCTGCTAAGGCTGCCTTGATATATACCTGCACTGTCTGTAGGACACAAATGCTGGAGCCCAAGACCTTCAAACAGCACTTTGAGAGTAAACATCCTAAGACTCCACTTCCTCCAGAATTAGCTGATGTTCAGGAATAAAGTTGTTTACAGGTGAATTCATGGCACCTATTGACTCTTCTACTATCTCAGACCTTAGGTAACAAACCTGCAGCTGCTTTTTTAACAAACTGTTGATCAGCAAAAATAAGGGGGCTACAGAAACACTCATTTGTATGCTGTTTCCTTTTGGGCTTCATGAAAAGACAATTCTGTGTAAATGTACAGTTGGGCCCTGATTTGGAAATCCTGAAAATAAGTCCATCCTTGTTATAAAAATTGTTTTACTATTGTAATTATATTGATATTCATATTGTGTAAAATAACTCATTTAATAAAGTAGTACTTTGATTTTACAACAACAAAAAAAAAAAAAAGAAAAGGAACTCACCAAATCTAGAGGCAACCCATTCCACTTTGGGGCAGCTCTAATTGTCAGGAAATTTTTCCTCATAATAAGCTTGAATTGACTTATTTGCAACTTGTATACATTGTTCCTATTTCTGTCTTCTGGGATCAAATAAAACAGGACTAATTCCTACTTCACATGCTATCTTGACTTGGTCTGTGAATAAAGACTGTGAATTAGAGCTTGGTCAGGCATTGAAGGAGCCAAGGTAATTAACTGCATCCTGGGTCATTGCCAATTATCTTGACTTTTGTCCTGCCACTGGATTTTGATGATTCTGGAAGAGTAATTCTAATTCATTTCATGAGCAAGTCGAAACATCACTCATTGTCCACTATTTTTTGTACCCTGCCCACAAGAAATATTTTTTTTTCTAAAACAAAGGAGGAGTAACAACTGGTCTAGAATTTTCACTCTGAATCCTCAAAACTTTTTTTTAATGTTGTGAAACCTTTCCTATTTTTCATGATTTTTCAAATGTCATTGAGAGTGGCTTAGTAACCACATTTCCCAATTCAGTCAGGATCAGTTGTTATAGTTTACCAGGTAACTTGAATTCCATAAGAGTAGTCAAGTGTTTCTTGTAGAAGGTGGGATTTTGCTAAGACTTGGGAAGCCAAGAGATGGAGAAATGAAGGGAGAACATTCTAACCTGGAGGATAGCCAGGGAAAATGTTCAGATCTAAGAGATGCAGTGCCTTGTTCTTGAAATAGCCAGATCAGTATCATGGGATTGAAGAGTACATAGTGAGAGTAAGGTATAAAAATACTGGAAAAGTAAGAGGAGGCCAGGTTATGAAAGGTTTTGAATGCCAAACAAAACATTTTGTATTTAATCCTGGAGTTGATTGAAAACCACTGTAATTTATTGAAAGGGGGTGGGGAGAGTGACATTGCTGGACCTTCACTTCAGGAAATTCACATTAGGGGCTAAATAGAGAATGGATTGGAGTTCGGAGAGACTGAAGGAGATAGACTAACCAGCAGGCCATTGCAATACTCCAAACATTAGGTATTATGGGCTAGTACTATAGTGGTGGCACACCAGGATTTCAATTTGCACTGTTGGAAGAAAATAGGAATAATCGGCATTTATACACAACACTTTAAGAACTGCAAGACCATTTACAGTATCGTCATACTTTATCCTCACCATAACCATGGGAATCAGTGACAGTCAGTGATGCCAATTATTTTTTGCTTCAAATCTTTTGATATCTTGCCCTTCCTGAGATATCTTCTAAAATAATCCATCACAGCTTTTTAAAATCACAACTGTTTCCAGAAGGGATTTCTTCTAAGTGTACTTAGTTTGGTTCAACCATTCTTTCTGATTTTATCTTTTTAAGGAATATTGCCTGTTTGTGATCTCTATATGGATAGCAATTAGGTTTGTGGGGATAAGAATCCAAATGTAGTAGTTCCATGGCTAGTGATGATGGAAATAGATCCTGAAAGAATTGCTTATCAAGTCTTTTTACTTTCTCAACTTTTTATGTTCTCCTGTCAGGTGCACAGGTATAAAACCAGTGAGATAACATGAATTGATTAGGTCTAATGACAAAAGTTTCTGTTGATTTGTTTTTGTCTCCAATGCTTTTCTACTATTTTATAATGGGGTAATGCTCACAATCTTCTACTGTCAGCCTCCTATTATTCTGAGGCAAACATGCTTACATTCTAACTCTTGTTATCACATTTCAATGCCCAGAAAGGAAATCAAGTATTTGCTAGCTAAGGCTTTTTCTGGGTTTTTTGGTTTTCACACTGTGGGTGTGCAACAATTAAAATTCTACAGGAAATAATAGCAATCATGGTCAGTAACTTGACTGTTTTCTATTTCCCTTTTTTTCACATCAGTAACTAATTTGAAGGTCATGTTTCATTTGTGATTATTTGCAATAATCTTTTCGTTGCCCTTTCTTCCAATTTGTTGCTGATTTTGACCACTGTTCTGGGTTACTGTTCTGCCTACATATAGGAAAGGCATCCTAACATGACTCTTACAGAAGAAAACAATCAATTTCTCTCTGTTTAGAGAAAGTTGATTTCATTTTTGTGAAATTGGTATTCTAATTGTCCAAATGTCTGACTTTTTAACGAAGTATTCATAAACTATAGACATAAGACTTCTAAGTAGTCTATAAAGTTGTTCTCTTTCACTTCTTAAACCCTACCTATATTTCCATGAGCAGCTAGGTAGCGCAGGGGTCGAGTGCCAGGCCTTGAATCAGGAACACTCATCTTCCTGAGTTCATATCTGGCTTCAAACACTTTCTGGCTGAATAACCCTGGGCAAGTCACTTAACACTATTTGACTCTGTTTCCTCATCTGTAAAGTGAGCTGAAGAAGGTCATGGCAAACCATTGTAGTATCTTTGCCAAGAAAATACTAAAACAAGTCATGAAGAGTCAGACATGACTGAAAAACAACTGAGCAACAAATCTAGCAGTTACTATATACCAGGATCCTACCCTGCAACTAAAACTCACACAAAAAGATGTCCAAAAAATTTCCACTCTTTCCATTGTAACCAATTCCATTGTTTCAGGGAATGTACACATGCTCATGGACCACATGAAATCCAGTAGATATGGAAGACAAACAACTCCTGTTGCAAGACAACTCAGCAGGAATCACATCTAAATAGTAGGAGTAAAACAACTGGCAAATGAAGGCCACCTTACCAAAATCAGAGCTGGATACACATTTTTTTTTCTGGAGTGGTTGCAGTGATGGGCAATACTGTGAACCACTGCTTTGGTTTTGCAATCAAAACTAGTGCATTCAAGAAGCTTGTATTATGCCCACCAAAATGAGTGAACTACAGACTCATGACAATGTAATTACCACTTGCAGGGAAATGCCACACCACCATAATCAGTGCCGATAATCCTACAATGATGATTCTTGATGAAGTCAAAGAAAAATTTTATGAAGATCCTCATTATCAGTGCACCAAAGGAGGACAAGCTTATAATTCTGGGTGACTTTAATGCAAAGTAGGCACAGACTAACAGACATGGCAGGGAGTCCTTAGAAGGGATGGAGTTGGAAATAGCACCAGCAAAGTTCACTTGCTACTGAAGAACTGTGCATCTCATGATCTCATCACCAACATTTTCTTGCATTTACCTGAATGAAATAAAACTTCATGGATGCACCCTTGCCGAATTTGGGACCAATCATAGACTCATCCTCTCTGAGTTAAATATCCACAGTTGGCAACAGTGGAATTGAAAAGGGGTGGGCAGTTTTCAGATATTTGTTGCATAACACTGCATTTATTCACAACCATCATGATTGGTTTAATGAAAATGATGGAGAAATTCCGAAGCTGCTAAATGAAAAATGAGAATTCCAGAGGATTTACCAGCATAAAAGTTCATCTGGTTCTAAGAAGGCAGTGTTTTATCTTTATCAAAAAATAAAGTGCAAGGAAAACTTAGGGACATACAGAATTCTTGGTTCAGTAAGAAGGGTGAGGAAATTCAGTTTTATGCTTATAGTAACATCCCAAAGCATTTTTATAATGTCCTGAAGGCTATTTATGGGCCAAAGACATATGACATATCCCAGCTACTCAGTGTTGCTGGAGCCACATTGAATAGTGATAAGGACACGATCCTGGAGAAAGGGCTGAACATTTCCATAGTGGTGTCAACAGACCATCATCAATCAACGCTGAAACCATTTACTATATACCTCAGGTTGAAGTTAGCTGAACTTCCACATGAAGAGATTTCTAATGCCATTTAGCTCCTCCTATGTGTCAAAGCACCTAGTGCTGATTCTATTCCAAGACTTACAAGGCAGGGGATCTACTGGTCATACAAAATCTGATTGAAATTTTTTGGATTATGTGGTAAGTAGGAGGTTATCTCTTAGGAGTTCAAGGATGCCTCCATCATTTATCTCTATAAAGAGAAAGGAAATAATTTATCCTATGACAATTATAGGGTCTCTCTGTCTCTATCTGCCTCTCTGTCTCTCTCTGTCTCTATCTCTATCTATCTATCTATCTATCTATCTATCTATCTATCTATCTCTATTTCTTTCAGTTTTTGCTGAAAAAGGTTCTTGCCAGAGTCCTCCTTAATAGGGTGATCTTTAACCTGGAAGATGGTCATCTATCTGAGAGCCAGTGTGGCTTCAAAAAAGGTTGAGGAACATTTGATAAGGTGTTTGCTGCATGACAGCTCCAGGAGATATGCCAAGAGCAGATCAGAAGTCTGTATACAGCATTTGCCAGTCAGGAGGGCTTGTGGAAAATTATCGTGAAATTTGGGTGCCCAGAGAAATTCGTCAGTATTTTGCATCAGTTTCATGATGGCATGCTTGCACAGGTTCTGGATAACAGACAATGTTTCCTTGCTTTCCCAGTCACCATTGGAGTGGAGCAGGGCTCTGTGCTTGCTCCTATGCTTTTTAGCATGATGTTTTCAGCAATGTCAGATACCTTCAGAAAGGATGAAAATAGCATCAAGGTCAACTTCAAAACTGATGGTAGATTATTCAACTTGAAAAGACTATAAGCCAAGAATAAAGTGGAAGAAGAATTGGTGTATGATTTTTTGTTTGCAGATGATTTTGTTTGCAGATGCATTCAACATGGCCTCTGAGGCCAACATGGAACAAAGCAAGGATTGATTCTCTGCTGCTCACACTAATTTTGTTCTAACAATTAAGACAATAAAGGCTGTCCACTATCCAGCACCACACCAAAAATTTGTAGAACCATTAATTATAGCAAATGGAACAATATTGAATACTGTGGAAAATTTCACTTACCTTTGCAGTATACTTTCGAGGAATGAGCACATAGATAAAGAGAGTGATGCATGAATTGCCAGAGCTAGCTCAGTCTTTGGGAGACTCCAAAATAGGGAAAAAAGAGGTATTAGACTCCCTACCAAACTGAAGGTCTACAGAGTCATTGTTCTGATCTCATTGTTGTATATTTATGAAACTTGGACATTATTTCAGCACCATGCCAGGAAACTAAAGCACTTCCATTTGAATTTTCTTAGGAAGATTCTGAAGATCATGTGGCAAGATAAGATACCAGACACGAAGGTCCTTTATCAAGCTAAATTTTCATCTAAACCCTTCATGAATTCATGTCATTCTTCCTCAAATTATCTAACCAACTTTTCTTATTTTCCCCTAACATGCCTACCTCAATCAGTCAATTTTCCTTACAATTCTTTATACAATATGTTTTTTACATGAATTGGAGAAGGTGAAAGTGGGAGCTGCATGGAAGTCCTGTTTCTACTCCACCATCTTGGCTCTGCCTGATCATTTCTTTTTATATATACCTGCAAAACACAGTCTATACCACTTTAATGACATTTATCATATTATATCATAGACTATTATTGGAAATTCTGTGTATGTCTGATCCTTCAACTAGATTGTAAACTACTGGAGAGTCAGAACTGTATCTTGAATAAAGTTTTATCCCTTTAAGGACCATTCTCATATCTAGAACTCTTATTTTTGTAGATTTATTTTTTATAGAATCCCCCAAAGTGAACATTGCATGGGACTTAAGAGGCAATATAGTCAAACACATACCTAAACAGGAATTTCCTCTACAACATACCTGGTCATCTGGCTTTTGCTTTTAAGAAAGACTACCCACCAAAAAAAAGTTTCAAAGCTCCCAGGTTAAAGAGAAAATATTTGAGGGAACAAGAAAAAAACAATCTAAATATCATGGAACTACAATAAGAATTACACAAGACCTAGCATCTACTGCATGGAAGCACTATAAGTCCTAGAATACTATATTCCATAGAGCAAAAGAGCTAGGTCACAACCAAGGGCAACTTACCCAGCAAAGGAAAGTATAATACTGAATGGGGAAAAATGGACACTTAATGGACTCAGAGGCTTTCAGGTATTTGTGACAAAAAACCCAGAACTTAAGGGAAAATTTGACATATATACAAGAGAAATATAAGGTAAATAGTCAAGACCAGTTATAAGGGACTCACTAAGACCGAGTTGTTTATTTCATATCTGTGAAAATATTAGCAGAACTCTTATGAGTGTTATCATTATTTGGATAGTTTGAAATAAAAGTGTGGGCTGAACTGAATATGAGAGAGTCATTCCAGAAAAGAAAACACCTGTGGAGAGAGAGATGGAAAGGATCAATTATTTCATATGAACGAGGCATAAAAGGAAAAAAATATATACAGAAGAAACTAAAGGGGGGGAGGGCAGATGGTGCTGGAACCCTACTCTAATCAGGAATGGGTTAAAGAAGGAACAATCTATGTATCTAGAAGGGTACAAAAGTCTTCTAAATTCAGAAGGAAAAAAGGGCAAGGGCTTAGTTAGGGTGGGGGATAGGACAAGGAAGAGACTTTTAGAGGGGTGGGTAGGTTAAGAAATAGGAGGCAAGGTAATGGACATAAGTCAAGCAGAGGAGTGAAGATGGATAGGATAAAGAGAGTGAGAAAGATAGTGAGGAAAAATGGGAAGGAGGAAAATACACAAGAAGTAATTATAACCTAGAGTATGAATAGGACAAATTTACCTATAAAACAGAAATGGATAGCAGATTAAAAAATTATTGTTTGAAATTGAATCCTCTCTTATGGTCTACTATGTACATTGCATTTTTTTCTTTTCTTGCTTTGTATTTAAGATTAAAATAAAAAATATAACAAAAATAAAATAAAAATTTCAAACAAGAGGAAATCCAGTGGATCCCAAGATAAATAGCTTATTTCACTTTAAAAAAATCAAATAATTAAGGAATTACTCATTGTCCTGAGCTTTCCTCAAAAGTACACAATGAGGTTGGTGGTTCATGTATAATTGTCTACTTCTTAAATGTGATGAGAATGAAGCCTGGATAGGTAAAATGACTTGTCCCAGGTAATACATTACATGAATCATGGAGATTGTAATAGAATTTGGGTCATATAACTGGTCGTCTTTTCACAGTTGTTTGCTACCCTTATTGCAAATAGTACCTTGCATAAACTAGTGTTCAATGAATATCTGTGGACTGTAGGTTTGAATGAATGATAATGTTATGCCCTATGACAATTTATATAGCTTCCATTTCTGGGAAGAACAATGAGTTTGGGAGAGAGACAAAATGCTCTTTAAGTCACTAAAATATCAGTGACCTAAATATTGTGATTCTGGTGCACAAATAATTCACCAACATTAAATTTATGTTTATTGTCTATCAGTTTCCTAGGCAGACCATGTGAAGAATATAGGTAGCAAAACAAAAACCAAGCAAGTTCTATAAAGGAAGATGAGTGAGGCAATTTCAGGTAAAGTTGGCAACAAGAGTAAAAAGATAAAGTTATAGAGTCCTTGAATCACAACATCATGGTATTGTTATGATTGCTATGAAGTGACAGCAACAAACAACATGGAAATATGTAATATACTGATTCAAATTGAACAAAATATATTTCTTAGATAAAAGGAGACATGCATCAAGAAGAAGCAGTTTTTATAGCTATAACCACTAGATATTATATATGTACATATACATATATATGACTAAAAAAAAAACACTTTTAATGGGATAAGCAAGGACCATGAATGTTATGGCCTCTTAAGTCACAGATCACTTGAAGTGGCATCATCTTTGTTTATGAAAGTCAGTGAAAGGTAGTATATTTTAGCCTGAAAGATAATTATTTAGATTATCAGCTGAATAGACCTATGTCTACTCATCAGGATCCAGTTAAAATTATAATCTATTATTTTGTCTTTCAGAAATACAAGTTTAAGCTCGGTAGGAGATGTTGAAACATGATTCTTATTCTTTCTCTTTATTCTGACATTCACAAATTGGGAAAGTATTTAGATGTGGAAATGATATTGGTGATTATGTAGTCTGACCTTCACCTTTTAGAGATAAGACTAAATCCCAAAAGGTAAGATGATTTAGCCATGTATGGCAATTCAACCTTTCTGTAAAATATTGGTCTAAAATTTACATACTGTTAACAAAATCAAGTTACATGATATTTCATTGAATAAACTGGTGATGGTTATACTAGCAGATAAGATAACTCAGAATGATATGATAGTTCTCTTCTAGTATTGAGAGGGTTGTCAAAATGAAGAGGGATTAGGTCAAAGAAGACAGAACTAGGGGCAATGGTGATAAATATTTGCAGAGTTAAATTTGGACTTGATATAAAGAAATATTTTGGAACAATTTATAGCTATACCAAAGTCAGATGGGCTACCTTTGAAAATAGGTTACCTCTTGCTATACATCTTCAAGTGAAAGCTTAATGAAAACTTATTGGGCATGCTTTCAAAAGGATTATTTTCATGGTAGAAGTTAGTCTACATGGCCTCTAAGGCCACTTCCCACTCCGAGATTCTATGAAACAGCTGATTTTGTATTAGGTTCAAAATAAATATTTCTCTCTATATAGACTTTATTTTGAAAAAAAGATATCTTGATGTTTTTAAATCAACATTAAGAAATAAACTTGGAAAATAAAGCATTTATTTAAAGGTTTACATGTTCACATTAATGAACTGTTTTCAGTACTCAATAGATTATAGAGCTAGAAGGTACATTGGTGCTCATCCAGTCCAACTGTTGCATTTTACCAACATGGAAATAGAGGTCCAGAAAGTTTAAGCCAATCAGCTAAGGTCACATAACTAATTACTTTTATTTAAATCTGAACTACAGATACCATTATCTGAAATGCTCTCTAAGCTTCATAAGGATCATTATTTCAAAACAACATTTTGCTGCAAATAGAGCAATGAAATAAAAAGCATTTGCAAGATGCAGTTAAGCAAAACTTCAGAAAGGTCAGGATCAGAGGAAAAGGTTCAATTAGAATAATATAAAAATAATAAAAGTGTACTCAAATGTACATAAGGTACATATATACCATCAACATTCCCAAGCACTTTCACCTTTATCTGGAGAGTTTACCATTTCATTTGCTGATGTTGTGCCTGTTGCTATCCGTTTTATACATACAGAATCTGCTTGGCCTTCTTTGTGGGACCACAAGACCTCTAATCACTATGCCCACCAAAAAACACAGTTTTAAAGATGAAGGGAACCTTATGTATCATTTAGTTTAAGTCCCTGATTTTTTGATAAGGAAAGTGAGTGTCAATGAGATGAACTGACAGAGATAAAACTCAAATACAGGTTCCCTGACAGAGTTCATCACACTTTCCACTAAATCATTTATCTTTCCTAGTTCTTCCTAAAAACAAATTTGAGCAAAAAGGGAAGAAAGAATGATTAAAGGAAAAGGAGAAAAATTAATTTCCTGAAATGAAAAGAGGTTGTACTTCAGAGGACAAAAAAAGTTGAAATTTGAAATGTGACCGGCTATGTGGTGGCCCGTGTTCCACTATTAATCTAACAGTATTTATTAAACACCTGCTATGTAAAAGCCATGATACCAGGTGAAAGGATTTCAAAGACAAAAGTGAAACAGTTCCTGAATGCAAATAGATTATATTCTATTGGTCTAGTTGACAGTAATACTGTCTGAATCATACTAGCAATATTCTGTAGATGTGATCCTGATGGTCAGATGGACTCCTCCACTTATGTCAATGGTGACATTGAATTGTCATAGTTGTTGCTGTTGACTAAACAAAAGGAGGGAAGGAAACTAATGGTTACTTCAATGGCATTAAAAGTTATTAAAAGAGTCTCCAGGAAATGTAGCTTTTGATATCTGATGTACAGAATTTAACCCAATACATGGAATAATGATGACTAATTGACTATAGGCATTGTATATTACCTTTTAGCTTGAATCCAACTTACATAGTGTGTGTTCATTATATTGTTATGTTATGAGAGAAAGCTGGATGCTATTATTTAAACTCCTGGTTTTTAGCTTGTATAAATGACACAGAAGAAAAACATGTCAAACACCATTCCATTAATAGACTTGGGCTTTAAAAACTAAAATTACATATTTATGATTTGTGCAATCCAATGACTCTCAATTGTTATTGTCACAGCCACTGACAGTAATGGGGGGATGGGGGGATATGACAGAAAACTATAAAAACAACCAAAAAGAAATAGTGGTCTAAACACCACATTTGAAATTGAGTAAACAAGTGAAAAAGAAAGTCCTCAATTTAAAAAAAACATATAATATATGTATTATAATCTACAAATAAATTATAGATGAAAGTATTTTGAAAACATAGTTATGATGAAACATTTAATTAAACTTTCAATCATGTCTACAAAATCTGAAAGACTTGTAACAATACAAGGTTAACCAAGTTATTCTCATTTCTTTCACAAACATATGATCACATGTAAATAATCATTTAATATTTTAGAAATATGTTTTAGTAGATTATGCTCCCCTGAGAACTCTGACTCTGGAGTCGAAGCTGGGTAAGCAAGTCATTTTTCTTTCTATCTGTCCAGAGCCAAAGTATATTGCCTTTAGAACCACTGAAGGAATCTAAAAACTGTGAGATTATATCACTTTAAATGAATTTGAAACCTGGATCTAGGAAACAGATTAGAGATTAGTCAAAATCCATACTGACAGAAGACAACAGAATTTTGAGGTACCACATTCATTGCCATGTCAGGTACCCTCCAGGCTTGATCAGTTGCAGCCAAGTGAAATGGAGGGCTTAAAGGAAGAAAGAAGTACATCTGAAACTTTCCAGGAAAAACTCTTCTCTTTTCAGCCCGTCAAAGAATGCAATAACTTCATCCATGTGGTGCTGAAAGTATTTCTGCAGTCCCTTTTGTGACTAAGGACAAGTGTGTGAGTGAGTGAGTGTGTGTGTGTGTGTGTGTGTGTGTGTGTACTGCGGGATTAGTTCAATTGGGGGGATAGCAGAGGTAGCAGCAAACACCTCTAGTCTTTTCCAGTCACCTGCACTCATTGCCCCAAATTCTGGATGTCTTATATTTATTCATTTGCCACCTAAAACCCATTTCACAGGGGTTGCCCCTAGTTTTTGCTGTCAGGGGAGGGAGAATAATAGTGCTAGATGTTATCGAGGGAACAAAAATAAATAAAAAAGAGCAGAGGGAAAGGAGATGTCCTACCACGAGTATTTGATAACAAGCGCTTCTTAGCAACTCCATCTCGATGGATTCAGGAATTTTAACTACTCTCCTACTTCCCATTCTCTTCACCTTTTCTTCACTAACCCTAACTTCACCCCTTACTTAAATGAAACTTCTTTTCTCTTTCCCCATGTTTCCTCAACTTTTCAGAGACCCTTCCTCTTCTGCACAGTTCTGGAACCCATCCTGCTCTCCATTCCTCTGTCCCTATCACTCTGCCCTTGAACCCCAGTCTTCTCATTCTTTTTCCTCCCCCCAGCCCCGGCACCTCACTTATTCCTGTCTCGGGCTTTCTAGCTTCACGGGCTGTTAGCTGGAGAGAAATCTTTGCTGCAGCGAGGACTGAAGTCCACTGCGCGTTGCTGCTGCTGCTGCTGCTGCTGCTGCTGCTGCTACTGCTGCTACTGCTACAGTTGTTACTGTTGCTGCTGCTGCTGTGTCCGAGGAAAGGACTTGGCAAGAAAAGGAGAGGGCGAGAGGACGAGGGCTGTAAGGTGGCTGTTTGTCTTCGAGGCTGCCAGAATGCAGCCTGAGGTTCAGGGGGACGGTATGGGGAGGTCTTAACCTCCCCACAGCCCTTAATTTTGGCTCGCCGACCTTGCGGGCAAAGCTGTTCTGGAGTAAGAGCTGCTGAGAAGCACTGGGGACCAGGAAGGAGAGGGAGGAGAGAGACAAACAGAAGTGGGGCGTAGAGGGGGGTGGGGTGGGTATAAGCGCTGCTCCGGCTGCGGGTTTGCCGTGAAAGAAGAGAGGAGCTCAGTGAGTGTTGGGGAGAGAAGCTAAGCCCAGTCTTCAGGCTGACAGGGGAGCAAGTGAATGAAGACTGGGGCGCTCTGGTGAGTGATCAGAAAGCGAGACAAAACTGAGAGGTAGAGACGGGCTTGGCTGAGTGGGGTTGGCACTTGAGGTGTGAGTGGGAAAAGGGCGGAGATGGTCTGGGTTCTTGAGGACGAGGGGTGGGGGAACGTGCGTGTGTGAGTGTGAGTGTGTGTGTTCGTGTGTGTGCGCGCGCGCGCGTGTGTGTGGCGCGAGCGTGTGCGGTAGCTGCGCCTGTGTATGTGTATGAGAGAGAGTGAGAGAAGGAGGAGAGCGGGAGTGAGAGCGAGGGGAAAGAAAGATATAGCGCATGTCTCATCTCTTAGTGCAGCCACTAGACGCTCCCACCACCACCTAACTCCTCCACCATCTTTTGCATGTGCAACATTCACTGCCGGACAGAAAACCTCTCCAAGGCGATGGAGACTGCGGGAAAAATCCGGCAGCTCAGGATGGATTGCTAAGGGAAGGGGGGGAACAATTACCTCTCTTCGTCCGTTTTAAAAAATTTTCCCCCTCTGTGTGGTTTGTTTTTAGCGCCATCCTCCTCAATGCCTCTCTGAGCAGCATCTGAAAAGAGAGTGAGAAAGAGAGCGCGCCAGAGAGAGAGGAAAAAAGAAGATGAGGATTATTTGCAGACAGCTTGTCTTGTTATTTTCTGGATTTTGGGGACTAGCAATGGGAGCTTTTCCAAGCAGCGTTCAAATAGGTAAGCCTTACATTGCATCCCTCTATGCATGTGGCAAGTGGGGGCCGATTTCCGAAAGTGAGTTAAATGAGTTGCAGATACGGGATTCTGGAAAGCCTTGGGATACCTCTTTCCACCCCTCTTTTTTCTTTTTCTATTATCCCTCCCTATCCTCCCCCTGGAAAAAAAGCAAAGCTTGTTTCTTTTGTAAAGGTTTAAATGAAACTCATCAGTTAACACTGTTCTCTCCTCACCCCCATTCCTTCTCCCCTCATCCCTCGATCCCTACCTTCTTGTTGAAGTCACTTATGAATGATTAGAACAAGTTGGAAAATACCTTTGTGAGGTTTCATTTAATGTTATTTAGTGGTTTTACTCATCTTTCTCGTTGGTACTTGAGGTTAGAGGGGTATCCAGTCAGTTAAAAATCTGCTTTTCCCTATGCTGGACGCTGCAGTAGCTCGCTTGCCATTACAGAAAAGAACAGTGTGAGGGAAAAAGCTTGTCCTCCCACCCTCTCCTCAGCTTTTCCTTGCTACAGATTCACTGGTTCCAAAGTTAGATTCTCCTATCCACCACCCCCTTCTTTTTTTTTCTTTTCTCTTCTTTAGTCTCCCCTAACCCAGTTTCCTCATCTCCAGTCTGATTCTAAGGACCCTCTCCCATCCTTGTTTCCTTCTGTTATTTTCCTTTCCTGTCTTTTAATGGGACGCAGCTATTGAATTTCTTCCAGCTAAGCTCAGCCCCACCACTGCATCATTTGTTGTGGACTGTATAAAAGAGGTAGTTAATTAGGCTGAGTCCATGGGCTTCGGAGAACAAAGTTCATTTCCTCCGTTCCTTTTCTCTCTTCCTCTGTGTGTCAACATAGCTTTGTTTTTTTTTTCGTTTGTTTGTTTGTTTGTTTTTAATGGGAGCCCCTTTTCATTAATCTGCATGCTATTTAGTCTGAGAAAGCAGGATGCTCCAGCTGATGAAGCAGTGTGCTGGGAATCATGGGGAGGGAAGGAGACAGAGAAAGGGAAGCACTAAATGGTCTCAGAGGTCATGGTGGTCATGGCAAATGGGGACAGCAAAATATGAGAAGCCCCCAAGCCTGAAATACAAAGCAAGTTGAGGAGGGACAAAGGGTAGGCACCCACGACAGTGGCAAGGATGAAAAAACAGATCCATGTATATAATTGCTACTTAATAGTAGAGAGCTTTGCCAGTACTGTGTCTGTGCTAGGTATGGTATATAAAAAAGAGGAAAAAAAAATTCAGCGTGCTTTTCATGCTGTTTTTTTTTTAATAGGTGGTCTATTCATCAGAAACACAGATCAGGAATATACTGCTTTTCGATTAGCAATCTTTCTTCATAACACCAGCCCCAATGCATCGGAGGCACCTTTTAATTTGGTTCCTCATGTGGACAACATTGAAACAGCCAACAGCTTTGCTGTAACAAATGCCTGTAAGTAAATGTGCACTCAAGAAGTTAAAAGTAAATTAGAATGATATTAAAATGGAACAATGAGGAACAGAGTGAGAGAGAGAGAGAGAGAGAGAGAGAGAGAGAGAGAGAGAGAGAGAGAGAGAGAGAGAGA
>NW_027187419.1:15556098-15666351 GCF_028583685.1 Petaurus breviceps papuanus | reverse complement strand
AGAGAGAGAGAGAGAGAGAGAGAGAGAGAGAGAGAGAGAGAGAGAGAATGAATCCAGAGATACTTACTGGAGCTACTTAAAATCAAAGGCTTTAAAACCTCCTTTAGTTCCTAATGTCAGTTAGCTAGTGTATGTGTTCTTGCTGGCTAACAGAATGAATCTGCTTCTTACCATTTCATTGTTATTCTTATAGCTGGATGATCCATATTTTAATAGGGTGAATTTTCTAAGGCTATATAGAGATATTGTTTTGAATTTTTGCCACTTTCGTTCTTTCTGTCTGCTTTTTGACAGAGTAACAAGCTGCAATTTAATAATGACATGTTGTATAAAACTGGTGAGGCAAGGTAAAGCTTCTATTAGTGAGAAAAGAGAAAGGCAAGCAGTGGTGTGGAGGATATATATTTGAGTAGGTTGACGCTGCAGTTGATCTGGTGATGTCACTTGAGGCTGCCCTGCTCTTATATTCTGGGTTGTAAATGTCTCTTACTATCAGGCAATACATACATCCTGTGAATATGCCTCCATGAATCCATACATTGGTGCCAAATCAAGTTAGGATCTGATATACTTGAATTCACAAACCAACCCAAGTGAAACTATTATCCCACCAAATGATATTAAAACAGTGACTTCACCAAATGCCATGATGGAACCATTGTGGGTTTTTAAAGGATTTGTTGTATTGCTTAAAACATATAATAGAATATAGTATGAATAAATTGTAAAACCCTTAAGGTAACTGTCAAAATACACATTTATAACACCTCTTTCAATATTAAGCGAAAGCATTCATTGAACCTCATGTAGGATGGAAGGTAACTTTTAAATGCTAATTTATTAAAATTAAAAATACAGATCAATACATGGATATAATGGTCTTAGATTATTTTGTCATAAATATGAATTATTCTTGCAAAATTACATATTTATATTCTACATGTTAAGAAACATGTTTAGATAGTATGAAAGTATTCAACTTGAACTTTAGTAAGTCCATTTTAAATAAAATTTCAAGCTTTGTTGTCATTTCTTTCCATTTAATATGCTTTCCTAAAATTAGAATTAAAAACTGAAAATTTTTAGGGGATTACAAAATTTTTATGCCACTGGTGTTTAATATTTGCACCCAGATTTTAAATGGGTTCAGAATTTGCCCTCAACTCAGCTATTTTGTGTCTTTTCTTAAATTGTTTTTGTGTAATCATGAAATTTTGTTTAACTCTGGAATATTGCTTCATTAGGAGTTTGTGACATATGATTTTTTTCACATTGGCACCTCTTTTAATTTGGAGTAATGTTATATTTCCCATGAGTCCTCATTCCTTGCTAAGCAGTTTATTAATTATACTTTGTGATGATATTACTATCAAAGTGAAGGAGGAAAGAGCTATGCATTTAAAAATTTTAAAACATACCTCAAGTGAAAACTAGATAGTTACACTTATTTGATGGTATTGATCATTCTTTTTTCACTCAACATTATTCATTAGTGTTTATTGCTGACAGAAGTTTTAAAGGAAACACTATACCTAAAATAATGACTTAATTCATCTTTCTATAAATATAACAGTTTAATAAAAGTTTTCCAGACTGTCTTAAGTTTCAGTTTACAATTTTTCTATATCAAGATATGATGCTTGACAGAAATACAAATATGTATATACAAACACACACATACATACACACATACATATATGTTTCAAAATGATCCAAACAATACAATTTAAAGTTTGCTTTTTTCCCTAAGAACTGATATTTTAACATTGTGAGGATCCAAATGCATTAGTATAATAACATTTCCCCTATTGGTTTCTATCATCTAAAATATAAAGTTCTAAAGTTATCTTTTCCTATATCACATTGTGATTAATCTTAATTTGGACCATTTTATCAAGTTATATATTTCTTATGTTGCGTAAACTTTAAAAATTGGAAATGTAAAAGTTGTGTATTATTTTTATTTGGTCATTGCCATTTATAATGTTTATATCTTACTTGAGTACTCTGAAGTATAATGTAAACATTGAAAATAATAAGGAACACAAAATACTGTTTGACATTTTTTTCTAAGTCTCATCAATTTGGTAATTATCAAAGGTGAATAGGTATTGTATAATGCATAGAAAATATTGCATAACATATTTCTTAATAAATGCCTAAGAAATCATTGAAATACAAATATATTGCAACCTTTTTTGGAGGGGAGAGAGAAAAAAACAGAAGAAAGAAATGTTATTATTCGATTATTTTCTTATGCTCATATCATCAACTTTAGTATATTTCATATGTATGTTACAGAAATATTTAATGCTATAAATATGAACAAACTACTTAATGAAACATAATAAAATTGAGTGACAAATGAACATATTGACCATCCTTAAACTAAATCTAAGCAGAATTTTACAAAAATCAAATGTCAGATTGCTTGAGGACACAAGTATCTGTATGATTTAAATTTGCTAGGTTGACTGACCAAAAACACAGATGTATGTGATTTTCCAACCTAATTAAAAATAAATAGTAAGCAATAATTATATGGTGACCCCATATATCAAGCACTATGCCTTTGGGTATAACAGAGTAAAAACATGACTTGAAGGAGTACTTTGGAAAATTCTCTTGGAAAACACATTTCTCAAAATGATAACTTATAGATGCTCAAACTATAAGTAAGATGAATATTCATGTCAGGTCAAACATAATGACCTAGGATGTGATCAGTTAACTTCATTTCCATTAACATTTCACTCCAGAAATTACTTCTATAACTGCTGTGTCTGGTCTGCCCGTGTATTAGAGACCTTAAACAGGGCAGTTTTCCTTTAAAAAAAAAAGTGAACTAGAATTAAAAAAAAACACAGATAAAGTGGCAGATATTTTGTCAAAGTGTTTAGGCTTCTTTTATAAAGAAAACAATTTTTCTTCTGTGTTATGGTCAGTTTAATGATCTCTCTAGGAATACTTTGAGATTTATTCACCATTCTATTAATGCAGTTTACAGACTGAAACTCAACTTAATTGCTTCCAACTCAGTATGTTTTTTATAAGGCCTGAATTCCTAAGAAACAGTCCATTATAGCACATAGATTTTTTTAATGGTTCAATAATATCGATCTGATTTGTGTCAGCTGTAATTATCTTTTTTCCCCTGATCAAAATTTTCTTTATTTTTCTTAAACTACTAGAATTGTTTAAAAATTTAGTTTTATGAAACATGAAATTGAATTATTTTAAAATAAATGTCATAAAACTGGGAAACACTTAAAATGAAAATGAAGTTTATATGAGTCATTATTGGGTGTGATTATACAGATTTCCACTTGTGATTAAAGGTCTTTCTTTGACATATAATTATTTTGGAATTGGATAGGGTGAAATTAAATAGCTTTTTCTTTGGTTGCATAGGAAATACTTCCTTAGATAGTGTTATAAAGCACCTCAAGATTTTTTTTTTTTCCTGTATCACTATTGCTTGCAGCCAAAATGAATGTGCTGATTTTATTTGATGTATCTTTTGAGAAACATTTGAAGTAATTGCTTTTACTAGACTCTCTTTTCTAATGTATTTTTATTAAGTGAATTAATACAGAGCTTTTGCCTATTTTATGGAGGTTAATATTAAGCTACAGAAGGCATGATATCCATAATACTAAATTATTATGGGCAGCAAGCTTTCTACAGAATAAAAATTTTTGCTTTTTAGATCTTTCTGATATCAGATCAACTTCATGTACAGTTTTAACCACATTTTTAAAAAAGTTTTTAAAAAGTTTCTTAATAAGACAGCTATGTGTTCATCTGACTCCACAAAAAAAATTTAATCTTAAATTCATCCTTTAATATACCTTCCAAGGGGCAATATTAAGTAGGTAATAATACTTCAAAGAAATTTGGAAATTGTTACTTGATAAGACAATACAGTATGATGGTATGCCAACTTCACTAAAATTTTTAGGGGGGGTCTCCTTGTTTTAACTATTCTCTTTTCATGATCTCTTTAACAAAGATATATATATATATATATATATATATATATACATATATATTTAATTTCTCATTTCTTCTTAAAATTTTTAATTCACTCTTCACAAATGACAATTACTTGTTCTGAAGGATCACAAATAAAATTGGTATGGCAGTAGTAATGTGGGGTTCATTTGTAGAGTTACAGTGGCCATAAGTGAGTACATGTATTTACACAGAGGAATTCATTTTGTCATCAAAGTGAAAGAGCCTGTCACTTACTACAATGCACTACTGATACGAATAGAAATTCAGTTACAATAACTAGGCTGTGAATGCCAATTTATGTGAAATGTGACACTACAAATTCCCTGAATTTTGATTTACAGGACTTACTAGGAACTTAGTAGGCACTCAGTATACATATGTGGAATTGAACTAGACCTCACTAGGTGTAATGGATTTTAGTGGTGGCAATAATCATTACATATTTCTAGCATATTAGGACATTTTCCTACATTTTTCATGTCTTTTAAGAAGTCACCAAGTGTCTCTACATGCCTGGAATTATGTTATGTGGAGTGTTGTGAGAGAGTCTAAACTGATGATGCCCTTAAGATAATAATTTTCAGCAATTTTTCCTTGCTGAATCTTATATAGATGGTTTTAGAAGATAATTTAACCCTTGATATACTGTTATGAGCATATGTGTCTTTAACAGAACTCATCTTTCAGAAATTCTACCTAATAAATTTTTATACTTCAGTCAATAATTTTGTTCTTGCAATGTAATAGTTGTTTATATAATGTGTTATTTGTTGACTATGATTTACACCTTCCTAGGCAGAAATGACTTTGTCTTCTATGCTTTCTATTTACAATTTAAGCGTGATTTTAATAAAAATTTGATAGCTGCTCCTCGGGACTTGTCAGTAATTTACTACATGTAGGACATAAGAACAATCACAATTCCTCAGTTTATTTCTTGCCTTATGGCTACATAGTTATATTTATGGTTAAAAAAAAGATAATTGATTTATGGAGTATGAACAACTAAATTCAAATATGTGTGTGTGTGTGTGTGTGTGTGTGTGTAGTGTTTTATAGTAAACAGTTTGGAAGTAAACAGTTTGGTAATGCGCAATTACTAATTTGGAACCCCAAATCAAAAGCTTGGATTTTGCTTATTTTCAGGGGAAAAAATGAAGGATACAGCTTTACCATGAATGTTAAGAGTTTTCTGTAGAGTGGACTGACAGGGATACTCTCCATTCACTTGAAATAATGTATTCTTCTGAGAATAGTTTTACTTTATTAGATTGATTAAACTATAGCCCTTAGATAATTACTATAAGAGACTCAGAGACTCAAATCATTTCATCTCTCTTTGTAAGATTAGTAACAAAGATCCAGTTTCTACATTCCCACTCTAGAAATTCTTGGGAAACTAATAGATTTACCCCTTTCTCATAATGATAGAAGGGAATGAAATTGAAGCAATGTTCTTCAACAGTTGTCATAGCAATATACTGCATATCTATCAGAAAAGTTCCTTGATTTCAGTTTTTGTATATGAATTCTTGCAAGTTCTGTTTCTTCCCCTAAGGAAAGGAAATTCTTAGATTCACCCTTAACAATCTGGTTCCAGACTGCCTTTCACATATACATTCTTTATATACCCTACATTTCAATCAAATTGACTTACCATTTTCCAAATCTCTGCATTTTATTTTCCAACTGATGTCAGTAAAATATACCTACCCCACCTTTAAGAATTCTTAACTTCATAAATAGCTCAGCTCTTATGTAACATCCTATATGGAACCTTTACTAGATTCAATAGTTGCTAGGTTGTTAATACTCTTTCCCTCTTGATATTATTTTCTATACTCTATATACTTATCTGTTTAAATATTATACTTTCTTTCCCAAAGTGGGATATTGTAAGGGCAGGGACATTTTTTTCTTTGTATACCAACCACCAACAGAAACTTAGACATATAAACTGCTGAATAAATGTTTATTTAATTGGCTTAGATTTCTCCTAGCTTTAGTGTTGCCATGTCTTATTCTGGTCTATGTTGTATTTATAGGTACATATATGAGTCAATCTCTGCATACATACATATACATGTGTGTGCTTAACTTTATGAAACTAATTGTATTGAAATTACATTCGACTTATTTCATTGAAACACAATGAATGAACATAAAAATTTGAACTAAAGAAAGAAAATAAAAGACCTCGTTATCTATCTGTAATATTTTGAAGAAAATGGTGAATAACACCTCTAGGTAGACTTCATAAGTTATAAGCCAATGAATAATCTAGAACAGATTGGATCTATTTTAGGGACCAAATAATAAACTTAAATACATATTCATATTTTCCACCTGTCATATATCAGAAAAATAATTTTCACATACCTTGTTAATATTTTGTTTTTAAAGAGCACCATGTATTTTGGTCTGTATTATAGTTTTAAGAAAAATGAATTTGATCCTCAGGAAAAAATTAGCACTTTTTATTAATATCACATAAATGTTATTAATACACTAAACTTTTATGTATTTCTTTGATATAATGTTACCTATTATTGCTCCATTTTCAGAGAAATTACTAATTCTAAGTTAACCTCAACATTTCACAGGATATTTATGAAGTTATAACAGAATTTGGAAGGGAAAACTAGCTTGGCAGTTTTCAATACATGCATCTTTCCCATCACAAATAAATTTCCTTTTCTTCTTAATAAATTTACTATATGTTTTATATATCTGTTGCAATGCCAATACAAGAACACTTCTATATTACATACACAAAAATTCTCAAGTGATTTTCTTAAACACAATTAGTACTTCCTTAAATGTTTCATTCTATAGCTTAACATCATTTTAGGTGCATGATAAGACTTTGTCCTTGGAATAATGAATACATTTCATAATATCTGAATCTAGATGGATGATGAAGTATATTAGAAGAAGGAATTTTAGGAAAAATGAAACAAAAATACTCTGCATTAACTACTCTGATGATGCATACAAATATATGTACATCTCCCCTAATTTGAAAAATCTTATCACTCTACTTGTCCTCTCTAGCTGCTTTGCTAAAGCTATACTTTACTAAGTGATCAAAAATTCTCATTCTATATTGAATCTCTACTTACTACCTCCATGTCTTTACCATCCACTCATTGCTTAATCCTATGTTATATGGCTTCCATATTCTAATTATATTGTCCTCGTGAAGTCCATCATTGACCTCCTAACTAGTTAATCCAAAAATCTTTTCTCAGTTCTATGACTGCTCAACTTGTTTGCCATATTGGACACAAATATGCACTTACTCTTTTCTAAAATTCTCTCCTACCTTGGTCATCTTTGCTCTACTCTCTCCTCCTCTTTTATAGAATCTCAGAGTTAGAACATATTCCAAAGACTAACAAATACAATATATACAAGAATATTAATCACCTAATAATGTATTAACAAATAATCATCTAGCTTTCAATTAAACACTTCCAATGATGGTGAACACACTAGCTCTAGAGAGCATTCTAATTTTGGACATTTCTAATTTTTAGATAACACTTTTTCTTATAGCAAACTTGTTTGCTTCTTTGTAACTTCCATCCATTGCTCTTAGTTATTTTCTCTGGAGTCAAAAAGAATAAATCTGGGGCGGCCAGGTAGTGCAGTAAGTAAAAGCATCAGCCCCAGAGTCAGGATGACCTGGGATTGAATCCAGGCTCAGACACTTAGCACCCACCCAGAAACACCTGGCTCTGTAACCTTGAGCAAGTTACTTAACCCCAATTGCTTAGGGGCAACCAGGTGGTGCAGTGACTAAGAACACTGAACCCAGAGTCGGGATGACCTGGGATCGAATCTGGGCTCACATACTTAGCACCACACCCAGAAATAACTGTCCGTGTAACCTTGAGCAAGTTACTCAACCCCAATTGCTTAAAAAAAAAAAGAATAAATCTAATCCCAGTCCTGAGTGAAAGTCTTTCAGCATATTTATGATCCATTCCTTTCTGACATTGTTATCTTCTTTCTACTCTTTTCTTAACCCTAAATGTCATTATTCAACAAGATTCCATCTTTTTTTTCTAATTACCCTCTTCTTTTGATTTGTTGTTCATGTAGATGACTTGAATCAGTTTCTCCAGCTATAACTTCTTTTCCAATGTCCCCTAGCCTATGGAAATCCTGATTCAGATTTTGGTATCAAGGATATTAAGCTATCCCTTATAAACTTTGTATTATAAATATAGTGTCTCTGGTTTCCCTCATGTAATTTAAAAGCACATTGAATAAGCAGAGCCAGGGATAGATCTCTGAGTATATATCACTAAACTAGAGTTGTTGTTATTGTTGTTGCTATGGTTGTGGTTGTTCAGTCATTTCAGTTGTGTCTGACTCTTGGTGACCACATTTGGAGTTTTCCTGACAAAGATGCTGGAGTAGTTTGCTTCTTCCCCCAGCTCTTCATCTGCACTAGAGAAGTTTCTCTAATTTAACATTTATGTGGCCAATCTTTTGGTCTGCATTCACCCAATTATTATTCCACCTAATGGTACTGTGATCAAAAACATATCATCTTTGCTCTGTCTACAACATTCCCTGGATATGCTGGTCTAGTTGCTTTTGAGGCAAATTAGGTTAGTTTCATTTTGATGAAGATTAATTTTGGGGGAGTTAGTGTTGCATTGGAGGGAGCACTGTTTCTGGAGTCAGGAAGACCTGAGTTAAAATCTAGCCTAAACCAGAGGCAAATTACTTAAACCTTTTTGCTTCATTTCCTGATCTGTAAAACCGAGCTGTGGAAGGAAATGGCAAACCATTCCGGAATCTTTGCCAAGAAAATTCCAAATGAGGTCACAAAAAGTTGCACATGACTGAAACAAGTGAGTGACAATGATGACTATTATGACAGCAGCAACAACAAATTTTGGCTTTAGTAATCTATTGTCCTAAAGAATGTTCTCCTTGCATCTAGGGTCTGTGGTTGGTCTCTGTATCCCTATTGCCTATATAAATTCCATACAC
This sequence comes from Petaurus breviceps papuanus, assembly GCF_028583685.1. Taxonomy (NCBI): domain Eukaryota; kingdom Metazoa; phylum Chordata; class Mammalia; order Diprotodontia; family Petauridae; genus Petaurus; species Petaurus breviceps. The sequence continues at coordinate 15,657,324 of NW_027187419.1, read as the reverse complement.
GTGAAATGGCACTTAAAAATATTTGCTGAATTGAATTTAATTACAAACCATCTTACCAGTAATATGTTTTATAATTTTTCCAGAAACAAAAGTCAAGCTCTTTAGACTATATTTTAAAGATTCCATTCTTGCATTTTTGAATAATAGAATAACATTTGACCATCTCCAGTACAACACTTCTTCTTGGTTATCATTCATCTAGGCCAGATAACTAAAATTCATTGAAGGGATCTGGATAGGGACAGGAATGAGTCCTGTGCTTTCATTCATATAGGGAACCCAAGATGAGGAAATTCTCTATGAAAATAAATTGACACTTTCTCTGAAACTGTTTTAAAGCATTTCATAGAGCACTTAAATATTAAGTGACTAAGGTATACTTTTATAAGATCACCTCACTTATCATGGATTCCAAGTCCTCATGGCTATCTTTGATTTAAGATTCATTTATTTCAGCAATCATTTTGTCTTTACTAGTTGGAATTAGCTCCACAATAATAGGAGAGTAAAATTATGTTTAAAAAAATGAAATGATCATTGAGGTAGGTCAAAACTATTATTTGCCCTGTTTTGGGCAGAAAGATAACTCGAGATTTTGAATACATATTAGATATCCTTCATTACTATTTTGTCATGTTTCCTTGCCAGATATGAAATCTATCTTCAGAACTCCTCTTCTATTTCATTCTCTTCATTAAATGATCTGGAGTGTATATCTGTGGCAATATTGTTTCTGTTTTTCCATTGATTCTCAACTAAATGCTTTCCTTCATTATTCACCTTTCTAATTCCTAAATTTCCTTGAGGATGATATGGTCATACCTAAGACTTAGGAAAATCATGTTGGCAGTTGATTGGAGAAAGAATTCAAATGGAGAGAGATTTCATAAAGTGATTTCTTCGGAAAACACAGTAATATGTTAAATAAATCTGAGTTTAAAAAATTTTATTATAACTTTATGAATATTTTCCTGAATTTATGACTTGGCGTCATACTTTGAGTGCTTATATCTTATTTTTTCATACCAGAACAATGCTAAAGAAAATCAAATACAACAAATGTGGATCTAATTGTATCAACCATATATTTGTATTAATAGGCACTTCATATGTCTATAACAAAATGATAATTGGTGTTCATCATGATGACCCTGAATACTGGAGTAGTTATAAGATTCTGAAATGTCTCCTAAATTGACAAAGAAAGTATAATATTTTAAATATTATATTTTAATTCTTTGAAAATTATTAATTCAGATATGGCAATTATATTAATTGCCACTGAAATAAAATTCTATCTGCAAATCACACACTTTGAAGCTTGGCCTTCAATTAGGATACTTACCACCAGATGGTACTGCAGACTAGTTTGATTAGATAGCCTACCAGTTAGGCTGTCCATTCTGTGGATTTTATTAAAGAGGTCAGAGGTCATTCCTGTATATTATTTTAAAATAATAGTATTTAGTTAAGAACTCTCCAACAGATGAATAAAAATCCAAGATATACTTAGGAGCAAATTCAAAGCACTAGAACTCTAGTCACAGATGACACTTTCTTGCTAACGAAAATTATCAATTGTTCTTTAATTCAAGCAAATGTCTTTATAAATAACCCAACTGACAATAAAATATGCATGATGAAATAGAATTTCAGAATTTTACCAATAATATCTTGCATGCTAGAAGTTTAACATAAGACATTAGGATCACAGAATAATAGATATCAACAAGAATATCATTACTAAAATAGGCGGCAAACTAGTCATGTCAACTGGACCAGAGTTGCAAAAGACTTGTTAGTACATTAGGTGTTAATTAGCCTGAAATCAATCAATAGACTTTGGAGATGAAGAGAAACTTGTACTATCGTCACAGAAGAATTCAGTAGGTAATAAAGTAAAAGCCCTGATAGGTTACATAAGATCTGTTTAGGTATTTAGAAGGATATTTCTCATCAGTGTGGGTGTTCAATGAATGGGTTTTTGTGGCACAAAATTTGGGATCAGTGAAAGTGCTACACAGGTTTCCAAATACGGCACAAGTAGATATCATTCAATTTTGAGTTTATTATCTATCTACAATATGTGCCAAGGTAGAAGTATTATTATTTTGCCTAATGGGCTACCTGTGTACTACACATGGTTATATGGGGAGTTTACATTTTTTGTTCACTTGGCTTTTCTTCTGTGGATTGTTAGAGCAATTGCTTTTGAATGACTAAATATTTTATTGAAGAGACTGTATACAGTTTTCTAGGGCTCAAATCAACATTATAATCACATCTGTGACTAGGAGCACTTGTATAAATTTGTTATTGATAGGGAATTAATTTTTTTATTTGAACTGTTTAGGATATCTCCCATGATTTAGATGAACACTTAAGATGGATATATATATATATATATATATATATAAATCTGAAAGTTTTATGGGCTATTATAGTATTCTTAGAAATGGGATCAATTGTACTAAATTTTTGAAAATGCTATCAATTGAATATGTAATTTATATTTTATTGCTATTATATTTACCATTTCTACACTTTTCATTATATACATGTTATTAAAAACTAAATATGCTTGTCTTCCAGGTAGAAGACTTTTCAACAAATTGATAATTTCTTATTTGCTCATCAAACAGATGAATTCTTCTTTAAAAATCTTAAATTTTAAAGCACTGTTTACATATTTTCTTTAAAAAAACTCCAGATATTGTTTTCTAAATGTTTGTATATAATTGTTTAATAAACCACTTACAAAGCTTCTATGATGCTTATACAATCACTGTGGTCTAAGACTTGTTTTGCTTTGTTTTAGCAATAACTGATTTTATACCAGCATAGTAACTTGTTTTGTTGTCTTATGCTTGTGTGTGTTTGACAACATGAACCAGTTGACTTTTTGCATCTGACATCCTTCTAATGCCCAGAAAAGTGACTTGAAAATATGGCCTTGCAATAAATGCTTTCTGAATTCTTTTCAAATTTACCTCTTTAACACTCTTTTTTTCTTGTGTGCATAATACTTTATGTTAGTTATATTTTCTCTTATGTAACTCAAGCAATGCAAAGAAGACTGAATGATATAATGGAAAGAACACTGGATTTGAAGTTCAAATATAAGATATAATCCCCTACTGTGTTACTTTCTATGTGACCTTAGATTGGTCATTTAACTTATTACTTGTGTGACACTGAGCAAATCTCTTGATCTGTTTTAGCCTCAGTACCTTATTTATTAAATGAAGGGCTTAGATTCAAGTGTCTCAAAGATCTCTTCCAGGTCTAAATCTGCAATCATGTATCATTATGGTTGTTGCTATACCACTTCCTTGTACTCTAAACAATGAGAAAGTAGAAATTGATAATTATAATATTTCCTAGTATAGTATAAGCAGACACATTCCTAACAACTCAAAAAAATTTCATTTACCTTATCTATAAAATGAGAAAAATAGCACATGCTATCTCTCTTACATACCTGTGAGGATTTTATGACAAAATGTATAGAAACCACTTAGAGCTACATAAATGAGAAATATCATTAATTATTGCTAGTGTTACTAACTGATAATCAAAAATTCACTCTGTGAATTAACTTATTTTAATTCACCCAATAATTTTATTACTGCCAGCATCACAATATAATTGGCACTAAGTTAAAAATGACTAATTCCTTTTTTGAATGCAAAAACATGTGATTTTGTTGTTGGACAGACTGCATATTACATTTATAGAAATATTACTTTGTTCTAGAATTTAACAGCCAAATAGATCCTACTTTCTTCAACATTTGATTTTCAGCCCTACACACATAAAGCATTCTTTCTTAGATTTTGTTGGAAATATTTTATTTATAAGTACTAAACAAAATCCTTGATGCTTCTTGCCATGAAGAGCTACACTTTGAACTGAAAATGTGCTTGTCTTCTCAAAGTCCTTAGAAGCAGATTTTTAATTGATTGCTCAATACTGCTGATATCACTACTCACTGGATTCTCTTTGTATTATATATTAACATATTTATAATAAGAGTGGGTTACATAAGTATTATAATCTTTGTCTTCAATAATTCAAGAATCTATAATTTCATCAGTGTGGACACTCCCACAAGAGATGAAGATTGTATCCCTCTGTGCCTTAGTAGACTATCATCTTAACTACTGGGTAACTGTTGTAGTTAAAAAAAAAATCATCACTTGATACTTAACTTTCTGTGAGCATGTGAGAACCTAAATTTCCTTGTCTTCAGATGAAAGACTTAAACTATATTTCCATGTCTATTGTTTTTTTCCCTACTTTAAAAAAAGAAAAAAGTTCCCAAGATATTTGGAGTTATATCTGAACTATACAACATTCTTGCCCAAAATAGAAAATCTTTGAGAAAACCATAGATTTAATTATTTAAATTGGTTGCTGCCTCACTTGTCCCATACTAGGTAAGTTTAGGTGCCTGCATCTTGAGTTTCACCCTACACTTTAGCTCATATTTCAGACTTATTTCATTTGCTGCTATGAGCCCACCTGTCCTACCATGATAGTGCCTAATGTTAGTGTTTTGGTCCTGATACTTCCATTTACTTATTTGCTTTTTTTTTCTAATTTGCCTGCTCAGTGTACCATTGGATATGAATATGTTACTCTACTAAAAAAAACTCAGTGGTTCCCTATTTCATTTCACCTACATTTCAAACATCTTTGCATAGCATGCAAGGCCCTCCACAATCTCACATGACCTAATCATTCCAGTTCAATCTCATAAACTCCTTGAAAGTCAGAACTGTTTTATTTTTTTGTTGTTCTTGAATTCTCCAGGACACAAAATGCTTAGAATGCATAAGAAGTGTTAGATAAATGATTGTTGATCAATTTGTTAATTATTCATTTTCCATTAGAGAGAGAGGAAGGCATAATGGATAGAATGCTGCACTTGAAGTCAGGGAGACCTAGGTTGAAATCCTATCCTAAACACTTACTAACTCTGTGACCCTGGGCAAATAACTTAATAATAATAATAATAGCTAGTTTTTCTATAGTGTTTTAAGGTTGACAAAACACTGTACAAATATTATCTCAATTTATCTTAACAAATATTATCTTCATTTTACAGATTGGGAAATTGATGTAGACTGAGGTCAATCAACAAATATTTATTAAATGCCTACTATGTTCCAGAAAATGTGCCAAGCTACGGTCACTCTTGCCCAGGGTCACATAGCTAGGTAATATCTGAAGCCAGATTTTAATTCAAGTCTTCCTGATACCAGATACAACACTATATCTGCTGCACCACCTAGCAGCTCCAGTTCCCTAAACTTTCTTGGTCTGAGTCCAATCCTTGGACAACAAAAATATAGTATGTCACCAAACCCATTCCCAATGCATATCTTCCTTGATAATAACACCTCCTGGAGCTAGAATTCCATGGATATAGCTGTGGGAGCCAAAGAGGCCTCATTTAGGACTCAGATAATTACCCAATGAGAGTGGACTTTAATATTAAAGACCTTTTTGAGGTGTGACTTTTTGTTAAGTTAGCTCCTGAGTTCTGTTATGAGTTACACTTATAAGGATGTTACTTGAGTTCTGAGATCAATAGGCGATACCCCAAGATTTTAGTTATTGAGAGCCAAAATATTTGATTCAGCTCTCAGGTATCTTTGGGTGGTCAGCTCTAAACGTGATATCTTTTGAGGATTGCAGCTTTGGGTTTGAAGTTTGCTCTCAATTGTAGCCGTTTATTACTTTGGCTGCATTAGCAGGTACCTGAGGCCTAGATCAAAGGTCTTACCCTAAGACTTTAGTCTCCCAGATAACAAATCCTTATCAAATTGTCTATTCTATGCTACTTCCAGGATATAACAGACTAAGATAAAGATAAAAAACTTGAGTCCCCTTCCTTTGTCTCTTTTGCTCTATAAAAACCCTGAACTAAGAATGAATAAATGGAGTTCATCATTCTTCCTTGAACTACCCACATGGCCTGATCATTTCTTATTCATGTCTTGGAATCATGCTAAGTGCTGGACACTGAGCAGCCCACGACATATAGCTTTGGAGAATTTTAGTGGAAAATTATGAAATAAGCCCTAAATAAATTAAGAGAACCCTAGATTCATTTTTACTGTTTAAAAATTTTTTTATTTGGGGGATGGGAAACTCATTTATGTGTATGTCCATTCAAGCCACATCTTTGCAATCTAGAGAACTATAGAAAGAAGTAGAGCTGGCGATGAGATGCTATTAACCTTTTAAATGTAAATAAAGGCAGAACCAATGTAGATTTTTCAGGTCAGATGGAACTTGGACCAGTTTATTCCCAACTGTATGGGGGAAGAATTGTTTTCAAGCTGTTGGTAGTCTTCAATAGTTGCTTATAGGAACATTAGTGTACTTCTACAAGGGATGCTTTCAAAGAAGCAGAGAAAATCCATTAGGGAGCCTTTGGGAACCATTTCATGAACTCTAGAGAATCCCATATGGTGTATGGGTTGGCTTTGCTCCCATCATGATGTAGGGCTCATTTAGAGCTTGTGGGACTAGATCACTGAAAAACTTAGAGGCCATGTAAGCAACATCTTGGAAAGGGAGATTTGGGCCTATTGGTGCACTGCTATGACAATCAACTCTTGATTATATGCATGGCTCCTAATCTGCAGAAAATCTGGTTTTCAGGTTTGATAGGATCTGAACTACTCTGCTTAATTAATTCATTTGTTGGCATCTCCTTTGAATTAGCACCTACTCTTCTCAATTACTTGTTTTTGTTAACATCTTACAAAGCCTATTTGGTCTTACATTTTATGTGTCAGGGAAGTTATTTGAAACGTGAACACTTAACCCCTTTCCACCAAAGGAAACACAATAGCCTGAGAGAGCTTTTTTCCTAGCATGAAATAAGTTTCAGAGGGGGAAAGGTAAGTTGGGCTTGTGTCAGACTCTGCTTCATCAATCATATCTTCACAGCATGATTCCACTATTTCCTTTGGAAATTATTTCCTAGATAATCAGTCATGTTTATATTCAAATGTAAGTCCATTAGTAATAATACAAGCTCCCATTTGTAGAGTGTATTTAGTTTTATAAAGGCAAAACAAAATCAAGCATGTACGTGTTTATGAATATTTGTCTATCTATGATGAGCTATTATTTTAGAATAACAGGCTTGATCCCCACCACTATAGGGGAAAATTCAATGCATTATAGAATTATATAGTTAGAAGAAACCTTAGAGGTTGCATAGGGGTCCCTTGTTTCCAATGCACATAGTAAAATAACTAAATATCTAAATTGTGTGCCAAGTGACTCAGCTCTCTGTCTTAGTATTTGTCCTTTCCTCACAATACCCTAATTCTTTCCTCAAAAACAGCCACAAAAGCAAACCAAATAAACGTTGTTAATTTAAACTTTAGTACACATATGATACAGATTCCATAAGTCCATACCACTCTAATTGCCCTTTTCTAGATATGCTAACATTTAGGAGGGTTCCTGGTGCATAATATAGGTACTTAATAAGTGATTGTTGATTGATATTGCCTTTTGTGGGGCAAAGAGGTGGACCAGTGGATGGAGTACTGGCTCTGGGATCAGGAGGACCTGAATTCAAATTTGACCTCGCACATTTACTAGCTGTGTGACTCTGGGCATCTCTTAATCCTGTTTTCATAAGTTTCTCTTCTGTAAAAGGATCTGGAAATGGAAATGGCAAACCATTCCAGTATCCTTACTGAGAATCCCCCCAGGGGGTCAAAAAGAGTTGGACATTACTGAAGAATAACTGCACAAAAATTCTTTTGTTAGTGTTCCATTAATTCATTCACTATCAATTCTATCCTTCGTCAAAGATTTATCAAGTAATCACTATGCCTACAAAATGCAGCTATGGCATAGTCAATAGAGAAGTATCTTTGTCACCAAAAGGACCTTAGTTCATGTCCCATCTCTGGCACAAGCTATCTGTGTAGCCCCGAATCAATCATTTAACCTCTCACTGCTCCAGGTAACTGTCAAAGACTAACTCACAGAGAAGGTGCCACCCTTCATTAGGAATGGGAGTTTTCTTAGCTGGGAGTACCCTATATCAAAGAAATCAGAGGTACTATCTATCATGCCCAGCTGCACCAAGTATTTATAAGAAGCTAATGTAAATTAATAAAGCACACAGAGTACCCTATGTGTGTTTGACTAGTACAGAATATAGAGTATAATAGAACTATTACTTTCCATGACCTAGATGTTATATTTCTATCAAAGTGTCCTGAGACTGCATTAGCTCTTTTTGTAGTACCATTGGTTATTGGCAATTATTAAGTTTGTGATAAATTAGGACACCAGACCTTTTTCAAATAAATTTTGTTCAAGTCTCACCTCTTTCATGCTGTACTTGGCTAGTTGATTTTTCTGCCTAAATTTAGGTTTTACTGGCCCAATAATTCCAACCTATTGAGACCTATGTTATAACAATCTATATATCTATCTCTAATCTATTTCCTGAACTAAAATCTGGTTTAAGATTAGAGAGCCAATAAGGCAACAATTATTAAGTTCTTATTATGTGAGGAAAATGAAGTCAGAGCAGGAGAAATGGTCTAAGAAAGTGCTTAGGGGTAGAAGGAATAGAGTTCTCAGTAAGGACAAAAGATGAGTTTAGGAAGGGTAATGCATAGGGAGTGGTGGTATAATAGAAAGTTATGAACAGATAAGAAAATATCAGAGTTTCTAAATAGAGAAGTGGTACACTTATGGATAACAGTAAAATGTGATGTGTAACAGTCTATATGGGTGGCTGAAACAAAGTGAAGTTGTTGTTGTTCAGTTGTTTCAGTCATACCCAAATCTTTGTGACTCCATTTGGGGTTTTCTTTGTAAAGATACTGGAGTAGCATACGATTTCCTTCTCTAGCTCATGTCATAGATGAGGAAACTGAGGCAAACAGGGTTAAGTGACTCCCCCCAAATCACACAGATAATAAGTGTCTGAAGTTAGATTTGAATTTAGGAAGATGATTTTTTCCTGACTCTAGGCCTGGCACTTTATCCACTATGCCACCGAGCTGTTCAAAGGTGAAGTAGGTCATGGGATTTAAGAAAGCTGAGGAATTAGAAAGTTAATGAATTTGAGAGAGCAAATACCTACATATTAAAGTATCAATAAATGCAGAAGTTGGAGGGAGGGAGAGAGAAGTAGTAAACAAGGTGCTAGCTAAACTCTGGGAGAAAAGAGGATGAATAATCAGGGATTAACAGAGCTATCGTAAATTGTACTGTTACTTTCCAATAACCCTTTATCCTTCCTGGCTGCTACCAACATAACCCTATCCTATAACACATAACTATAAGTAAGTATACTCCTTTACTCCCTCCTACCTACACTCTAAACTCTGCTTCTGGAACTCTAGGATCAAAGAGATTAGCAATAATCTTATCAGGCTATCAGGTTGCTTCATGACCATCAGATCCACTTTATATATTGTCTTCTTCCGTTAAAATATGAGCACTCTAAAGACAGGGTCTCTCTTGCTTATTTTTTGTATTCTAATCATTAACCAAAATGCAAGGTACATTAATACTCATAAAACACTTTATCATTAATTCATTCATACCTTCTGATTCATTCTAAATAAATCACATTGTCGCTGTCTGAAAATGTATACTTCATTTCACATCTATAGATTATTGACTCTCCACAGAGAAGCTGGAGGCTTACTTTATTATCACTCCTCTAAAGTCATGATTTGTTCTTGCACTTCAGATTTCTAAAGTCTTCCAGGATGGAATGTCAAGCTTCCAGTCGAAAGTTGTTTGGATTTACCCATTTGACCTTCTTTGATAATCAGAACATTTTTTCTATCTCCATACTTCCAATATCTTTTCTCCTTCCTGTTAGACAGCTCTAAAACCCATTCATCCTAGTTTTGCCATCTAGGAAACAAAGACAGTGAATCGCCTCTTCTGTATGAAAACCCTTTAGATATTTGAGGTTATCAGCTCTGTCACCCCTTATTCTTATCTCTCCTGCCCAAATTCTTCCAATTCTTTTTATAATATGACTTCAAGACGAACAGGATCATAATCATGATCATCTTCCGTTAGATAACCCATTATCAATATCCTTCTTAAAGACACAGAAATTAAACATAGAATTTAAGCTATACATTGAGTGAAATAGAATATAGTGAAAGCAATTATTTCCTGGGATTTCTTCTCTAAATTCTCCTCATCCCTTATTTATGGATTTATTTATGTGAACAAATTTACATTTACCTGTTTTATTAGATGAACAGTTAGCCTTGGAATAGGACAAACTGGTTCAAGTCTTTTCATTCACATATGCTAGTTGTGTGAATTTAGGCATGTAAACTTTCAGTGTCCCAGGTAATTATCTAGTACTATATACTGCAGTTCAGTTTCTAATAGGCATCAGTAAAGAGCATTTCCACACTAGGAATTCCCTACACTATTGAAATAGCAGGTCTTGACATCAACATCCACAAATAAATTTGGAGTTATGCTTTATGCACAATGTAACAGATTGGTAATATATTAACATTGAATTTTTATTGATCTCTTTTGTTTTATATCACCTTTATTTCCCTGTGTATCCCCTGCCCCATGTCCTTTCAGAGAAACATCCTTCAAAAATCAAAAAGAGAAGCTAAAAAAAAGTTTAGTAAAACTAGTCAACATTGACAAGTCAGCTGTTAGATACAGCATTCCACACACGATTGTCCCATTCCTAATCCCTTTGGCAAAGAAGCAGAGAGGTCTTTTGATAGCTCTTTTTTGAGGCCAGGTTTGGTCATTGTAATCAGATGAACATATTTATATTGTTTTGTAATTATTTTATTTAGATTACTTTAGTTATTGTATATATTAGTCTCCTGATTCTGTTTACTTCAATATCAGTTTTGATGTATTTCCAGGAACTTCTGTATTCATCATATTCATAATTTGCTATAGCATTGCAATATTCCATTATATTAATACACTAAAATGTTTTTTTTTCATTTTTTACTCAATAGGTTTCTCTTTGAAGTTCTTTGATATTACAAGAAATGTTACTATAAATCTTTTGATGTATGTAGGACCTTTCTCTTTTGTCACTGACATCCTTGGAGTATATACCTAGCAGTAGAATCTCTGGGTTAAAGGCTGTCAACATTTTAGTAGTTCTTATTGAGGTCATTTCAATATTATTTCTCTGTAGTATGTTTAATGCTCTAGTATAGTATCATTGGCAGATTAATATGTTATATGTCTACATCAAAATCAATAATAGAAATGTTGATCATAATGGGGCCATGAACAGAAACTTACAGCAATTTAGGAGAGGTTTCCTAAAGTTTATTACTGAATTCTTATTTAGCTTTCTTGAGCATTTTTTAAATGGATGTTAACACGCCTATAAGTTTGATTATCAATTTTATCTATATTATCCACAAGGACTGGTAATTGTCTGTGCATTTACCATAATTACTGACGAAACCTTTGGTTTTTTTAAACTTTTTTTTAACTAAAGAGGTATCTCATTGTTTCAAAAATTAACTAACAATGAATTCCAATTTATTAATGAGATGTGAATTGTGTTTTCTTAAATGGAGAAAATTTTCATAAATAAAGAGATACCAAATAGAAAGAACTTCAAAACCCACTCATCTAACTCCACTTATGGCAGGAAAAAGAATGAATATGAATTATGAAAGCAGCTGTAAAAAGAATATTATTTTCCCATTTGCTATAGATTTTTTTCCTTTACTCACTTTAAATGTCACTATGTAGTATAGATTCTTACAACTGCCATTTGTACAGTTTTGACATAATAAATTTAGCTTTTATTCCATTCATGTGTAAATAATACTCTAAATAAAAAAATAAGCTTGCTAGTTACCTCACTTTAAAATGTTATAGGCAAATATTAATTCTATACTTCACATTGGATATAATCATTTTTGCCAAGTTTCTAATATTATTTAAAATTGACTAGTCATAGGGGGTGGCTAGGTGGTGCAGTGAATAGACCTGAGTTCAAATCCAGCCTCAGGCACTTAAAACTTACTAGCTATGTGATCTTGGGCAAGTCACTTAACTGCAATTGCCTTGCCTTCCCCCCTCTGAAAAGAAAAAAATGAATAGTTATTTGTAAATATTTCTGAAATGAGGGTAAATTAGACATGGACTTTGTTTCTAGTTTTTACTATCTAATTGTGTGATCTTGGGCAAATTATTTCCCTTGTTAGTAAAATAACATAAAAGAATTGGCTTACATAAGAGCAAAGTTTCCCAAAGTCACTAGAAAATTATTTTAGAAATGAGATATATTGGGTGGGCAGAGCCAAGATGGTGGAGTAAAAGCAGGAATTTTCTTGAGCTCCTTCTCCAACCACCTCCAACAACTGTAAAATACAACTCTAAACAAATTTTGGGGCTGCAGAACCCATAAAGTGACAGAGAGAAACAAATCTTGCACTGAAGGCAGTCTAGCAGGCCAACAGGAAGGCTCTATCACACCAGGCTTGGGAGCTGGGTGCAGTCCAGAGTGAGCCATGCAAGCCCAAGCCAGCAGCACAGATCAGCTGGAACAGACTTCAGAAGAGTAAATCACTGGCAGCTGTGGTGGTTTCCAGACTTCTCAACCCATAAACACCAAAGAGAAAGCAAAAGGTCAGTGGGGAACCCTGTTGATCCTGGGTGAGAGAAGAGCACGGTCTGGCCCCTGTCCCCTGGGAGTCTGCAACTGCTGCTGCTGCTGCTGTTTCTGACTCCAGGCCTACAGATCATAGGAGGACCAAATGATTGTCCAGAGGGCATTCATGAATATTTCTGCTGGCACTGAATCAGGATTCCCTTGCTTTGCCATGCTTGGATCTGGGTTGCAGTCTTTGGTGGTGGTCCTGAGGTGAGGAGTGCTAGGGTGGCAGAGCTTGTTGAGGATGTGGAGAGGCAATCTTCCTCACTGCTCTGAGGTAGGTGCCTGGAAAAAGAACTCTGACTGCAGCTGCTAAAACCCCAGAAATTTGAGACACAACACTCTCCACTCTGGAAGCAGAGTTATACTACAGCAAAGAGCTCATAAGTCAGGCTAGCAAGATAAGCAAACAGAGGAAGCACAGTCAGACTATACAATCCTTTTTGGGCGGACAAAGAGGATCAAAACATAGAACCAGAAGAAGAAAACAAAGCCCAAAATCCTGCATCAAGACTCCAAGAAAAATATGAACTGGTCACAGGCCATGGAGGAACTCAAGGATTTTGAAAATCAAGTAAGAAAAATAGAGGAAAAATTGGGAAAAGAAATGAGAATGATGCAAGAAAATCATTAAAAACAAGTCAAAAACCTGACTGAAGAACATAACAAATTAAAAAATAGACTGACTCAAATGGCAAAAGAGGTCCAAAAAGCCAATGAGGAGAAGAATGCCTTAAAAAAATGAATTTGCCAGATGGAAAAAGAATTTCAAAAACTCACTGAAGAGAGCAATTCTTTCAAAATCACATTGGAGCAAATGGAAGCTAATGACTTTCTGAGAAATCAAGATACTATAAAAAAAGATCCAAACAAATGAAAAAAATAGAAGGCAGTATGAAATATCTCATTAGAAAAACCACTGCCCTGGAAAATAGATCCAGCAGAGATAATTTTAAAATTATTGGACTACCTGAAAGCCATGATCAAAAAAAGATTTAAAAAAATCATCTTTCAAGAAATTGTCATAACATAACATCTAGCAGCTTTTATATTAAGGTATCACAGGGCTTAGAATATGATATTCCAGAGGTCAAAGAAGCTAGGATTAAAAGCAAGAATCACCTACCCAGCAAAACTTAGTACTATAACTCAGGGGAAAATAGAGGAATTCCAAGTATTCTTGATGAAAAAACCATATCTGAATAGAAAATTTGACTTTCAAATACAAGAAGCATGAGAAGGTAAACAGGAAAAAGAAATCATAAGGAACTTATTAAAGTTGAATTATTTACATTCCTACATGGAAAAAATGATAATTGTAACTCACGAGACTTTTATCAGTATGAGGATAGTTGAAGGGAATATATGTGTACATATAGGTATACATTGACAGAGGGCCCAGGATGAGTTGAATATGAAGAGATGATACCTAAAAAAAAATTAAGAGATGAAAGAGGAATATATAGGGAGAAAGAGGAAGGGAGAGATAGAATAGGGTAAATTATCTCACATAAAAGAGGCAAGAGAAAACTGCTACAATGGAGGGGAAGAGCAGAAAGGTAAAAGGGACTGATTCAACCTTACTCTCATTAGATTTGGCTTAAGGAGGGAATAACATACACATTCAATGGGGTATTTTACCCAACAGGAAAGTAGGGGGGAAGAGGAAAAGACAGGAAGATGATAGAAGGGAGAGCAGATTGGGGAAGACAGTAGTTAGAAGTAAGAACTTTTGAAAAGGGACAGGGTCAAAGTAGGAAATAGAACAAATGGGGAATGGGATAGGATGAAGGGAAATATAGTTAGTCTTTCTCAATATAACTACTATGGAAATGTTTTGCATAACTACACATGTACAAACTATTTAATTGCTTGTCTTCCCGGTGGGGGTAGGTGAGAAAGGAAGGAGGGAAATAATCTGGAAATCAGAGTTTTAAAAACAAATGTTAAAAATTGTTTTTATATGCAACTGGGGAATAAGATATACAGGCACTGGGGTATAGAAATCCATCTTGCCCTACTAGAAAGTTAGGGGAGTGGTTGGGGAGGACATAAGAGAGAACAGATTGGGGTAAGGAGTATTTGGTATGCTTACTATCTTAGAGTAGGGGTAGGGGAGAGATGGGGAGACAATTTGTAACTCAAAATCTTGTGGAACTGAATGTTGAAAATTTAAAAATGAATAAATTTATTTAAAAAATTGGAAATGAGATATATTACTGAAACTCCAAAACACTGATTTGGAATGGTTTAGAAGTATCGAACAAAATATAATACCTCCAATTATTCATTCCTGCACTTGAGACCCAAATACCAACTACATAGGTGCAGGATGAGGAAGAGTAAGTTAGAAAAGAAAGCTCATGAAAAGAATCTTGTGAGTTTTAGTGGATCACAATTTCAATAAAAATTGGAAAAAATCTCAACATAGTGTCCTAACCTGACTATATCTGGAGTATTGTGTTGATATTTCCAGGATATTGACAAACAAGAGTGTGTCTAGAAGAAAGTGAGCAAGATGATGATGAAAACTGTTATCTGAGAAATAGGTTTTTTTTCCTAAATGATGGATGTCTAGCCTTGGGAGGAAAAAAAGGCAAATTAATGAAGATATGATAGTTGTATTAAAGTATTTGAATATAATCTATTAGAGATGGATTAGACAAAAGTGGGCCAACAGAGAGCAAAACTATGGATAATGGATTTAAGTTACAGAGGAAGATTTTATCTTTATACAAGAAAATAATTTTTAGTAACTGAACTGTTCCAAAATGGAATGAAATTCTTCAGAATTTAATGAAGTCTTCATATCTGGAGGTCTTTCAGGAGAGGATAGCTTGCAACTTGTTTGGAATGTTGTATAATGGATGCGACTTTTATGTCCACAGGGGGTTACATGTCCTACAATGTCCTTTCTAACTCTGACATTCTGTATTCCTCCATAATAAATAAGAAAGGATATGTGAGTAATATTTTGGAACAAGGGTTATCTCATGTTACATCATTACAGGAGACCTAAGGGGTCTTTCCATGGTTTCTGCTGTGCCTCAAGGAAACCCACTAAGAACTGGACATCTTCAATTTTACAAGAAGGCTAGTGTTTCATATTTCTCTCTTTTCTGTGACTGTGAAATTTTACCCCTATTTTCAAGAAAGCTAGTCTTCTATCTTAATCCATCTGTCTGGTAAATTCTTCCTGCAAATTCAGCCACAACTGTGGTGTTTTTTGTTGTTGGTATTTTTTTTACTTCTGTTGAAACCTTTGGATCACCTGCAGTTCTTATCTTCCTTTCCTAACTTGGTTCCAATTGGGCCAAGACCTATAAAGGCCCTTCCTGATACAGTAATCATAATATTTGTTTCCTGGTACTTCCTGTTCTTTCTGACACAATAAGAGACCAAAGATTAAAAAAAACTCAACAATAAAAACACATAGACAATTACATAGATATCCTCTTGTCTAGCCTCTTTGCACTTCTGTAATTGAGAAGGGAGAAACCACATTTCTTCCACCAAATTTTAATCCTTACCTTTGTCAACTGACGGATATGAAGTGGATTTTGTTTTAAGCAAAGTGGATTGAGAGATTTTTCTTTTGATTGTGCTGAATTTGTTAGGTTAACTCCCTTGCAGTGGCATATTTGTCAATAGTGAAGATGAGTAAAACATGAGCAAAGAAAAAAAAAGAAATCCTCTATCAATTGGCAGTTACTAGTATTTGATCGGTAGCCATTTCAGGGAAAGTGAATGAGAAAGGAAAATGCTATTAGCTATGTTTATTAGATAAGTATAATAAGCTTGGTCTAATTAATGGGAATTGTGATGATTCAAAGTTATTCTCTCATGGTCGGGAATTTTAAAGAATTTCATAATATCAGGAGTGGAGGGCTAAGGAAAACAACTTTCATAAAGTGTTATATTTTTCCATAAAAATATGGCAAGCTGGCTTTATTTGATTGAGTGAAATAAGATCTCTTCTGGTCATTTGTTAGACCAGACTAATGACTATAGGTTTTGTTTTTGTTCAATACTTCATTTAACTTTCCCAGGTTCCCTATCAGATGGATTTTTTTTCAGTGAGTACTATGAAGGCAGTCTATTGAGTTTCTTGTCCCCAATTATTATTGGACAATTATTATTATTAATATACAGTGACCTCTCAGACTTTTTGAAGAAAAAAATATGCCAAAGTACTTATAGAGAAAAAAATAAAGTGGTAGAGTATTGGTAACAGGTGAAAAGGACTAGCAAAAGTTACAAATATCCTTATAGCTTCATCTCAGGCTTCAAAAACCAACTACTTAGTCTTGAAATTTATATTAATTTATTTCTAGTCCTCTCAATATAAATGTGCGTTAGAGAACAATGCCTTTCTAAGCTACTCAGTCTTCCAGAAATTGATTCTCCAGGCCTTTATTATTAATGTCATGCATGGTCTACTATTTTATTCATTTTTTGGATACGTCACCCTCATCCATCATCCATGGATTAAGAATATTTGCCCCTATTGTCCAATTCCCAGTGAGGAAGATTTTCCATCCCATTTAAGTCCAAAGTTCTATAGCTAGTTCACTTCTGTTTTCTATACGATAAAGAGGAGTCTTTTTGAGAGACTACATATATTAGAATGCATGTTTGTGTGTGGGGGTGATGCTTTCAAAAGTAACTGCTCGCCCTCTTCCTAACTTGGTTTGACTTCTAATATCCCAGAAATCTTGTGGGAGACAGTGCTATAAGAGAAGAGGCTTCATGCCTTGCCCATCCAAGGTTGATATGTGGCTCATGAATGAGGACTTATCCTTGGCATTTATTTGCTCTTTCATTTCACATGTAAGACATTATGACCTTGTGAGTTTTGAAAGGTCAGGAAAGCAATTCATTAATTGTGGGGTCTGTCAACTGGACTGAATCGGCCTCTAACATCTGAATGGCCAGAGGCAAACAGAGCAGGCTAGAGACAGGAGAGTCAGGAATCAAACCGAATTTTAATTTAAAAGTGAGGGAAATGGCTTGCAAGCAGGGAGGAAAATTAGACACATGTGACTGGGCCCTGCCCTTAGTAGACAGAGCTGCCTTAGTATGTATGGCTAAATCTTGATACTTATACCAATGGCTACACAGTGAGCTGTAGCCCTGACAATGAGGGGGGTGGGGAGGTAAGAATAATAATGAGATAAATTTGGTTCGTAACAGGGCTTCATGTCCAGTATATGTCTGAACTTATCTGGTGCTTGTCTGAGTTTGGAGAATACCTGGTGCTGGTCAAAGCAATAAAATATATGATTTTGCAGAGGATGATATCACATGGAGGATGAGTGCAAAGGATTGTTGTAATGCCAAACTCAAGGCATAGTTTACTTGCTATTCCTTATCTCTGGAAAACAGGGTGTCTCCTAATACCCTAAGAGGTCCATGGCAAGATTTATATCTTGTTAATTAAAGCAGCTAGTACTACTTTGAATCTCTGGGGAATTAGGAGTGACCTTGGGGACCCACACCAGTAGTAAAGTTACAAAAGGCTCATTTGGGGCAACATTTAAATGTGAACTTGGTAGAATCAAAGATGTGTAGAAATATACATTAAGTGTGAGACTCCCTAGAAACTGAGGTGATAGAGGAGAAAGTATGCCCACAAAATATTATGTTTGTATATCCTTCTATTCTTTCAAAATCTTTGGAGTTAATATCCCTTAGAAAAAGCTAATTAATTAAATGGACCAGGGTTGTTAATCACTGGTGAATAATAGTGGGGGTGGGGTGCACAGTAATAGGGGCTGAAATTGATTACACTAGAAAAGAAAGGAACTAACTCCTCAAGGATACCCTCTAGAACCCTTTGGTAGGGTATAGATAGATAGAGAGATAGATAGATAGATAGATAGATAGATAGATAGATAGATAGATAGATAGATAGATAGATAATCTTACTCTGTGAAAAGTACTACAAAGGTCCAATTTATTCATTTTACTAATGAAGAAGCTAAGTCCAAGAGAGGTTAAGCAACTTGCCCATTTTCACATAGGATGCAAATAATAGAGCAAAACTTTGAACCTAGGTCTTTTTCTTTCAAAGACAGTTTTCTTCCCAAGATATCCTGATACCTTTGTTCTTTTCTTTCCTTTGGGAGTTTGTAAAGCCAAGCACAAGCAGCTTTCCAGAGGACTGCTCCTGTGAACAGCTTTAAAGTTCTGATCGCATAGTATAGTGAACTCTTTATTTATTTAGCAGTAAATTAAAGCAAAACATTCACAGAAACCAAAGTACAGCATTCACAATGTTAAAACATAATAACTTATCACTAAAGTGGCCACATAGTTTTCACCAAAGTGGCCACATAGGCTTAAAAAAAAGATATCATTCAGCAAGTCCTTTACTCAATCGTGCTTAAGGAACAAGCCTCCTTAAGTGATACGAAGTACAAAGGTCAAAATTCTCCATCCCTAGGTCACATTATCTTAATCTCTCAGTCAAAAAGTCTTCTTTCATCTTGATTGGAGATTAGTTTCTGATCATCCTTGACTCAATCATCCTTATGAGGTACAAGGTACAGAGTACAGTTTTCCCACCCCTGGTCCACAGTAAATCATGATCTTCTCAGTCAGCATTAAGTACCCAAGGAGAGGTCTTTACATCTTGATTCAAGACTGGCTCCCAGAATCCATGATTCCTCTTCCATGGGTCCACCTTTTGCCTGAATCTACCCAATAGTCACCTGGATCCAAAGGTAGGCAGCTCTCAGCTCCTCATCCAGCTCCTCATATAGCTCCTCATCCAGTTCTTCATCCAGTTCCTATTCCACACTGAAGTTCACAGTGTCCAGTCCGCCTCAAGTCCTTCATGGTTTCTGTTTCTGGGAAGACAAAGCTCAACAGAGCCAAACAATATCAACACGCATCAAGTTTAGCAGAGTTACAACAATATTCACACACATTTCCAGCACTATCATCAATTTGCTTTCTGCCTGTGCAATCAACACAGACCAGAAGACAGGGTCTCTGTCTGAGATATCAACACAAATCATCAGTAAAGAGCCAGGAACTCTGAAAATATCAGGAAAACCCTCCTTCGGGACTTCTGTAAACAGACAAGAAGAAAGTCCTCTTTCAGGGCTTCTGAAGCAGCAGTAAGGTCCCAGGGTTTCTGTAACAACAGCAATGTCCTCTATCAGGAGATAGATCTGACAAAATAACATCAACGTAGATAGACAAAGTTTTAGCACCACAACCATGCTTCCTACCAACTCTGCTCTCTCCCATCTTGTGCTCCTCCTTTTATATAATCAATTCCTTCCTGTTTCACCCACCTCTTACATCCTTCCTTTTCCTGTCTTTGGCAACTCCCATTGTGAGATTCACAGGTTTTGTTTCTTAAGAAAGACTTGATACAATCAGGGCAAGACTCAATAAACTTGAACTGAAACAAGGTGCTAAATAATTAAAAAGCTGAAACAAGGTGCTAAGTACTTCCTTGCCCTATATTTTACAGAATATATTCTCCATATTAACTCTAGGATTCTGAACTTGAATCCTCTTTATACCCCCCCTAGGTCCAGCTCATTGGCCAATCTGAGCAGCCAGATATGTCTTAAGACTTGTTGAATATTTTTCAACCCTGAGATAGAAATATAATTGATCACTCAGCCCAATTTCCACCTCTTCAGGGTGCTCAGTTATTGGCCCAGACTTGGATTATTGCTACTTGGAATTGAATTTAAAAGAATTTATATTTTGTCATTTTGGGGGGATATTGTAGATTCCTATTTAGGTAGAGTTTAGACCAGGAATGGGGAACCTTGAGGCTTCAAGGTCACATGTGGTCTTCTAGGTCTTTGGGTATAGCTTTTGACTAAGCCCAAGTTTTACAGAATAAATCCTTTTATTAAGTGGATTTGTTCTATGAAGTTTAGATTCAGTCAAAGAGCTGTACTTGTGGACCAAGAAGGCCACATGTGGCCTTGAGGTCACAGGTTGTTCCCCAATCCTGGTTTAGACTATACCTCTGAAATCTTGCACTACTTTAAAACTCTAGTTCTTTGATTTTTACATTTTCTTTGTGTACTTCTCATTGCTTTTGTTAACTATTTAAAGTAAAATTCATGATCAGTCTGTCATAGAGTCTCAGAGCAAGGCCTCTGATAAATGAAACCTAGGAAAATTCATATTTAGATCCATTCTTTAATGGAACTCTGCTTAATTGCACCTGGGAGTCAGGTTCCTTTTTCCCTTGTGTTATCAATCTGTACACCAAGATAGACCTTGTATATGGGCACTTTATTTCTTAAAGCGATAAGGCAGTTCTCTGATAGAACTGAGGTTTTCTATAGGACTTTGCTTGACTATGTGAATGCTTTAGCTTGAGGGCATTGAAGAGAAAGATGCTAAATTAATTAATACAGTTGCTAAGAAATACTTACTTCAGTTTTGTATTCAGGACCTATGTTTGTGAGTGTGTTTTAAAGCTTCACCTCTTTCTCACTAGGCGGAACAATTGGGAAAGAGAAAGTGCTTTCATATCAGGAATTACATGTATCCCATATTTGCTGAATTCATTGGGGCCTTTAATAAAACTCTAAAAGCTAGTCTAGATAAATCTGGGGGGGGTTAGGGGGACAGTTGGGGTTAAGTGACTTGCCCAAGGTCACAGGGCTAGTTTTTGTGTTAAGTGTCTGAAGTTGGATTTTGAACTCAGGTCCTTCTGCTTCTAGGGCTGGTGCTCTATTCACTGCACCACCTAGCACTCCTAGATTATGTTTTATATTTTAGCATCATTGGACCTAAATATCAATTTGGGCACTTCTGAATAGCAGAAGTTTATCAGCATTCTAGTCATTTGTATTTTAAGCTAATATTCATATTTTGATGTTTTGTTTTGTTTTGTTTTCCTGATGTGTTGATGTCTGCATCTGTGGAAAAAGGATCCACACTGATAAAATCAGAGAGACATCAAAGCATTTACTTGTATTCTAAATTATTGTTCTTGATTATTTTTAACTTTTAATATTTTACATATTAATTCTATTAGTCATATATGGGTGCTTACTTAACAAATGAGAATGATCTACTTCACAAATTAAATCACATATAAGAAATACATATCCAGTGCTTATGGTGACTAAGGCACAACCAGAAGCATAGAAAGTGGAAAATCTTTGATTTGCAAGCTGCCTGCCTAAATTTCTCTGGGGTTTGTTTTCAGGGTTTCTGGAGTAGAGATTTGTGATGTCAAATCCATGAATTCTTTCCTTTTTTAATAATATTGTATTTTAACCAATTACATATAAAATTATATTTTGCATTTATTTTTTTTGAGTTCTGAATTTTCTCCCTCCCTCCATCCTTCTCTCACTCCCTCCTTTCACCCTCCCTGAGAGGGTAACCAAGTTGATACAGATTATATATTTGCAATCATATAAAACATATTTCCATATTAGTCATTGTAAAAGAAGACACAGACCAAAAAAATACCTACAAAAATAAAATGGAAAATAATATGCTTCAATCTGCATTTAGACTCAATCAGTTCTTTCTGCAGAGGTGTATAGTATTTTTCATCATAAGGCCTTTGGAATTGTCTTGGATCATTTTATTGCTGAAGAATAGCTGTTACTTGTGGTTGATTACCATATAATATTGCTGTTACTGTGTACAGTATTCTCCTTCTGCTGACTTCATCTTGCATAAGTTCAAGTTAGTCTGCCCAGGTTTTTTTTCCCCTGAAATCATCCTGCTCATATAACACAATAGTACTCCATCATAATCATATACCACAACTTGTACAGCCACTCCCTAATTGAAGTATATCATCTCAATTTCCAATACTTTGCCACTACAAAAAAGAGCTACTGTTAATTTTTTTTTTCAAATAGGTCTTTTTCCTTGATTTAATCTCTTTGGAATATGTACCTAATAGAAATATTGCTGGGTCAAAGGGTCAATTTTGTAGTCATTTGGGCATAATTCCAATTTGCTCTCCAGAATGGTTAGACCATTTCACAACTCCACCAACAATGTATTGCTGTCCCAATTTTCCCACATCCCCTCCAACATTTATCATTTTCCTTTTGTCATATTAGGCAATCTGATAGTTGTGAGGTGGTATTTTCGAACTGTTTTAACTTGCCTTCCTCTGTTCAATAATGATTTAGAGCATTTTTTTCATTAAACTATAGATAGCTTTGGTTTCTTCCCATGTCCCCTTTTTTAATTCAATGTAACTTGAATTTCTAATGAGCAGTCAATAAATAAATGTTTTCTAACCACCTACTATGTACCAGACACTATGCTACATGTAGAGGATACAAAAAAGAGTAAAAAAAAGAGTCCCTGCCCTCAAGGAGCTCATAATCTAATGGAGACATTTATTTTCTTCTATATGAAATCTCTCTTCATTGACACTAAAATCAGGGTAGAAGAATTCCTGTACAGGAACTTAGACTTGAATAGAATGTGGGAGAGGTTATAAAATTCAATATGGCATCTAGGAATCATAGTGGCATTGATTTGGAGTCAGGAAGAGTAGTAGTAGTAGTAGTAGTAATGGTAGTAGTAGTAGTAGTAGTAGTAGTAGTAGTAGTAGTAGTAGTAGTAGTAGTAGTAGTAGTAGTAGTAGTAGTAATAGTAGTAGTAGTAGTAGTAGCAGCAGCAGCAGCATAATAATATTCAATTGTTATTCATATTCACTCTTTCCCTTTGTACATATCTTTAAAATAATCCTTAATTGGTTTCTCTTTTTCAACATTCTGTTCTTTGTCCCATCTTCCTAGGATTAATATTTACCATCTCTGATCCATAAAAATTCAACAGAATGCTTATATCCTTTACATTGTTGTCTGTCTATAAAGATTATAGAACTGACAATTATTATACATGCATGCAATGTTTGACTAGCTAAAATTCCCACATTAAACATTTCTTTAAACCAACTAAATGACTTGTTGGGTTTCTTATTTGCTAAACTCATTGCTAGATTTAATTCTGCCTAACTACTTTCTGAAAAAACAAAAAAAAAAATTCTTCCCTTTGCCCTGCCATAGATACTCTATTTGAAGTTATTAGCTCAAATTTATATAGAGTTTTGCAAAGTCCTTTCTCGACAATTGTTTCAAGTATATATTACAAGTACATATTACTCCTGATTTGCAGATGAAAAAACTGAGGTCAGAGAGTATAACAGATTTGCCCACAGACCCAGAAGTGTCAGCTTCAAAACTTGAATCCACATCTTCTGATTCTAACTTTTTGCTTTTATTAAGAGAGTAATGACCATCATTTGGGGAATGGTTGGACAAGTTGTAGTATATGACTGTTATGGAATACCATTGTTATATAAGAAATAATGAGCTCTATCATCTTAGAAAAATATGGATAGACTTACATGAAGTAATGAAGAGTGAAATGAGCAGACCCAAAGAACATTGTATAGCAAGGTACAGCAATATTGTTTTAAGAACAGTTTTGAGTGAATAAGCTAAATTAACTATAAAGGACATATTAGGAAAGATGCCATATGCATCCAGAGAATGAACTAATAAACAGATGTCTAGAATTGTGGCCATCTCTAGGACAGGGGAGAGTGAAGAAAAAAAGGGGAAAAAAGATATTTCCATGATAACTGATGTATATTTGAAAGGAAAAGCAAGTTGTCCATAGTCGATTTGCAGTTTCATGTGCAATCATCCTTTATTATTATTATTATACTATGTTATGGAAATGCTTATTTTATTTCATTAATTAAAAATAAAATCAATTTTAAAAAATTAAAAGGAGAGGAATAACATTGGCATTGATTATAGTATTGGTGTCATCTGAGATTTAAGAGGACACTGATTTTTTTTTCTCTTTTCCTCATAAGGATAGTTTTATATTGTGTCATCAATATTGAGCACACAAGAGTTTGGACAAACAATGGCACATATTTATAGAATGAATTATGGGAGTCAGCAATGATACACTTAGCTATGGAACAGTTTCAATTTATTCTGTTGACACTGGCTTTTGCATTTGATAGTCTTTCATGATGAAATAACTAATCTCAGCTTAATGTATAGTATAAACATTTATCATACATTTCTGTGGGCCTCAGGTTTATCATCTCTAGAATGAAGACATTGGACAAGATGGTCTCTAATATCCTTTCCAATTCTAACATACTTTGCTTCTAATTTATCACATATTAAGTTAGCATTAATCTATTAAAACAGATTATATGGTCTTTTTGAATTAGCTCTTATACTGAGTAAAATAATATTGCAACCCAGTAAGTAGCTTTTGATCTGAGAAAGTAACTAGCTTCTTTCTCTTTCAGCAGAGTCTGAAATTATTTAATGGTAGCTTTGATGTGGTCCCTAACTACTTTTCTCCAAGATAATATAACCAGTTCTTTCAGAATTTTTCATGTGATTGAAGATATCCACTTTTGTGGTTATTGTCTCTCTATAGATCTTTTCTTTTAGATTCTCTGGCAATGGGGTCATATCTAAATTTACTTTGAACTTCTAGAAACTTGCAATGGGGCTCTAATTATTGTAAGTCTAAGGTAAAAATCTAAAGGCAATGTGGAAATAAGATTTTTTTCAGCTCCCTTTCAAATGGAAGTTTATGAGTTAAGAAGACAAATGTATGTAAAGTAATAAGATGGTTGTATAGATGGTGTTAAAGAAAAGTGAAGAAAACTTAAAATTAAAATGTTATATAAAAGAAATGATGAGCAAAGACTATAAAGTAAGATACAATAAAAGAAAAGAAAAGGAAAAAAGTACCTTTGGGGCCAAAGAAAACTCATCTAATCTTTCTTCTACATGGTATTCCTTAGTTTTCTGTTCTCCAAGCTAAATATACTTAATTCTTACAATTAATATAGATAAAAGGTGAAATGTAATTGTAATACCAAATTAAAAAAATAATTTCAGGAAGAACTAAAGCCTTGTATTAGCCAAAGATTACAAAAAATTATAAATTTTACAGAAAGTTATTAAATCTATGTTAAAAACAATATAATCCAATCCAACAAGAATTTATTAGACTTCTATTATGTGTAAGGTATAGATGTAAATTACTAGGAATGAAAAGAAAATGTAAAACAGTTCCTTGTTTCAAAGAACTGATTTTCTAATGGAGGAGGGATGAAGGAGGATATAGCATGCATAATGAAAAACAAATATAAAATAATTTCTGAGAGAAAAATTAACAATCAAGAAAAGACTTCTCACAAAGGTGATATGTAAATTGAGTTTTGAAGGAAGCTAGAGATTTTTTTCACTTTTTTTGGAGGGTGGAAGGCAGGGAAATTGGGGTTAAGTGACTTGCCTAAGGTCACAAAACTAGTAAGTGTTAAGTGTCTGAGGCTGAATTTGAACTCAGGTCCTACTGACTCCAGGGCCAGTGCTCTGTTCACTGTATCACCTAGCTCCTCTGAAGCTAGAGATTTTAAGAGATATAGGTGAAGAAGGAACATATCCCAGGCATGGGGGACAGGTTGTACAAAGTCATAGATAAAGGAAATGAAATGTCAAGTCTAGAGAACAGTAAAAGGTCAATAGTTTGGAAATATAGAGTACATGAAAGTTAGTGCTGTGAAATAAGCCTAGAAATGTAAGCTGTAGCCAGATCATGAAGACCTTTAAGCAGAGGAATTTGTATTTTATCCTAAAGACAAGAGGGAAACTTTTGAACAGAAGAGTGACATGATCAGATATATTTAAGAAAGATTATTTTGGCAAGTTTGCAGGATAGATTGGAGAAGGAAAAGGTAGAAATTGGGGTTCAATTAAGAGACTGTTACTTTACTCAAAGCAAGGGGTAATCAGGATCAGAACTACAGTAGAAGAGAGAGGGTGGATTTGATATGCAGTCTGGTAAAAGTTAATTAAAAAGACTTGGCAAATGATTGATTATGGGGAGAGAAGAAATATGTAGTACATTTTAATTTGAATATAATTTAGCTAAGAAAACCAAAGTAAGTAATAGACAGGGGAAAGATAGGAATGACTCTGAAGTTGTGAAGCTAGATAAATGGAAGGAGAGTAATATCCTCAAGCAGAAGTAAGAGAAGTTTGGGAGAGAGATCATAATGCATTTAATTTTATTCTTATTGAGTCTGAGATGACTTGGGAGCACCAAAATGTAAATATCCCATGGAATATTTTTTTATGTTGGATTAACCTTCAGGAGAAAAATTACTAAGTCTATAGATATGAGTTATCTGAATAAAATTGATTATTAAAACTATATTGAATGGAGGAGATCACCAAAGGAAGCATGTAGAAAATAAACAGAAAAGAGTCTAGGACAGTGCCAGATGTGGGAAGTAGGGAAGGATCCAGCAAAGGACTCTGAGGAAGAGTAGCCCAAAGGCAGGAGAAGAGTTAGAAGAAAACAGTGTTGTGAAAACTTAGGGGGAGAAAATATTCAAAAGGAGGTGTTCAGCTGTGACCCTTGAGGGCAAGCAAAGGGACTTTCTTTTGCATGACAGACATCTGTTTCACTATACCTGGCTCATAGTAGATGTTTAATAAATTCTTGTTGGTTGATAATGATGACTAAGAAGTTTACATTGGCTTTGGAAGAAATTAAAATTGATAACCTCAAAGAAAGTTGGTTAACCAAATTGCAAGGGACTGAAAAGTAATGGAGGAATGGTGGAGAAAATGGAAACTACATTTTCTAATTTTGTTGGCAGAGGAGGTAAGAGAGCTATAAAACACTAGACCGAGGGATTATGGTATCAGTTGGTGACATTTTAGGCAATGGTAGAGTCAGGTAAAGATGTTTTCTTAGGGTTTAGCAGATGAAGTTTTCTTCATACTCATCAAGGGAGAAAAGAGAATTCGAAGATCTCAGAGACAAAAAAGAGAGAAACAGACACACACACACATATATATATACAGAGAGAGAGAGAGAATGACAGAGAGAAGATGACAGAGAGACAAAGACATAGAGACAGACAAAGATATAAGGGGCAAACTTCCTAAAACAATGGGAAGAGATTAGATCAAGAGCACATTTAGAAACATTGACTTTGGGAGGAAAGATCATGAGGCCCGTTAATGAATGGAGAAGATCTTAAATCCCATTAACATTACACACAGCTACCCCAACCTTCCGCAACCACCACCCTTATGAGTCAATAATCATGAACTTCAAGGCAAGACCACCAAAAAGATTATGACTCGCTGAAGGGGCAGCTAGCAGGTAGCATTTATTTTAGCAAAAAAAATATTTTTAATAAAGGCATGTACATTGTCTTTTTGCAATATAAAATCATTGCACATGCAATAAGCTACAGTATACTATAAATGTAACTTTTATATTCACTGGGAAATCAAAAAATTCATGTGACTCATTTATTGCAATATTCACTTCATTGTGGTGGTCTGGAGCCAAACCTGCAACATCTCCAAAATGTGACTTTATTTATTTAATATACTACTTTAGATCTTTTTCCCTTCAATAGTTTATGAGGGCCACAAGTGACAGATTTATCAGTAATGATTTTTACTACTTCATTTTTAAAAATTATCAAATAAATCCAATAAACTGAAATGGAATGGCAAAAACAAGTCTAGAAATGAGACAGAAAAATAATGATGAACATTTTAAAGAATCCATGAGACAGCAAGAAAGCATAGGATAATTTACGAGAAATATAAAATAAAACATTTCTTTTTCTTATTTATTGGACCCTAATTGTTTATTCATGAATTTTTTTGCTTCTTCAATCCTGCTGGCAAGCTTCACCACTTTGTCTTTTATTGGTGGCTTTATCATTCTTTCACATTCCAAAATAGTGTTTTCTAATCCAAAGTATTCTGAGGTCTAGTAAAATATGTAAACTTTCTGTGCTTTAATGCTTTGCCTACTGAAGCCTCACCATAACAGCTATCTGATTTCAGTGGGAAGGAATCCGAATTTGGTAAGAATTACAGAACCAGACCTGAGAGGAACAGATCACATGTAGAAGGTCAAAGAAAGGAAGAATTCATTTGTTAAAGAAGAAACTTTGATAGTAAAAGTTTCAAGGACCAGTAAAATTTGCCACATAGAACAGGTTGGGAAAAACTTTAGAACACTAGATTCTGGTAGAAAGTAATTTTTACTGGTCAGTATAATAGAGTAAGTTTTATCCCTGTACTTTGTAGTATATCTTCATAGTTCAGTTAAAAGACATAAAAAACATGTAACAATTTTGATACCATTAACAGTATCATGGTGTACTGAATGAATGGAGTGCTGAATCTTTAGCACTAAATCTTTATGACCTGGACCCAGTCAAGGGTAACTTTTCTCATCATTTTATGTAAGAAGTTGCCAAAAGCCAAATCCACAGTCATGTTGGAAGAGTTTATTAACTCTTATTAATAACAATATTAACTAACATCAATATAGTACTTTATGGTTTAGAATGTTAGGCTTAGTATTAGAGAATAAAAGCTGGAAGAATCTTTTTATAGTATTTTTTTCAATTACATATAAAGATAGTTTTCAACATTCATTTTTGTAAGATTTTGAGTTCCAAATTTTTTCCCTTGCTTTGTTCCCTCCCACTCCTCAAGACAGCAAGCAATCTGATAGCGTATATATATATATGTACATATAGTATATACATATATACACATATATACACACATATATATGTACAATCTTGTTAAAATATTTCTGCATTAGTCATTATTGTGAAAGAAGAATCAGAAAAAAAAGAAAAATATCACTAGAAAGAAAAAAAAGTGAAGAGTATGCTTTGATCTTCCATACTTTTTTCTCTATCTGTGGATAGCATTTTCCATCAAGAGTCTTTTGGAATTATATTATAATATTGTATTGCTGAGAAAATTTAAGTCTATCATAGTTGATCATCACACAGTGCTGCTGTTATTGTGTTCAATGTCCTTCTGATTCCGCTCATTTCACTCAGTATCAGTTCATGTAAATCTCTACAGATGTTTTTTTTTCCCCTGAAATCTACCTGCTCATCATTCCTTATAGAACAGTAGTATTCCATTACATTCATATACCACAACACATTCAATCATTCCTCAATTAATGAACATCCCCACAATTTTCAATTCTCTGTAACCACAAAAAGAGCTACTATCAATATTTTTGTATATGTGAGTCCTTTTCCCATTATTATGATCTCTTTGGGATACAGATCCAGTAGTGATATTGCTGGATCAAAGGGTACACACAATTTTATGGACATAGTTCCAAATTGCTCTCCAGAATTGTTGGATTAGTTTACAACTCCATCAACAATAAATTAGTGTTCCAACTTTCCCACATATTATCAAACATTTATTATTTTCCTTTTCTGTCATATTAGCCAATCTGATAGGTGTGAGGTAGTACCTCAAAATTGTTTTAATTTGAATTTCTCTAATCATTAGTGAGCTAGAGCATTTTCATATGAATAGAGATAACTTTAATTTCTTCCTCTGAAAAAATGCATATTCATATGGTGACCATACATCAATTGGAGAATGACTTATATTCTTCAAAATTTGACTCTGTTCTCTATATATTTGAGAAATAAGGCCTTTATCTGAAAGATTGACTGTAAAAATTGTTTCCCAGTTGTCTGCTCTCCTCCTAATCTTGGTTGCATTTGGTTTTATTTGTACAAAACCTTTTTAGTTTAATGCAATAAAAATTATCCATTTTATTTTTCATAATGTTCTCTGTCTCTTTTTTTGGTCATAAATTCTTCCCTTCTGCTTAGATCTAACAGGTAAAACTATTCCTAGCTCTTCTAATTTGCTTCTGATATCAACCTTTATGTCTGAATCATGTGCCCATTTCAACTTATCTTGGTACACAGTGTGAGATGTTGTTCTATACCTACTTTCTGCCATACTATTTTCCAGTTTTCTCATCATTTTTTGTCAAATAGTGAATTGTTATCCCAGAAACTGGAGTCTTTGGGTTTATCAAACAGTAGATTACTATAGTTGTTGACTACTGTGTTTGTGTACCTAACCTATTCCACTGATACACCACTCTGTTTCTTAGACAGTGCCAAATACCTTTTATGATTACCACTTTATATTATATATTTAGATCTAGTACGGTTAGGTCACTTTTGCGTTTTTTTAAAATCCCTTGATATTCTTTACCTTTTGTACTTCCAGATGAACTTTCCTAATTTTTTCTTTAACTCTATAATATATTTTTGGTTGTTTGATTGTTATGGTATTGAATAAGTAAATTAATTTAGGAAGAATTGTCATTTTTATTATATTGGCTCAGGCTGCCCACTAACAATAGATATTTTTCCATTTTAGTTCATACTTGATTTCTGTGAAAAGTATTTTGTAATTGTGTTTATATAATTCCTGCATTTATTTTTGCAGGTAGGTTCCCTATGTACTTTTACAGTTATTTAAATGGAATTTGTCTTTCTAAGTCTATTAGATTTTGCTGGTAATATATACATATATAGGTGATGATTTATGCAGGTTTATTTTGTATTCTGCAACTTTGCTAAAGTTGTCAATTGTTTCAAGTAGTGTTTTAGTTCGTTCTCTAGAATTTTCTAATTATAAAATCATATCTTCAAAGAGTGATGGTTTTGTCTCCTCATTGCCTATTTTAATTTCTTTTATTTCTTTCACTTATTTTATTGATTTAGCTAATTTTTCTAGTAAAATGTTAAACAATAGAGGTGAAAATAGGAAATCTTGCTTCACTTCTGATTGTATTGGGAAGTCTACTAGCTTATCCCCATTAGAGATAACACTGGCTTATAGTTTTAGATGGATACTCCTTATCATTTTAAGGTGAGATCCATTTATTCCTATGATTCTGTGTTTCTAATAGGAATGAGTGCTGTATTTTGTCAAGGATTTTTTTATGCATGTATTGAGATAATAATGATTTCTATAAATTTTGTTAATGATATGGTCAATTATGTTGATAGTTTTCCTAATATTTAACCAGCCCTGCATACCCAGCCCTTCTAGTCATTGTGTATTATCCTCATGATAAGTTGCTGTAATCTCTTTGCTAATATTTTATTTTAAAATTTTTGCATCAGTATTAACTAGAGAAATTGGCCTATAATTTTTTTTCTCTGTTTTGGTTCTTCCTTTGTAGGTATCAGTACCATATGTGTCAAAAAAAAGAATTTGGTAGGATTCTTTCATTTATTTTTCCAAATAGTTTGTATAGTATTGGAATTAATTTTTCCCTAACTATTTGGTAGAATTCACTTGTAAATCCATCTGGTCCTAGAATTTTTTTTTTGGGGGGGGGGGAGTTCATTAATGGTTTGTTCAATTTTTTTCCTAAAATGACATTTTAAATTATTGTATTTCTTCTTCTGTTAATCTGGGCATTTTATATTTTTTGTAAATATTAATCCATTTCACTTAGATTGTCAGATTTATTGGCATACAGTTGGGCAAAATAACTCTTAATTATTGCTTTAATTTCCTCTTCATTGATGGAAAATTGATGGAAAATTTACCCTTTTAATTTTTGATACTAGCAATTTGTCTTTCTTCTTCCTTTTTTAAATCAAATTACCCAAAATTTATCAAAGTTTTTTTTTATTTTTTCCCATAAAACCAGCTCTTACTTTTATTTATTAGTTCAATAGCATTCCTAATATCAGTTTTATTAATCTTTCTTTTGATTTTTAGTATTTGTAATTTGGTACTTAATTGGGGATTTTTAATTTGTTCTTTTTCTAGCTTTTTTAGCTACATTACATGCCCAAATCATTGACCTTTTTTTCCTATTTTATTCATGTGTATGTTTAGAGATATAAAATTTCTCCAACATCCCATAGATTTTGCCATGTGTAAAACCACACATGAGCAGCTTTCCAGAGGACTGCTGCTGTGAACAGCTTTCAAGGTTCTGATTCCATAGTATAGTGAGCTCTCTATTCAATAACAAATCAGAGCAAAATATTCATAGAAAATCAAAATACAGCAATCACAAAGTCACAGCTTATCACAAAAAATCAAAATAGAGCATTCACCATGTCACAACTCAACAACTTATCACTAAAATGGCCACATAGTTTTCAACAAAGTATATTCATTTATTCTATCACAAAACCCTTAATTCAAACACAAAGTACAAAATGCCTACGTCACAGTAAATCATAATCTTCTCAGTCATAACACAGTATCCAAGTAAAGTCTTCTTTCAGCTTAACTCAAGTCTGGCTCTCAGCTTCTGTGGTTCCTCTTCCATGGTCCCAGCTCCATCTGTCACCTGGGTTCAAAGGTAGGCAGCTCCCAGTTCCTTGTCCAGCTCCTTGTGCAGTTGTTTGTCCAGTTACCATTCCATATTGAAATTCACAGTGTCCAGTCCACCTCAAGTCCTTCACAGTTCCTGTTTCTTGGAAGACAAAGCTTGACAGAGGCACAATAATATTCATACACATTGCTGGCACCATCATAAATTCACTATCTGCCTGTGAAATCAACTCAGACCCACCAGCAAGGTCTGGGAACTCAACACAAATCATCAACATAGAAATTAGCACAGACCCACAAACAAGGTCCAAGAGGTTAGCACAAATCATCAGTAAAGTCCCAGGACATCCAAAACCCTCCTCCAGGACTTCTATAGACATACAACCAGAAAATCCTCTTTCAAGACTTCCAGTAAGGTCAAGGGCTTACAAAGTATCGCAAGCAAACATCAACATACACAGAACAGAGTGCTGGGCTACCACAAGTTTTCTCCTTCTTGACTCTGCTACCACAAGAATCCTCTTCTCAGTTCTGCTGGCTCTAGCATGGAAATTCTCCTTATATATGGT
Source organism: Petaurus breviceps papuanus (assembly GCF_028583685.1). NCBI lineage: Eukaryota > Metazoa > Chordata > Mammalia > Diprotodontia > Petauridae > Petaurus > Petaurus breviceps. Next base: position 15,623,866 of record NW_027187419.1, on the reverse strand, counting down.
CATTTGCTCCTCCCCTTCCTGTTGCAGGAGTTCATTACTTCTAGGGTTCACAAGTTGTAGGGTTCATGAGTCCTGTTTCTTAACAGACCTGATGCAAGGCTCAAAATAAACTTGAACTGAAACAAGTTGTGAATTTACTTCTATGCTTGCCATTACATCACGTCTTCTCATTATTGTCATTCTTTTTTATGAAATTATTGATTCTATGATTTGTTGCTTTTTCCACTCATTCCTTAGGATTAGACAATCTAGTTTCCAATCAATTTTTAGTCTACTTTTCCATGGTCCTTTATTACATGTATTTTTTTTTACTGCATCTTGATGTGAAAAGAATGCATTTAATATTTCTGCCTTTCTTCATTGGAATGTGAAGTTTTGTGCCCTAGTACACGGTCAAATTTTGTGTAGGTATCATGTACCACCAAGAAGAAGGTATGTTCCTTTCTATTCCCATTAAGTTTTCTCCAGAAGTCTATCATTTCTAACTTTTTTAAAATTATATTCACCTCCTTAATTTCTTTCTTGTTTATTTTGTGATTAGATTTATCAAGTTCTGAGAAGGGAAGCTTGATATTCAGTATTGATTTTATTTCATTGTCTATGGTACCTTTTAGCAAAATGTAGTTTCCTTCCTTATCTTTTTTAGTTAGATCTATTTTTACTTTTGCTTTGTCTGAGATCAGGATTGCTATCCCTGCTTTTTTTTTTTATTTCCGTTGAAGCACAATATATTGTGTTCCAGTCTTTTACATTTATACTTTGTGCATCTCTACTTCAGATATGTTGCACATAAAGAACATATTGTAGGATTCTGGTTTTTAATCTACCCAATTATCCATTTCCATTTAATGGGAGAGTTCATCCCATTCATATTAACAGTTTTCATTACTAACTGTGCATATCCCTCCCTCCTATTTTCCCCCATTTATACTTTTCTCTCTCCTTTCACCCTGTCCTCTCTCACTGCTGTTTTTGTTTGGACTACCTCCTTCAATCTGCCCTCATTTCTATCAGCACCCCTCCTTCCCTTTTCTTTCCAATTTATCTTCCTACTTCCCCATAGAGTACGATAAATTTCTGTGCCCAACTGAGTGTGTATGTTATTCCCTCTTTGAGCCAAATCCAAAAGAGTAAGGTCAAACAATTCTCATCCCCTCCACTCTTTCCCTCTACTGTAGTAGGTCATTTGTGCCTTTTCATGTGATGTAATTTATCCTATTCTGCCTCCCCCTTTCCTCTTCTCCCAGTACAATATTTTTTTCACCCTATCTTTAATATCATCACATTAAAGTCAATTTATACTCATACTCTTTGTCTATGTATAATTCCTAACTGCCCTAATAGAGATAGAGTTCTTAAGACTTACAAGTATCATCTTCTTGTGTGGGATGTAAGCATTTTAATATTATTGAATAATATATTTTTTCTTTCCTCTTTGCCTTTTTAGGCTTTTCTTGAGTCTTGTATTTGACTATCAAATTTTCTGTTCAGCTCTGGTATTTTCATCAATTAAGCTTGAAACTCCCCTTTTTCACTGAGTGGCCATCTTTTCTCCTGAAAGTTTATACTCAATTTTGCTGGGTAGTTGATTCTTGGTTGTAATCCAAGATCCTTTTCCTTATAAAATATCATATTCTAAGCCCTTTGATTCTTTAATGTTGAGGTTGCTAAATTGTGAGTAACCCTGATTGTGGCTCCTTGATATTTGAATTATTTCTTTCTGGCTGCTTGACATATTTTCTCCTTGACCTGATAATTCTTCAAATTTACTACAATATTTCTTGGAGTTTTTGTTTTGGGATATCTTTCAAGAGGTGACTGGTGCATTCCTTCAATAATTATTTTACCCTTTTGAATCTAGGACATCAGGACAGTTTTCCATGATAATTCCTTGAAAGATGCTGTCCAAGTTCTTTTTTTTGATCATGGCTTTCAGGTAATACAATAACTCTTAAAGTGTCTCTCCTGTATCTATTCCCCAGGTCAGTTGTTTTTCCAATGAAGTATTTTACATTTTCTTCTTTTATCATTATTTTTATTTTGTTTGACTGATTCTTGATGTCTCATAGAGTCATTAACTTGTACTTGCCTAATTCTAATTTTTAAGGAATCATTTTATTCAGTTAGCTTTTGTACTTCCTTTTCCATTTGGCCAATTAAAATTTTAAAGGAGTTGTGTTTTTCAGTTAATTTCCTCCCCTCCCCCCCAGTTTGGTTGGTTCTGTTTTTTAAGGAGTGATTTTCTTCAATTTTTGTGCTTCCTTTTCTAAGATGTTGACTCTTTTTTTCATGATTCTCCTACATAACGTTCATTTCTTTTCACAATTTTTCTTTTACTCCTCTTGCTTGAATTTCCTAACCCTTTTTGAGCTCTTCCAAGAGAACCCTTTGGGCTTGAGACCAATTCATATTCCCCTTCTCATCTTCACATATAGGCACTTTAACATTGTTGTCCTCTTCTGACTTTGTGCTCTGACCTTCCCTGTCACGATAGTATCTTTCTTTGGTCAGTTCTCTTTTTAATTTTTTGCTCATTTAAAAAATTTGAGCTCTGCTTCTAGGACACAGGGGGCCCTGTCTCAAACTTCTTGGTCTGGAGAACAGGAATCTGGTACTGGTTTTCTGCACCAGGGCCTCAGGTGCTTGCAACTTGTCTAATCTGCTGGGGTGCCTTGGCCTAGTCAAACATGTTGTGCTGTGGTTCTGGGGCTGGCAATTGCCTTCTGGGCTGGGGCTGGAGGCCTCACAGCTATGCTACTGTGACATTAGACTACTGATCCAGGGTTGTGGGGCCTTGGTTGCTGATCTGTAATGTGGCTAAGAGACACCCCACTGGCTTGCCTACATACCCTCTGTGCTAGGCTGCACTCCCCTTTTACCCAATTGACACAAAACTTTTATGAGTTCTATTACCTCATCTTAAGGTGGAAAAAAAAATTTCCACTGTCTTTGGTGGATTCTGTTGCCCCAGAATCCATTTAGAGGCTTGATTTAACATTGGTTCCAAGGGAAACTAGGGAAAGCTCAGGCAACTTTTAGGCTTCTTTCTACTACCTTGGTTGCACCTGGAAGGATATTAAAGTGGCATCCTTGAACTGAATTGCCCAAGTCACAGAATTCTTAAATTACAGAGCAAAATCTTAAATCTAAGTGTGTATTCTACCCTCCCATGGGTGCTACCAAAAATTTATCTAATGATAATATTTGGATCTGAATTCAAATTTCATTTATATATAGATCTTCCAATGAATAAATTCATTTTGCAACATAGATTAGAAACATTAATGCCACTTATAACCTTAGAGAGTTGCTTGGGATACTGTGAGATTAAGAAACTTCCCCAGTATGACACAGTGGTCTTGCAATTAAGAAGACTATGTTCAAATTCTTTCTCCAGTACCTCTTGTATCAACAATTAGTAATCCATGAATACATTCCATTTATGAGAACCCATGTGGTACAATGGATAAAAAGGTAGTTGTAGGGTCAGAAAAACTAGGGTTCAATGCCTATGTCTGACACATGTGGACCATACAATCACAGACATCACTAAATCTCTCATCTTCTTGGGAAATGTAGGTGATATTCAAATTTGCAATTGTGTAAAGAGTCTTCAAAACAGGATTTGCCAGGATGACTTACTTTCTCAGAGATATCCACACATTGATGAAGTCAGCCAGTCAAGACCAATGAACAAAATAAAAAATCCACATTCATCATTATCACATTTAAATAGCCCCCAAATTTTGCCATGTCTAATGGCATAAAATCTTCAATATCCATCTCTTTTGTTTCATCACTATACTCATATAATCTAAAAATCACCAGTATTAAAAGGTATTGTAGACCTGATCTAGACAAACTCTAAATTGAATAATGATCCCTTCTAACACATATCTAATAACTGGTCATTTAACCTTAATTTGATCACCTCTAGTCAGGGAGAACTCTCTACTGATATGATCCATCAAACTTTTGGAAAGCTTTAGTTGTTATAAAGTTTTTTTTTCCTTACATGATTCTGATATTTGTCTCTTCTCATCTAGCACTCATTATTCCTATTGATGCCCTCTAAGGTCAAAAGTAAGACATCTCTTCCCTCTTCCATGTGAAAGTTTTCAGGCTGCTCTGAGTAGATATTATTCCAAGTCTTTGCCCCAACAGACACGCTTGCGCACGCGCGCGCGCGCGCACACACACACACACACACACACACACACACACACACACACACAAACCCCTCATTAATTTTCCTTCCTGTAAGTTCTCTTTTTTTGCTTTTTGTCGGCAATTGGTATTAAGTGACTTGCCCAAGGTCACATGGCTAGTTTTTGTGTTAAGTTTCTGAGGCCATATTTGAATTCAGGTCCTCCTGACTCCAGGGTCGGTGCTCTATTCACTGTGCCACTTAGCCACCCCTTCCTGTAAATTCTTTTTTTTTCCCCTACAGAATTGATTTTATTTGTCTTTATTAATTAATTTGTTTACATTTAATTTACAAGATTCAATTCCACAATTCTTGAATTGCAAAATTTTCCCCCTTCCTCCCCTACCCTCCACCCCCATAGTGGCATGCAATCAAGTATAGGATCTGCAAGTACTTTCACATTAGACATTAGTCAGGTTATAAAGAAGGATTGTATTGGATGGAATGAACAGTGGGAAAGAGGAAACAAAACCAAACAAGAAAAAGACAGAGAGCAGGTAGTTTGCTTCAATCTGCATTCAAACTCTGTTCTTTCTAGTTCTTTCTCTGAATGTAGAAAATTGATTTTTTAAATAGAAAATCACTGAAGCCAGATCTTGTATTCTCTACACATTTCAGAGAATTATATCACAGTAAAGATATGACCTGCTATTCAATATCACCTGTAAGATTCTGTGTTCCCTATTAATAACTTTAACATCAGATGAATGTGGAGAATAAATGATCAAATAAGACAATGTTTTAAAAACAGCTTGGCACAGTATCTAGCACACAGTAGACACTATATAAATGTTTATTCCCTTCTCCCCTATTCTCATAAAGTTTTTCTATAGTTGAGAAAGTAGCTATGGTTCAGTAGTTATTGACATTCTCTGTACCTTTTTATGGTAATAAAGCCTGAGATTTTTTCCCCCATACTGTTGGTATGTTTTCTTCTTCGGTACTACAAAATTGGTCCCTCGAATTTCTCACAATAGAATCATTTCCAGCATAGAACTCCTTTCACCTAATCCAGGCACTTGTCCCATCTTTATTCTCTTCTATCCATTTTTACCTCTTTTAAAAGCACATCCAGAAGACAGTGTCTCTAAAGACTTTACTTCTCATTCTTCTCTTGCTTCTTGTATCTGAATGTGAAATTTTCTATTCAACTCTAGTTTTTTCATCAAGAATGGTTGAAAGTCCTCTATTCCACTGAATGATCATATTTTCCCCCTGAAACATGATACTAAGTTTTGCTGGGCAGGTGATTCTTGGTTTTAATCCCAGCTCCTTTGACCTCCCAAATATCGTATTCCAAGTCCTTTGATCACTCAGTGCAGAAGCTGCCAGATCCTGGGTTATCCTTATTGTGTTTCCACAATATTCAAATTATTTCTTCCTGGCTGCTTGTAATATTCTCTCCTTTATCTGGGAATTCCAGAACTTGACTATAATATTCCTAGGAGTTTTCTTTTTAGGATCTTTTTCAGGAGGTGATTGGTGGATTCTTTCAACCTCTATTTTGCCCTCTGGTTCTAAAACAACAGGGCAGTTTTCTTTGAGAACTTCCTGGAGGATGATTTCTAGGTTCTTACTTTGATCATAGCTTTCAGGTAGTCCAATAATTTTAAATGATCTCTCCTGGATCTATTTTCCAGGTCAGTGGTTTTTTTCCCATGAGATTTCACATTACCTTCTATTCTTTCATTTGTTTGGATCTGTTTAACAGCATCTTGATTTCTCATAAAGTCATTAGCTTCCATTTGCTCCAACCTAATTCTGAAGCCATGATTCTCCTCATTGAGCTTTTGAGATTCTTTTTCCATCTGGCAAATTTGGCTTTTTAAGGCATTCTTCTCCTCATTGCCTTTTTGAGCCTCTTTTGCCAATTGAGTTAGTCTGTTTTTTAAGGTGTAATTTTGCTCAGTCAGGCTGTTGACTCTCATTTGGTAATTTTCTTGCATCGTTCTCATTTCTCTTCCCAATTTTTCCTCCACTTCTCTTATCTGCTTCTTATGGTCCTCTATGACCTGTAACCAGCTTGTATTTTCCTTTGAAGCTTTTGGTGCAGGAGTTCTGACTTCACTGTTTTCCTCCTGTTCCATGCTTTCCTCCTTTTTGTCCTCAAAATAGGAGTCTAATGTTGGAATCTTCTGTCTGCTTTGTTTCCTTTGCCTGTTCATGTCACCCCTCAGTCACTTGACCCCTGGGTTTTTTGCCACAGTAGGACTCTGCCACCAGACAGGGGAGCTTTCATCCCAAATGCTGGGGTTTTCTCAGCTACTGGGGGTATTAGATGGGTGCCCTCTCTGAGGCCTCCACATGCTCTGGCAACGTGGACACACACCCCAGGACCTCCACCCTAGACTGCAATCCAGATCCAAGAAGGTTAAAGCAAGAGCGATTACCCCTCAGACTGGTGCTTGGTCCCCCTACACTCTGCAGGCCAGGAACTGAAGCTGCTACGTGGCACTGGTTGGCTGTGCAGGCGCCTCAGCAACTTCTCATCCCAGGGGTAAAAGCCATGCACTCCCACTTACTGGGTCCCAAAATCCAGACTGTACTGACCTCTCACTTTGTCCTTCGTGTCTATGTGTTGATAATTCTGGAAATGGCCACAGCTGCTGATGATCTGGCATCCCTCCTGCCAGGGGCTGGTCAGGCTCTCCTGGGGCTAAAACCTCTGGCTCACAGGGCCTGAGCTCATCTCCCAGAGTGCTGCACTGGCTGATTCCTGCCAGCCTGCTGGGCTGTCCTCAATGGAGGTTAGCTCCTCCGTGTCATTTTGTAGGTTCTGCATCTCCAAAAGTTTGTTCAGAGTCCCCTTTTTACATTGATTGGGGAGGGTGGAAGCTGGAGCCACTATGAGGTTGTGCTTCTACTCCACCATCTTCCTTCCTGTAAATTCTTTAGAATGTATCATTAGGGATGTTCATGTGGAATTCATTTAAATTAAATGGAATGGATCAAGGACCTTCACAATCCTGATTGCATTCCACTGTACACTTTCCACAAATATCATCATCCTTCATAAAAGTGCCTGGAACTTTAAAAAAACATATTCCATCATATTCTGACTAAGGAATGGCAAGTCAGGCCTGTAACCTCACTAGATTTAGAAGGGAACAAAGCATTTATCAAGTAGTTTGCTAAGTGCTTTACAAATATTATTTCATTTGGTGCTCATGACAACCCTGGTAGGTAGCTGCTATTACTATCCCCATTTTACAGTTGAGGATACTGAAGCAGACAGAGGTCAAATGACTTGCCCAGGTTAACACACCTAATATATATCTGAGGCCAGATTTGAACTCAAATCTTTCAGACTCTAAGCTGCAATCTGTTATCCACTGCCCCTGCTAGCTGACTAAATCTATTCTTACTAAAACCTAAAATTTCATTAGTTTTCTTGTATGACATATTATATTATTGACATCTGTTGAGTTTGCAATACAGTACAGTAAAAATTCATAGAGTTTCATGAGTATTTCTAGTAGATACATTCCTGTACCATTTTTAGTTTTCTTCTCACCTTCATTCTCTTTCTAAAATAAGTATTTCAAATGTCTGTCAGTAGTGGGGGCTACAGGGCTTTTGGACCTGTATATGAACAGTTGTTTTCTAAAAATGAGGACCAAGGATGACATGGTGTAATGTAATGCCAAAAGAAGGCAACTTCCCAAGGTTCAAAATACCAGCAGAGGTGCTCTCCATTTTATTCAGTGACCAACCAAGAACAGAGAAGATAAAAACATGACATCATTCCAAAATACAGCATTTACTAAGTGTGATTAAATAATCTCCAAGGACTACCCCACCCCAGGACCTTCCAATCATTCAATCAATTACAAAGTCTCTGTTCTAAATACTTCTCCACCCCTAGGCTATACCTTAATTAAGTCCACCACAAAGCCCCTCTTCTCAAATGGAGATTAGTTTCCAAACATAAGGTCAAAAGTTCCCCACCCCTGGATCACAATTGAATCTACCCCAGAGTTACATCAAGTTTAAACACAGCACTTAATACCCAAATGGAGGTCTTTTCTTCATCTTGACACGAGGCAAGTTCTCAGCAATCTTAGTTCCTGGGGAGACAAGGCTTAGCAAGGCCATAAGATACATTGCCAGTCCCTTCTTGAATTCATCCTCTGTCTGTAGAACAGTCCTAGAACCCCTGAACACATCAGCAAAACCCTCTCCCAGGATTTCTGTAAACATACAACCAGAAAATCCTTCTTCAGGGCTTCCGAACCAACAGAAAGGTTCCCAGACCCCTGCAACAACAGCACTGTCCTTCACCAGTGGACAGTATTCACTCTGTCTGCAGGACAGTCTCCAGACCCCTGCAACAACAGCACTGTCCTTCACCGGTGGACAGTATTCATTCTGTCTGCAGGACAGTCTCCAGACCCCTGCAACAACAGCACTGTCCCTCACCAGTGGACAGTATTCACTCTCTGTCTGCCGGACAGTCACAGGGCTTCTTAGCGAACAGCCAGGTTCCAGGACTTCTTCAACAAAAGGACTGTCTTTCACCAGTGGACAAATCTGGCAAAACAACATCAAAACAGACAGACAAAGTACCAGCAAAACAGCCATGTCTCCTCAGTCCTTGGCAGGTCTCAAAAGTCCAGGGCAATTCAAAGCGGCCACCAGCAATTCTCTTAGTCTCTCTCTCTCTCCACGAGGTGCTGCTTCCAAAAAGATCTTCCACATCTCTCTTGTCTCTCCAAATCTAAGTCACCAGCTCCTCCCAGTTCAGGACTTTCTTTTCACATCAAAAAGTCCATGCCACAGGTGGGATTAACAAGCTCTGGGTTTTAACACAATCAATTTGAAAACCAAGCCAATACAGGGGAATCTTTAATTGCTATTACTATAACACATGGAGAGTTGAAATCCATAGGTAATCCAAAAATTTATTTTAGTTGATATTGTTCATCTTCTTTTCTTTTTTGCTTTTTGGAGGCAATTGTGGTTAAGTGACTTGCCCAAGGTCACATGGCTAGTTTTTGTGTTAAGTGTCTGAGGCCGGATTTGAACTCAGGTCCTCCTGATTGCATGGCCAGTGCTCTATTCAGTGTGCCACCTAGCTGCCCCTCATCTTCTTTACTTAATTAATCTTCTTTCCAAACCACTGCATCACAGAAAAATAGATTGGTTTTAATTTTTTCTGCTACTTACCCTTTGAAGGGGGTACTAATAAACAGTAAAATGTAAACAGCAGGAGGGAGGATGGAGGAGCCTGAGGATAACATATAAATTATATAATTAAGGCTTGGGAGAGCAAGAGATGATTGTATTTCTCCCCCTCTTGAAGTTGATGTGTGCATTATTGGTGTCTTAATCTTTACTTTCATTATTTGTGTACTAATAAATTGCCATGAGATGTAGCATTCAAAATATTAAAATGCATAGATTAGACATGAATCCTAGTTGAATCTACAGTCTTATAACTTCCAGATTCTGTATAAGAATGAAAGAATGAAGTGTGGTCTTCATAATTATACATGCACACATATATGCATAAATGTGTAAATATGATAATTTTGAAATAACTGTGTTGCTCATTAGATTTCTTTTTGGTTTCCAAAGATAAACAGTTAATGATTCCATGCTGTTCCTTGTTTTGTGCCTTAAAATCCATCTTAACCCTTTTACCAAGAACAAAGATGGAGTCATATTAGGTTAAGTTCATAAGTTCATATCACTTGAGGCTGGCACACCCAGCAGAACATAACACACTTTCAGACTCAATTGATGTGTTTGTGAGTGTTACTGAATTGTGTTTTTCCCCCATCCTCTTTCATTTTAAACCTTTTGCTGGATGGGGAGGGGAGGAAGGAGAGAGGATGGGAGGAAGGAGAGAAAGGAAATGTGTGTGTGTGTGTGTGCATTTCTAGATTTTATGTCTATTTTTCTTTTCTACCCATAAAACTATTTTACCTTTTGAACATAATATTTAATGACAGGCAATATTACATTTAAAAGATCCTTGAGGTAAGAATCATATGTGTATATGCATGTCGTGCACAGATGCACAAATGTATATGTTTCATCTCTCATCATTAAAATTATTTTGCAATTATAATTTATTAGTGGAAATTTATATCAGTGACATTTTCATATGCACTTTTTGTGCACGCTCATATCCCCATTACCTTTGGTCTTACCATTCTGTTCTGATACTTACAGGGCTAGGCTAACATAGTCCTGGAGTGAGACATATCTTCTCCAGGAGATAGTTGTTTTGAATATAATTGGTACTGGAGGTATTGCAGTTATTGGAGAAGAAAACCCCAGATTGAGGTTACATCAGAATATTTAAGTAACACATTGCCTTTAATATAAACATCATTTTTCCTGTCTTGGCATGACCTTTATCTTTCCATAGCTATAAGTACAAATGTTCATCCAGCTGATCTCTGTTGTTTTTGTTGCTGTACCTTTCTATATTATACCTTTCTGCTTACTTGCACTCTTGTCAGAAATCAGCAAAATAAAACTGATGCTTAAAAAGTGAAGAAAAAGGCCCAAAGGAAAAAAGAGTTATTTGAAGAAAGCTCATCTGCAATTCCAGCTACAGTGAAAATTTATTTCATTTCTCTTAATTCCAAAAGGACTTATTCAAATAGTCTTATATATTTGCATTTATTTACTGTTTCTGATACTATTCTCTAATTATTTTATGTATTCATTTGTTTGACTAACTATATTCAATTCCTCAAAGGGGAGTACTGTATTTCTTCATATCTTCAGTAATTAGTGGTTAGCTGGATTAGTGGTTAGCTATCAGGGTAGGGGTAAGAGAATGTACTCATAAAAAACTTTTAATCTGAATAATTAATCTTCTCTCCATCACTTTCTTAAGCCTAGATAATGATAATAATATGATAATGCATCAGCTCTAATTTGAAAGTTTGCTGATTTCTGAGGTTTAAATATGCTGAAAATTTAACAATCTCTGGAAAGCTGATTCAAACTAGATCCATCATTTATCCTGCATATTTCCATTTTGTTCCTGACAGTAGTACCTGAATCCTATCACTAATTTATTATGTAATTTTAGGCAAACTCAGCATCATAGTAACAGTTACCATATTCACATTTCATTTATTTTCTCTATCCCTTTTTGTCTTTGTCTCTGTCTTCATCTGTCTCCCTCTATTCTTCCCAATTCTCTCTCTCTGTCTCTGTCTCTCTGTCTTTCTGTCTGTCTGTAACTAATCTATCTCTCTCATTAGAAATACAGGGTCACCATCACTGCAGAGATTACAGGTGTGTTCTAACTCACCAGCATTTAGTAATGAAAGAGGGTGTATGTGTTTTTTTTTCCAAGGGTTTCAGAGGGTATTCAAAGACTAAACAGATCCTCAAATGTTGCTTGTCATAATTCCATTTCCCTTTCTGGTAATCCAAGTTTGGAATTCATATAGAAATCAATACAGATTCTTGTCTACCTAAACTCTTAAATTAGGTTCAGTTACTATTTATTGAATACTCCCAAGATGAAACATTTTCCAGTCTATGAATTTCCATTTTATAAAATATGCTATGTAGGTAGACTTATGAGTCCTGGAGACACCAATGTTTTTGTCCTTTGGATTATACATTGCTAGGTTAGTCCAGACTATGAGATACTACACCTTTGGGGATTAGGAGGAGGCAAATAAAATGGTGGTCTCACAGGACAGGTGTAGAACAATGGACAAGAAGTAAATGCATTGACAAATATATAGACAAAATAAATGTATTGACAAACCAACTACTGTCTTCCACAAAATTTCCACAGTTAAAAGCATATGCTGACATTGTGTCAACCTTTAAGCTAAGCCTCCAGTCTAGAAGAAATACATTAGAGCCTTAAAAAATAAGTCATTTGAAATTTATCTCAGTACACAAATTAGTGCTGCACAGAATGACCTCCAAGGGACATTCTTTATAGGAGAAGAAGACACATTTAAAATTAAAATAAAACACCAATATTTGAATTACAATCTTATTAATAAAGGCTGATTTAAATGCATAATTCATGACCTAAGAGAGAAATCCACCCTCAAAAGTGGTAAAGGACATATGAAATTGATCATTTCTCTTACTTTTAAGTGACAGTTTGAAAATGTTAAGCATAAAAACCTATATAAGAAAATATAGATTTTATTTTAGGAAAGATTAGCAAGTAAAATAAAACTAAAGGAATTGTGTGACTTATACCTTAAAAAATAAAGAACTAGTGTAATTAAAAAAAAGAACATCTGTTTTGGAAGAGTGCTTTTTTTAATATCCAAGGATTTGGAGGGTGAGCTTTGTTTTTATTAGTATCATTTTGCAAATCATTCTGGCCATGAGAAGAGACCACTGATTCACTATGTATCTGAAGTGTGGCAATATTCTAGTGCGGGGAAAAACTGAGCCATCTTGCTATTTGACCTTTATGATTTACTAGATTTGAAGTCATTACTGGTGCCTTGAGTTTGGTATCTGACCAAGATGCATGGACTCTTGCATTTTCATTACCTAAATCAAATAAACTTTAATATTATTTACTTCAATTATTTCCCATGAAAATTCATTTGAGCAGATATTGAAGGTGTTTTAGAAACCCAAAGTTTTAGGAAACTGACAGCTCATTTCATTGACATGTGCACACTATTATACCTTGTAATGCTTCCAGTAAACTTGGAGAACTGGAGATTTCCCAGAAAATACAAAAGCAGGTTTGCTTCTCCCCTTCCTATCTTCCCTTTCTATTTGTGTTGCAAGAACTGTGAACACTTGACTTTAATTATTAAGTTTATTTATAATTCATTAATTTAAAGATGTAGAGAAGAGTCAGGAATGAAATTAGGAAAAATTAAAATAGTTTTCAGTGAATTAGGCAAACATAGATAAAAAGAAAAATAATTAATCCCCTACCCCATTTTTGTGAGTTAATGTTATGCTCCCCAGCACTTATTCAATTAATACTTTCTAGTAGGATCTTCAGTGTCGATATGGAAAGAAACTTAGAGATCATTTCTCAAACACCTTGATTTTACAAATTACAAAACAGAGATTCAGGAGAATTTATGATTTGTGCAAGGTCACAAAAAAATATGTGAAGAGATTGAATTTGAACCTTATAAGATCCTGATAAAAATATTTCCAGTGTATTAGAAACCTTAAAATGGAATATAAATTAATTGCTATAATTCTTCCATTTGTTTTTGCTTTCTATCATTTATATTCTCTTCACATTCATTTACCCCCCCCCCCACACACACACACATCTATATCTATAGATACGTATCACTTTTTGTTTTCCTCAATGTCAGTATCCTATAACATTTAAATTGACATTTTCATCATCTCCCTTCAGGTTGAAAGTGTTCTATAAAATTAAAATGCTTATAAACTTAATTGTTCATTTATTATTGAAACTTCTTTTTATATAACTTTCCTTTATATTGATGTTAATTGTCAAGATATGTCCTGTAGTTGTATATTTTATTTGTACAAATGACTTAAAATGTTTTCTATACTGAATACATACATCCTCCCATCTTGGATAGAGATTCTAGATTTTTTTCTGAAATTCTATTTTTAGCTTTATATCCCTGTTTTTCTTGCAGCATAATAACTGAAGATGTGAAATATTTTTCCCTCAAATTTTTTTATCTCTAAATTGAAATCACAGTAGAATCACATCCTATTAACTTAGTACCATTATTTCATAATACTGCTTTCTATATTTTACAATGTACCTAATATACAGAAAACTTGTGATTTCCTTTGCTCTATAAGATAACTGTGACTTCTTCCACATTAGGAAGTAGTTATCAACACATATATGACAAATACATCTTGTATCTACAAACAACATACATAGTCACGAGCCTTCTCACCTTGGAAGATCACTCTGTTTCTACATCCGCTTTCTCCAATGGGTCCTCCCAGAACCATCATCTTAAGGAAAGTGTCCATACCCATTAGGTTCATTTCATTTCTCTCTTCTTTCTTCACCATCTCCTATGCCAACCCTGATTTTCAGCTTCCTTTTAAGTGTTAATTTATCAACTAAAATATGAACTCCTTAAAGGGACTATCTTTTTCCCACTTGTATCTTTATTCCTACTAGTTCTTCCCCCATCTATTCATTCCTCAGCTCCTTGCAATCTAACTTTCAGCTCCACCTTGGTTCCTGGAACACACATACCACTAAAGTAGAATCTCTAGTTCCACATCTTGTCATGAAAATTACCTATTTTCTGGAAAGACCCTATTTTCTAAATGCATGGAACTGAAGGTCTAATATATATTGTCAAAATAGAAATACTTGTAGTTTGTATCTAGTGGAAACTGTTTCTGCTTTTGAGGACCAGTCTAATCAAGTTCTGAAAAGTCTCATCACTGAAGGACTGACCACTAGTTTATTATCTTTAAGACCATCATAACCAATAATTGATTCAGAGGGACTGCAGTGTTTATCAGACGAGGAAGTACCAATACCTGTGAAATTACCTATTACACAAGCAGAGTAGAAAGAGTATGAGATTGGGATTCAGGAGATTCTTGACTCAAATCCTATCTCTCACACTTACTTTGTGTGTGAATTTGGGTAATTTTCAATACTTCTTTGACTTTCAATTTCTTTATGTATAAAAGAATATGATAATACTTGTAATACATATAATTCTTTCCAGGAATGTGCACTGCTAACTTTAAACCATGATTTGTGTGTGTGTGTGTGTGTGTGTGTGTGTGTGATCATTTTGTTTATTGATTGTACTCCTGTCCCTAGAAACACTTGGTACAGTGCAAGGTACAAAGTAGATTAACAGTGCACACTCAATGACTGATATAACTTTGAAATATCTTCTTTTTGGATTCTTTCTTTTCTGTGATTCATTCTTTATCCATATGTCTTGTTTCTTTTTCACTGATATTTTATTCTATTTCCATTTTATCACTTTCAAACTCTATTTCCTTACTTATGCTTTTTTCCTTTTTATTGGTAATTTTTGTTTAATTTTTCAATCTTCCATTGAACTATGTAATGGGGAAACTCCATAACATAGAAGAACTCATTCCACGTCTCTTCTAGACCTCCATAAAACTAAGTTTTACATTTTTATTTATATGTTTAAATATAAGAAAATTCTGCCCCTGTCTCTCCTTTGCTTCTTGTGATGATATTCCTTACAGACCTGACTTAGTGTTTTCTCTCACTTTTATTTTAAAGGAGCAGTAATGCATTTATTTTTAAAGGATTTACATGTACCAAATGAATTTAAAATATTGAATTCTTGATATTTGCTGCTTCTATATCTTCCACATTTACTCATTTCTTAACCCCTTGTAATTTAACTTCTAATTCTACCACCCCAGGAAATTATTCTTTCCCAGGTCTCCTGATCATTACCAGTTTCAATGGACCTTCTTCATTCCTCATCCTCTTTAAACTTCTGTATAATTTAGCATCCTTTCTCTCCAGAATTCCCTTTTCCTTTGGTTATAAGTGGCACTACTCTCTCTTATTTCTTAATCTACCTGTCAAATCACTCTTTTTCATTCCTAATTCCTTGTATTTGAATATTCATTGAAGTTTTGTCTTGATCTTTCATAGAATCACAGATCTATACTTGCAAGAGACCTTAAGTGAGGTAACAAAGATATATACTCTCTTCCTAGATCAAGAATGTATGTAGCACAGTGAGTAAGAGCACCGGCCCCAGAGTCAGGATGACCCGGGCTCTGATACTTAGCACCACACCCAGAAATAACTGGCCATGTAACCTTGAGCAAGTTACTTAACCCCGATTGCTTTAAAAAAAAAAAAAAGAATGTATGACACACAGTGGATGTTCTGTAATACTTGCAGGCAGAAAGTGTTGATTCAGATATATCTCCAAATACATACCAGTTGTGTATGTGAGCAAGTCATAGGGATGATGATAATAATAATTGCGTTATTTAGCTCACAAAGTCATAATAAGGGAAGTATTTATACATCTTAAGATATTATGTAAATATAATTCATTATTAAATAAATGTTTTCTCATTTTAATTCATTTCTATATATACAACTCCTAATTTCTTATAGTAAGAATTAGGGTATCCTTTGATTTTTGGTCTGACATTCAACATTTCCAACTACTTGATGTACATTTTACCTAGGAAACCTGCTACCACAATAAATTTAACATATCCAAATTTATTTCATCTTGTACCTTTTACTCTGTTTTCTCTGAAGTTCCCTATTTATTATAACACCACTACCATATTTCCAGTAATTCAGGCTCAAAACCTCAGAGTTTTATTCAATGAGTAGTCTCTTTTTCATACAATTGAAACCAATTCTTGTAATTCTATTTCCATAATATCTCTTCCTCTACACACACTTTGCCAGACCTTATCACCTCTTACCTGATCTATCTTAATGGCCTATCAATGGGTATTCCCACTCTCAGTCTTCCTCTCCTTTCTCCAATCTAATATTCACTTTGCTACCAGAATAATGTCCCTAATTCCCAGAAGTGATATAATCAGTCTTTTGTAAAAAATCATCCATAGATCCTATTTACCTACAAGATAATGCTATTCAGGCATTTCGGTCATGTCCAGCTCTTTTAGACCCCATTTGGGGGTTTTTCCTGGCAAAGATAGTGGAGTAGTTTGCCATTTCCTTCTCCAGATCATTTTACAGACATAGAAACTGAGGCAAACAGGATTAAGTGATTTGCCCAAATTTGCCCACACAGTTAGTTGATGTCTGAGGACATATTTGAACTCAGGAATATGAGTTGTTCTGACTCCAGGTCCAATGCACTATCCACTGCATCCTTTAGCTACCCCATAGGGCAACATACCAATTTCTTAGTCTGACCTTGACACTCCATGATCTGACTTCAAACAAATTTTCCCTTCTTAATTCACATGACATGTTCAATGCATTCTTTGATTTAGCCAAGCTTGGCAATTACATTTTTGCTTGGTATTATCATACCCTCTTTTGCTTTTCTGCATTTGCAAGGGCCATCACTCAAGTCAGGAATTATTTTCTTCTTCATTTCTGCTTTCTATAATCATTCTTTCTTCAAAGCCATCATCAAGATTGCCTATCCTCATTTTTTCCTAGTTGATTTTGGATATTTGCTTTGCCTTTAAAATGATCCTAACTGAATCTAAAGTCTTATTTGCATGTCACATATCTCCTATTTGACTATAAGCTCTTTTAGAACAAGGACTGTCACTTTTTTTCATCATTGAAAGTGACTACCACAAACTTTTGTAAAAAAAGAAAAAAAGGTACTGAATCAAAATTTTTAATTGAATTTGTGATAGGCCAGAAGCTGAAGGTCCCAGGGAGGTCTGCCTGGAAGTCACAAAAGATATAGTTCTAGAAATTCTATAAAGGATATTCATAAGTTATTATCTATGACAGCCAAGGTTCCATAAACATTGCATTTACATGCAGCACTCACTTAAACTGAATCATCTAAATTTGCTGGAAATACAAACTCCCTGATGATTACTCAGCTTGCTGAGAATTCATAACTCACATACTTTAGGTCCACTTTTAGAAATGTAAAAGACAATGTTTGTTACTGTACATCCTTTTTCTCTCTTCCTGTCATGTAAGCATATATGAAATGTTTGTTCTATAGCTCTACTCCCAGCTACTCAAAGGACTGATGTCCAACATGTAGTTAGTATGTAATATTTCTTAATATTGTCACCTTCTCCACAGATGTCACATTTCCCTAGGAAGTATGATTTTATGCTAAAATTTCCCCCTGTTTTAAACTGTACTTTAAACTCTTTCATTTTATTCACTTGAAATGATGCAAGACATAGGACCATATATCATAACATGAAGTGTGATATATACTGAATCAAGGGTTTATTTTCATTTAAAACCACAGTTATATCTGCCATCTTTAAGAGACCAGCTTTACATTAAAATTAACATGTACAAAGCCATTCAACTTCTTGTGATAAAGTGCTCCTGACAAAACCTTAAAACTGTATGTCATTTTATGGTTTACTGAATACTTAAAATATCATTGAATTTATCTTCAAAAAACAGTGCAGTAGGTAGTATAAGTGATATTGTGTTGGATTTGCAGATGATAAAACTTAAGATCAGATATTTTAATTGCAAGATTTTGTACTAGAAAGATTGATGAACTTGGGGCCCAAGAAATTTAGGTGAAAATCCCTATGCTGACATACATTGTGTGTTTATACATGTTACTTTACTCTTCTTAGCCTTGTTTTTTTTTATTCATAAAATGGAAATAATCATACTTAAATTATATATCTTTCACTGGACTATTGAGAAGAGAGCTGTTTGTAAGCTTTAAAGTGGCATATAAGTACAGGTTTATTATTATTGAGTCACCCATGGTAATATGGTTATTTTTGGAGCTGTCAGAACTCAGAATCAATTTTTCTGCTTCCAAGTCCAGTGTTGCTATTTAGACACCATGGGGCTTCCAATAACTTATTTGATTTTTAAATAGATTTAACCTGAAACATGAAGTTTGAACTAATTTCTCAAATATTCAGTCTTAGAGGATTGCTATCCCATAGATTTTCTAGCCAGGATAGAAACTGGGAATTTGATTACAGTGCTCATCCATATTTTTCCCCCTCTGATTCCAGGCCAAAGAAAGTGAATCATTTCACATAGAACACAAAGTACAGTGATGCTCAATTTCTGCTCCATTCAGCTGGAATTAAATCAGCTCATTGGAGTCACCACTTTCTGAGACACCTAGTTTCCTCAATATGATGCATCTAAATTTAAATACAACATACTCAGGTAGTTGACTGTCAGACTGGTTATAATAGATTAGTCACCTCAGAAGGCAAGAACAAGTAATTTTGCATCTGTTATTTAAAATGTAGTATAAATCATTTTAGATACATTTATAAAAATACAAAAATGCACAAGACATCCCATAATGTAATATAGTTATCCTTCAAATTAAGGACTTGTTTGAGAAATATGACACACACATATATATGGAAAATAATCAAAATACAAAATTTTTTTTAGCCATATAGATAACAGTGTGGTCATATTTTATATGAGCTGGAGTTTTATTGTCCTTAGCTGTAAAAGAAATAATTTCATAAGAAATGTTAGTAACGTTTATGCTATTTATAATGCTTTATTCAAAATAAAATAAGCAATAGAATTAATAAAGATATTGAGACTCACAGAGATTAGTGATTTGCCCAAGGTCACATATATATCTATTGGAATATAGAAATAAATCCAAATATAATCACATTGATTCCAAGTCCAGCACTCTTTTCCACTCATGCAAAGTAATTTTTACAAAAAGTAATAGGTGGAACTCCAAATCCAGTAGAATTCCAAGTCCAAAACTCTATTAGCTACACCCAAAACTAGACTCTATAATGTATAGAGAGCCAATCTTTTAGTCAGAAAGTCCTGTGTTCAAATCTTTTCCCTAACAACATACTAACTGTGTGACTACCATCAGGTAATTTTGTCCCTCAGTGACCCAGTCTCTAATATTCTTAACTCTCAATAGAAGCTAGTCTGTTTTGGCAAAAATCATTTCTCCCCAAGGAGTTACCCACATATATTAAATCACAGATTCATACCAAAAATAGAAATAGATTATGCCAGTTGAATTCTCTAAGATCTAAAGATTTCAGTATTTTTACACACCGTATTCCATCATTCATATCAATGATGTTATGCCAGTTGTGCCCTTATGCCAGTAATGCCATCTCAACCATCTCCCCTCCCTAGAATCTCCAACTTCCTTCAAGGGTCATCTTAAGTGCCACTTTCTGCCACAGACCTTTCCTGATCCTCCAGCTACTAATACTTTTCTATGATAACCTTCATCTACTCCATATGTATCTTGAATGTACCTTTTTTCTTGTTTAAATGTACGTGTTGTCACTTACATTAGGATGGAAGCTTCTTGAAGCAGGAACTATTTTTTTTCATATCTCAAGCAATTAGCATAGTGCCTAGAAAGTCACAAAGTGACTTTTTAATAAATGCTCATTTATTTGGCTACAGATTGACTTGATATATGTCCCATCAACCCTTGAAAAGCCAGTAGTCAGGGGACAATGACATCTGGGTATTCTTTTTCTGTTGAGCTTGGGTAGCCAGTCCAGCAGAGTGCCTGAATAAAAACAAACAAACAAAAACAAAAGAAAACTTACTCTCAGAACCATGTAGGCCTGGAGGCAGAAGTCAGAGGAAAAGAGTACGTATTGACCCAAAACAAGAGACATAGATATAATAATAAAATCAATCCCCAAACCCAAACCCACAGCTGAGAATGATTATAGCATGTGCTTGTTGTCAAAGCACAATAACAGAAAGTGTTGTTTTAAAATGAGGATCCTTGAAAATTTCCCATTAAATAAGAAGTAGCAGTAAGCACATCAGAAGATAGTCTGGCATCATTGAAAAAAATGAATTTCATATTAAAAGAGATCTAAAAGCCATCCAACTCCTTAATAATGATGTGTTTGTGCTTATTTGGTTTCTAGAGTAATTTAAGCTATCATACTCTTTGAACACATGGGGTTAGAAATAGGGATAGTAACTGTTATTCTCTTCATATGGGTAATGAAGCCCTCTTATCAATTCAAGTCAGTGTCTTCTATGCATATCATAGTCTTAGAAAATTATCTTGAGCCCAGGTTCACACAGTCCATATGTGTCAGAGGCAGAATCTGAACCTGACTCATTTCAAGGACAGCTCTGGCCTCATAGTCTAGTCCACATCTAGTTTTTCATAGTTTTGTGGGAGTTGTTACTTCCCTAAAATTTGAAGCTATGATGATCATGAGGCCTCAGCTGTTCTGAAATTGTCATACACTTAGTGAAAATGGATGGCACCAGGAAGCTAAAGCAATTCCTATAGTGTGAACTGCAAGAGGGCAATTGTAAACAGAGTAGCCTGAAGAAATGTTTGAGTAACACATTGAAACACTAGTGGAAGCAATGTAATGCTGATGTTGATGGATGGGAAACAAAAGTAGCAGACAGATCCTGCTGACGCAGAGCAATAAGAGATGCCTTAGCACAGGTGGATCAACACTATTGTGGTAACTAAGATACTTAAAGGACCTGCAGGCAAAGTCTTGAATATATTAGCCCCAAAACTGTCTCTATAAGTTGAAGATGAGCGTCTGCTAACCACTCTTATCATAAACTACATTTTTACTCAGAAAAAAAATAACATACACATACATTTATGGCTGTGAAGATAGCTTTGATATGTACAAAATATTTTTTATTTAAAAATTTGCTCACCAGCAATCAAATCTGCCAGATTTTTTGTATTTATTAATAACATACCACTTTGAATTACCTTTCTCTCTATTTTTTCTTTTTCACTTTATTTATCACAACTTCCTAGCTCCTAGATTTTTGAAAATCTGCTATATATAACGTTTCAATAGTTACAACTTTGTTATTTTTTACCCCACTGTCTCATATATCTGAGAATCTCATGCAGTCCCTTACCTCAGTTCTTTGTTCTCAGGGCTTTATTTCTCTTACCTTATATTTTCTTAATTCATAGTAATATTCTTTCCTTTTAATCTTTTCAAGATGTCTCAAATGGTATTCATTCTCTCATCTTTTTTTAATTTCTATATGCTCTTTTTTCAGTAACTGGATCTTTTCTAAGTTGTCTGCATATCTTTCACATTAAAGATCCTCAATAAATAACTGTTGACTGAATGTGTCACCTCCATCACCCTAGAAATGTTACTCAGTTTCCCTTCTGTTGCTCTTTATTCTTCTAAAGCATTTTCTTCTCAATTAAAAATGAAAAGTGTAGGGGCAGCCAGGTAGCACAGTGAGTAAGAGCACCAGCCCCAGAGTCGGGATGACCTGGGATCGAAT
This sequence comes from Petaurus breviceps papuanus, assembly GCF_028583685.1. Lineage (NCBI taxonomy): Eukaryota > Metazoa > Chordata > Mammalia > Diprotodontia > Petauridae > Petaurus > Petaurus breviceps. The sequence goes on along the minus strand of NW_027187419.1, from coordinate 15,601,778 downwards.
CCGAGCTCACATACTTAGCACCACATTTACTTTTTACACATGCTGTTTGCATTTATCTGTCATTGTGTTGTTTCCCCTGATAGAAAATAATCCCACTGGGATTCAAATGGAGCTACCTGACCATGCCTTAAACTGGAATTACTCTGGATGTCACTGATTGCCCAATAACATGTCCTAGTCCAAGTTTCAGTGGTCACTGTTTAGGTTTTGATGACTCAGAGTGAGTGCAAACAGCAATTGTTTCCTGAAATGTTGAGGGTCTTCCACTCTCAGTGAGATTTTTTTTTGATTCGGCAAACTAGGCCATCTTTTGCTTCATTTCTTACCTAGTCTGAGATAATTGAATGGGTGTTGCCTCAGACAAATTAAGACCTAGAAAAGACATTTGTTTCAAAAGGTCAATGTCTCCCTCTGCATCTGGGGTCATCTCCAGTCATCCTGATCTATGACTGATTCAATTGACTTGCAAGTCAAAACACCAACCTTCTGATGTCATTGGTCTTCTTTGAGAATGAAAGAAACAACAACTACATCTGCCATGGTACCCAGTACATGTTTAATAGTTTCTTATTGATTGCCTGATTGAAAAGATCAGTAAGAGAAGTAAAGAGATAATGTGAAAAGAAGGAAAAGATTTTTTTTAATAGGTTGACAAATAAACAAAATATATTTTTGGTCTAGACCTATCATTTTATCATTATATAGAACTTCTGAGGAGGAAATTCCTTCTACAATTCAATTGCAGATTCATAATTGTTGTATAACTTATAGTCTTAGAGAGTTGTCTGGGCACTGAAAAATTAAATGATTTTCACCAGGTCACATAATAGATCTATCACATTAAAACTTAAAGCTAGGTCTTTCTGACTCTAAGTTTAGCCCTTTTTCGACTATTATATACTGCCTCCTGACAAATGCATTAAACTGAATCAAAATAGAGGCATACTGGCCAGAAGAAGGGAAGTGATAGTCCTGCTATATGTCACCTTTGTGAGACCACAGATGTATTACTCTTTTTAGTTCTAGGCATCAATCACATTTTAGGAAGAACAAGGCTGGTGCATTTCCAAAGTATGACAATCAGGATGTTGAAAGGAGTAGAGGCTATGCTATTTGAATAAGAATTGAAGGAATTTGTTGTTTAGCATAGAATTGGGAGGACTTGGTATCCATTGACATATTGGGGATAGGTTTTGGACAAGCCACCACTGTGACAACATTGTTCTGTGGCGCAAGAATTAGAATTATTCCATTTGTCCTTAGAGGGCAGAAATAGGATCAGGGCTTAAAAGTTGTTTTTATTTTAAGGGAAAAAATGTTCCAACCTAGAATAGACTGCCTTTGGAGAAAGCAGATTCCATTTGACTGAAGACCTTCAAGTGGAAGCTGTTTGCTTATTTGTCAAAATCTTTGTAGGGTACCTTCCTAATTACCTCCTATACAGAGTTGTGCTAAATGACACCTCATATTTACTATCTTGAGATACTATAATTCTAATTTTAGTGTTGTTATCTAATTAGATGGAAAAGTTTCCTTGGGTAGAGTAGGCTTACATTATATGTATTCAAATTCAGAAAACTTGTTTTAAGCACCAGGGATGTAAAAATAGACAATGATATAGACCATGGTCTTAAGGCGCTTTCATTCTTACTATGAACACATACATACATATATGCCTGTATTCATATATGTAATCTAATAATAAACATACCCATATACCCATATGTAGATATATGCCTACATATATAATTATTTCTGTAAATTCATATGTATATGTGTATGTATATGTATAAGGATCCTTGTCCTTTGAGGAAGCTCACAGCACATTGATGTTTCTGCCATTTGGCCAGAGAGCAAACACTTTACCTAGAGTTTTATAGGAAATTAAGTGGATATTATTTGACATCCTTTAATCCCAAAGTTTAGCATGGAACAAATGACAATTTTCCACCCTAAGAAGTGCTCAATTATATTTAACATTTAATTAGTTACAATTGCATTTTGCTTCAAACTGTATTATTCCCATTTTTTTCATATTTACAATTAAATTCTTAGCATATGTAGTCATGCATAAAAGATGGCATAGAGTCTTAGACTTAGAAGTAACCCAAATATTATCTAAATTGACTCTAGGTTTTACAAATTAGACAACTGAGGCCAGAAAAAAATTGTCCAAGGTCACACAGCTAGTTAGTGGATAAGGACAGACAGAATTAATCCCTTGCCTCTCACTTTAGTGTCCTTTCCACTGCATTGCACTATTGTCCTACTATATATGACATTTAAAATTATGAGGGATACATGAAAAAGCAGATATTTAGTCATTCTTAGAATATTGCTATTTTTCTGCACTTCAAAACTTTTCATACATAACCCCATTAGGAATACTGTAATTGCAGATGTTATAAATACCCACAAATTCATAGAGATAGAAAGAAAATTTAAATGATTCAAAGCTGATTATTCAAAATGTAGGGAGGTAATTATTTTGTACTCTGATGAAATATCTGATGAAAAGATATTAGTGAGTCACCCACATTTAGATTTTGACAACTTACTTTGACAGTTTATTTCCTACTAAGAATCTGAACCAAATTTCTCATTAATTTTCAAAGAAGGAAGTTAAAGAAAGTGTTCATTTCCTGATAAAAGCAATAAAGGAATCAGTAGTAACTTTGAAGTCATTCTAGTAAATACCTCAATCATTTTTGCCTTTGCTATGTTTATTTCCTAATCATTTGTTTCCACATGTTTACTTGTATGTAGTAATACAAGTAAACTTTTAACATTCCTTCCATTTTACCTATTATTTAATCCCCCCCTTAGTATGATGTGTGAGATTAAGTATGTATACATTTGCCTTCTGAAGTTTCAAAGAGTATTAAACTACATTGTGACATGGATTGTTTCTATAATACCTTTTCAGAAGGTTCATAAGAAAAATTCAGAAATTTAGAAACATCCATAATTAAATTAAGTTTGCTTTTTGAAAGCAAAATTACTCTTGGCTTTAAAGAAAGAATTTAAAAGATTTTTTTTTTCCTTTTTCCTACTTATCTGTAATGTTGCTTTTTATAAAAGCCACAGCAGTTCCCATTAAGAAGACATAAAGATGCCTAAGAATTTAAGAGATTTCTTTTCCTGATAAATTCATTCACTGTGCTTATCATCTTTTCTAGTCCCTTTTTCTTTTCTTTTTAACCATCATATTTTTCTTAAAAGTAACTTATTTGAAAATCACAATTGTGTTGCCAATTAAAGTTGATTTTCAAAAGGAAAGTAGTGTAAAAGTGCAAAGTCTAGAACAAAGGATGTTGCAGGAAATTAATTGGATAAGAAGAAAAACAACTGTGAACACCCTTTAAAGAAAAAGAATGTTTCTAAAGTCTACTTATGTGTGGGAAGGGGAATGGAGACCAGGAAAAAAATATGTATAGTGACTTCATTTTTCCCAATTGCAGAAAAAGATATTTACATAGTTGTGATTTATCGCATAAACACATACTATTTCTTGCTATAGAACACATCCCAGCAAGGTAAGATTGAAACATTCCGATCTGTATAGATGGTTCCATTCATTTAACAAAAAATGTATTAAACACCTACTTTCTTTAAGACATTGTGCTAGGGACATGAGTAAATGTAGAGATAAATAAAATTTTATCTATGTCATCAAGGAACTTAGAATCTATCCTACTATATAGGGCATACACACCAATAACTGAATTCATGTAGAAAATAACTGGGGAAAGAAAGGGAACAAGCATATATTAAGCACAAAAAAACTTCTTCGTGGCATAACAATCCTGTGAGGTAGGTGCTATTTCTATCTCCATTTTATGATTGAGGAAACTGAGGCAGACAGATATTAAGTGAATCTCTCAGGGTCAATAACTAGTAAATAACTGAGATTGGATATTTGAGCTCTGGTCTTCCTGGCTCTAGGCCCAATGCTTTATACACTGTCCAATTTAGCTGCCTTTAAGTGAACGATAAATATAATAATGAAGTAAAATGAGAGCTTACGAGAGGGAAAGTTTTCATCCAGCTGGGGAGAACTAAGGAAGATTTCTTATAGGAGTTGGTACTAGACATAGGCTTTGACAGATGGGATTTTAATCAGTAGAGAAGAGAAGAATTCATACTCACCATGAAGAAAGGTGTAATACAAATTTCTGAGATAGAAAATAACTGGATATATTCAAGGAATGGTAAATACTGCTGTTGGTCAAGAACATCAAGTATATGAGCAATAGCGGTAAGATTCAGCCCAGGAGAGAGAGTTTGGAACTAGGAAATGGAGCACTTTGAATGGAGTAATTTTTCTTGGTATGGAGATACAGAAATATAGGTACCTCTCAGCTCATCACATGATTATTTCATAATTTTGTCACAAGAGTGAGAGCAACAATTCTAAGAGATGGCTTATTAGATGAGAAGTGGAAAAGTATTCCAGATTTCTGGAGTTTTTACAATTCCATTTATTCTTCTTGGGCTCCTCATATTATTGTGGATCAAGCTCTATACTCACCTAAGGAAAGTCTGGATTAATAATTGTCAGTTTTTTTATTAATCATCCTTAGAGGTTCTATTCATAATATTTACTTTGTTTTAAAGGTTTTTTATTTATTTAGACTCCTACATATTTATACATATTTAAATATATTTATTTATGCTTCAACAAAACTAGCTCAATTTAAAAAAAAATAGGATATATTATAGATTTAGAGAGTTAGAAGGTATCTCAGAGATTATTTAGTTCAAACTTGTCATTTTATAAATGAGGAAATTAAGTCTATGACCATTAAAGTGACTTGCCTAAAATTATTTTGAAAGTCTTTCTTATCCTTTCTCAGATTTTTTCATTAAAGATACTCTAGATTTACATATATGCCTTTCTCATAAGAAAATTTTAAAAGACAAACACATAGGAATATGAGGTTAAAGTTGCTGATATCTTCTTGTTTTAATCAGTATTTTATTAGTGGTATTTATTTTCATTTATGTATAATTTAAATATAATAATTATTGTTTTTTTCTATCCTTTTGCAATCTTTCTCTCTTTGTGAGATCATTGAGATTGTGGCCTGAGTGCTTCTAAATTTTATAACTTAAAACTCTAGTATAGAGTACTTCTGCATATATTTAGCCATGTCCATCCACCTTTATAGGCAGCTAGGTCTGCAGTGGATAGAGTACTGGGCCTGGAATCAAGAAGACTTCAATTCAAAACCATCCACAGACACTTACTATCTAGGCAATCCTGGGCAAGTCAGTTATCCCTGTTTGCTTCAGTTTCCTCATCTGCAAAATGAGTGGGAGAAGGAAAGGGCAAACCACTCAAGTATCTTTGCAAAGAAACACCAAATTGGGGTCACAAAGAGTCTGTAATGACTGAAATGACTAAAAGCAATGTCTACTCTTGCCTATTTCATTTTCATCAGTGTCAATGATATTTCTTTACATTGGAATACAAATGTGATATTTCAACTATCATTGCTCACAAGAGTAGATATCTCTAGGTCTGCTGGGGGCTTCAATTTATTTCAGGTCTACACATTGTCCTTTTTCCCAGTTTCATCTGCAGTTAATACTCTGATGGTGTGGCCTATTTGGGAATTATTATGTCAAGATCTTTTCATTATATTATTCCCTTACATTTTTTTATGTGTTTTGAATCCAAACTTCTCTAATCTCTTATCTTCCTCTGCTTTGTAAATTAGTTTGTACTATAAACTGTAGTTTCCTTTAGCTGCTAGATAATTTTGCTTTGCAAGAAGATAAAATTTTTGTTTACTGAAATAAGTTGAAGTCTAGGCTCTTTTGACTTCCTTGTTGTAGTGAGTGTAAACTTAGAAGATGATATTTGTCTTTTCTAATTTTTCAAAGTTTTTTCAAAAATTTTAATTTTTCAAAAGATATAATAGCTTTTAAAAACAAGCCAAGTACTATTGTCAAGTGTTTTCTTCCCAAAACTTATCTTTTCTTCTAATTTGGTAATGTTTTTGATCTTTGGCCCAAGTAGTTGATGGCATAGTTGTACATAATAAACTGCATCTTAAAAGATTCTCTATTGGTGATCAGTCATTTTATGTCTATAAAAATCAATTAAATAAAAATAATGTTATATTAACCTTCAATGATGTGTATGACAATATGTTGAGTTTTGTATATTTAGAAACAAAAATAAAATATCATTAGCTTCAAGGAACATTCGATTTTGAAGACGTAGTCAGCTTGATTTGGGGGGATGTTTTCCACTGCTTATCATGTGAGCCTTTTACTTTTTTTTTCATTAAATGTTTATTATAAAGAGATGTGAAAGTTCATGCTAACATATAAGAATTTGGCCTTTTTCATTTCCTGATCTGGGACCATTTTTTCACTGATTTTCTCTGTACTCATCTTGATATTTAAGTCATACTGAAAGCTGTCTCAATGGGGTGGAGAGATTGCTGGACTTGAATTAGAAAAACCTGAGTTCTGTTGATGTCTTTTACTTTGAATAAGTCACTTCACTTTTTCTGGACCTCAATTTTCTTATCTGAAATATAAGGGGACTAAAATTTGGATAAAATTTCACTCTAAGGTTATCAATAGCTAAATTAATGTTTGTAGTTTAGGCAAAAACTCTTCATTAGTTTTATTATCCTCTTTGTTTAATTATTTTTATTTATTTCACTAAATATTTCCCAATTACATGCAAAAAATTTTAATGATCTTTTTTTTAATTTGAGTTTGAAATTCTCTACCTCCCACCCCACCCTTTTATTGAGAAAGCAAGCAATTTAATATATAGGTTATACATTTGAAGTCATGCAAAACATTTGCATATTAGCCATGTAGCAAGAGAAAACATAAGTGAAATAAAGTTTAAAAAATATGCTTCAATATTTATTTACATTTCATTAATTCTATATCTGGAGGTGGATGATATTTTTTCATCATGAGTTATCTGGAACTATCTTGGATCATTGACTTGATTAGAGTAGTTAAGTCTTTCACAGTTGATCATCATTACATTGCTGTTACTGTGTACAATGATCTCCTAATTTTTCTTTCTTCACTTTGGTTAAGTTCATATAAGTCTTCCCAGGTCTTCCTGAAACCATTCGTCTTGTATTATAGCAGAATAGTATTCCATCATGATCATTTGTTCATGATTTGTTCATCCATTCCCCATTTTAGAAACATCCCCTCAATTTCTGATTATTTGCCACCAGTAAAAAGAGCTGCTACAGATAGTTTTGAACAAATAGGTTCTTTTCCCTTTTCTTTGAGGTCTTTGGGTAAGAAAGCTAGTAATGGTATTGCTAGGTCAAGGTATATACCCATTTTTATATCCCTGAGATCATAGTTCCAAATTGTTCTCAAGAATGGCTAGAGAAGCTCACAACTCCATCAACAGAGTTTTAGTGTTTAAATTTCTCCATATGTCCTTCAGCATTTTTCACTTTCCTATTTTGTCATGTTACCCATCTGATAAGTGTGAGGTGGTATCTCAGAGTTGTTTTAATTTGAATTTCTCTAATCAATATAATTTAGAGCATTTTTATGTGATTACAGATAGTTTTGTTTTCTTCTTCCTCTGAAAAGTACCAATTCATATCTTTTGACATTTTATCAACTGGCAAATAGTTCTTATTTTTATAAATTTGGCTCAGTCTCATACGTATTTGAGAAATGAGACTGTTCTCAGAGAAATCTGATGCAAATTTCTTCCCCTCCCCCCCATTTCCTATCTTCCTTCTATTTTTTGGCAGGATTGGTTTTATTTGTGCAAAAGTAATTGAAATTATCCATTCCTTTAGTCCTCATTTGATCATATTTTCTTCCCTTATCCATACATCTGATAAGTACATTTTTTCTTGTTTCCTTAATTCACTTATGATTAAGAAGACCAAAATTCATAGCACCTAGAATTTCCACCATATTAGTTTTTATAATTTGAGTCTCTGGCTTTACTGAGTTTGTCAATCTGGCTGGCCTTGTTAACAATTATACACATCACTGGTAATCAACTGATTTGGTTCAAAGTCTGTACCTCAATCTACCCTTATTAAACTTACTTGAGATATTATATCATGCTACAGGTCTAAATTATTTATACCTTATGACCTTATCTCGGTATATGGTATGAGATGTTGGCCTAAGTTTCTGCCAAATGACCTTCCAGTTTTCCCAGCAAATTTTGACAAATGTTGAGGTCTTATCCCAAAAGCTTAAGTCTTTGTGTTTATTAAATACTGAATTGCTGTGGTCATTTACTACTAGATATGATGAACCTAATCTATTCCACTGATCCATCACTCTATATCTTAGTGAGTACCAATTGTTTTTGATGATTATCACTTTGTAATATAGATTGAAATCTGGAACTTCTAAGCCACTTTCCTTACCATTTTATTTCATTGATTACTTTGGTATTCTTGAGCATTTGTCCTTATAGATGAATTTTGTCACTATTTTCTCTAGCTCTGTAAAATAATTCTTTGGTAGTTTGATTGATATGGCACTGAATAAGTAAATTAACTTAGGTAGATTCATCATTTCATTATGTTGACTTGGCCAGCCCAGGAGCAATTAATATCTCTCCAATTATTTAAATCACTCTTTATTTGTATGAAAGGTGTTTTATAATTCTGTTCATATGATTCCTAGGTTTATCTTGGAAGATAGACTCCAAATATTTTATAGTCTGCAGTTATTTTAAATGGAATTTTCCTTTCTATATTTTCCTACTAGGTTTTATTTGTAATATGTAGAAATGCTGATAATTTATATGGGTTTATTTTATATCCTGCAACTCTCCTGAAGTTGTTAATTACTTCACCTATTTTTAGCTGATTCTCTAAGGTTTTCCAAGTATACCATTGTGGATTTTTATTATTCTCTAGCTCCTTTTCTATATTTTATCCATGTTCATGGTAGAAGTAAAAAGGAGGCAGAGGACTAGAAGCTCTTTTATATTTTTATTCTTTTAATGATTTCTGTGATTCTAAAATTCCTTATAAAATACCCAACCTTCCTATGCTATGACCTCTTAGATATTTTCTGATCCTTAGACAGAATATTTTGTTTAACAGTTAGTCACCTCATATTTATTACATGCCTGTTAAGTGCTAGGCACTGTGCCAGTTGCTGAGGATACAAAGAAAATCAAAAGTTGATCTGTGCTCTAAGGTACTTGCAGTCTAAAGGGGTAAGCAGCATACAGATAGTTATGTAGAAATAGGATATATATAATTACATATATAATATGTATGTGCTTATACATACATATACATAGATATGATAAATTAGAAATAAAATCATAGGGAAGATACTAATATTAATGAGATATGGAAAGGCTTCTTTTAGGAGGTGGAATATTAACTGAGACCTGAAGAAAGTGAGGGAAGCTAGGAAGAAGAGATGAAGAGGTTTGAGGAACAGAAAGGAGTTGGTGTCGCTGGATTGTAGGATATAAGACACTAGAAAAATAGGAAGAGATCAGGTTAGGGAGGGCTTTAAAAACCAGAGGATTTTATATTTGACCTATCAAGCAATCACAGGGATTAACTGATTGGGAGAAAGAATAACAGGGTCAAGATTTGTTCTTTTGGCAAATCAGTTAGACAGTTGAGCAGAGGTGGTAAGCAAGACAGGAAGTCCAACTAGCAGGCTATTTAAGTTGTTCAGGCATAATGAGTTGCATCAGGATAGTGGGGATGTCTGAGGACAGAAGCGGCATATGAGAAATTGTATAAAGCATTACAAAAAAGACTGGACAGTTGATTTGGATATTGTTGTAGAAGAAACTGAAGTTGACTACTATATTGCAAGCCTGGGAAGTTGAGAGAATCATACATAGTAGACATGGCAATAGCAGAAGCAAATATTTATTAAGATTTTACTATTTGCTAACCCCTAAATGCAAGAGATACAAAGAAAGGTAAATGCACTTTCCCTGTCCTCAAAGAGCTCATATTCTAATGTTTAAAAAACATGCAAACTATGTGCATGCTAGATAGAGGATAGATAGAGGAATAGATAGGTAGGTAGGTAGGTAGATGATAGATAGATAGATAGATAGATAGATAGATAGATAGATAGATAGATAGATAGATAGATAGATAGCAAAGTGTAAGATTTGAGTTGAATTTTGAAGGGGACCAGGAAGCAAAAGGGATATACAATGAGAAGATGGGGATATGGGAGATGGGATGTCTTGTGTGGGTAAAGTGAGGAAACTAGAATTTTTTTTTTACTAGATTCTGTCTCCCCCACTATGATCAATGAGTTGTAGGGGCATGAGAGAATGTGCAACTAATATTAGATATGTGGTCAGGAAGGTTGTCATCAGGAGAGGACAAAGTGTCAGTGAGAGAAGATGGAGAGTTTGAGAAAGGAAAAAAAGTTTAAGATGAAAGTAGATTTGTTAAATATGAAGTAGACATTCCAGTAAGCACAGTGGAAGGGGGTGTATAAATCTGAAGTGGGAATTCGATAAGGCAAGATTGAGAGTGATGAGAGTAAAGGAGCAGACCAATAGGGATGGAAAATGGTGTTTGTACAAAGACAGCCAGGATTTCAGATATGTTAAAGAGGGAGTATACTATCCATTGAGTATTGGTGAGTGCAGGGAGATTATAAGTGACTGCAGAATGAATTAACTAATTAGAATTTATGAGGTCCTTGCTTAATAACCTAACTTGTGGCAGGTAGTGATAATGTGTTCTATGAGATACAGGAGGTCCATCTCAAAGCAGATAGGTGCAGGGGAAGATGGATATCAAGGAAGGAAGCAAAGCAGAAACCCTGAGAGCAAAAAAAAATTCTGATGTCAAAGAAGAAAACTACTGGATTAAGTTCTTATATTTCATTTGCTTAGGAGCAGAATTTTTCCTAGACTCTGAGTTGATTCTAAAACCAAAAGTTGGATTAAACCAAGGTGGAGCCCAAGCCAACAAAGATAAGAAAGACATAAAAGAAAGAAGCCAAGAGGACCATCATGCCATAGTTTTCAAAACCCTAGTATATGCTTGTTACCTCCATTTTTTGACCATCCATTCACTCCTTACTCAGGGATCTGGCTTTTTTCTCCTTCCATACTACTGGAACTGTCCAAATTCAACAGCCTCCCTAATCTGTCTACTATGGACTCTGTTGATTTCAGATACTATTAACTCTACTTCTATAGCACTACTTTTTTCTTGTTTCTAAACTTTACTGTTGCCCACTTTTCCCTATTATACATCCTGAAAGAAACAATCTAGACTCCTCCTCCTCAGTGAGCTCTTATTTGATTTTCACAACCTACATCAATTTCTCCCTCTTCTTAGTAGCAGCATTTATTTTTATTTTGAATATGCTACTTTGTACAAGTATTTGCCTTTCATACACTAATGTAGAATTGAATTGAAAAGTACCTTACATCATCAAGTGCCATCTAACATCTCTTTGATACTGTATCTCTTCAACTATATTATATTTTTGAGTATAGGGTCCATATTTATACCTCTTTCCATATCGTACAATGTTTTGCACATAATAGATATTAAGGAAATGTGTGTTGATTTTGATAATGTCATTGTTTTACTGCCTCCTGGGCCAAGGACCTTTCTGTGAATGGTTGGGTTAACAAATAAATGAATGATTAAAAACCATTTAGTAAGCACTTACTATGTACATGGGGGTACAAATAGAAAAGTTAGATGGCTTTTGTCCTAAAGGAGCTTATATTCAAAAAAAGAAGAAGCAATCTATCACTGTTTATGGAGGAGACAGAAAATATAAAAAAAATAAAGATATAAGTATATGAAATTGTCAAGATATTAGGACACACCTTGTTTTCCAGAGCTAAGGCCCATTAAGCAGTCTGTGCCCTGACATACATGCTCATCCTCTAGATGAACTCATCCACAACAAAATCCCAGAATTGTTTCACACCAGCATCAGGTAGTATCTGAGCTTGGACAAGTGCCTGTAGGACCCATGTTCTGGTTATGAAGTCCTGCTATGAATCAAACTTATCACATTTTGCTGTTATCTCCATTGTCATGGCTACAAGTTACTGTGCCCCCATTGATACAAATACTGAGATCTCCCTACACAGCTTTGGGTTCCCCCCACCCCTGCTTGCTAGTGGTGTGGCTCTGGCACATGTGTTTTTGCTCACAAGCCATTTCCCTCCCTTTGTAATTAAACTTCTGCTTGATTTCTCACTCTCCTGTCTTTAGCCTGCTTTGTTCAGCTCCAGCCACCCATATGTTAGAGGCTGTTTCCAGTCCACTTGACAGAGTGGTGGACCAAGGAAGATAATTTGGGTCTCTGAAGCCACACAGATGGTGAATAGCTCCATAGGACAGTTAATTTCCATGCCCTTTCTAGAAATGATAGTACTATTAATTTGAATATAGTTTCCAGACACTGAATATATACCGTGTCAGGGAGAATTACATCAAGGTGTCTGGAGTAGATAAATAGACAAGATATGAAGTGCTGTCCAACTATCTCATCTGGACTGCCTAGATATGGTAGGCTATGTGAATTTGTGCTCACTCAGACTACTTGGTCCAAGAGAATCAGTTCTAAAGCCCTTTAGATTAAATCCCCCAGGACATGTAGAGATAGTATGAAAAGTGTCTCAGCAAGACATATGGCAAGATGTGTGGTGCAGGTGTCTGGGAGGTGAAGCATCACTTGAATGGCCTGGCATGATATTAGCTAGATATAAGGGATGTGCAAGTCTGCATTCATCACCACCACACTGATTGCACTGGTATTAACAATGATATCAATTTTGATAAACTTAACTCTTATTTTTTTCCAGTCTCCTAAATCATCTTTTTGGCTTACTCCAATTCCCCTTAAATTTTCTTCAAGCTTTGAATGCAAGTCTTCACGCTAATTCAGGTGCCATTTTAAAACTTAGAAGAGCAAGCTTTCCAGGTAATTATTGGAAATAATAAATAGTACCCAACAATGTTCAAAACTTTGGAAATGACTTCCTGTATTCTTCTCTAATCTCTTCAAACACATTTGCAATATGCATTATCTACTTCTACTGGGATATAATCATCTACCAATTTGTGAATGAATCCTATATTACGTCTTGGCTTATTTTTAATTTGTTCTAGGTTAACGAATATTGGTGTGAGAGAAAATGAACAAGTATTCTTTCCTCTCAGTTGTAGTAAAAGAATAATTGCTAATAAAACCAGATGTCTGTGACTTTTTATTAGCTTTATATCAGAATCATCTGCTTTGTAAACAACCAGTTCAATATCAGTCTAGTATCTTATTAGGAGTATATAGAAATAACTATTTAGAAATAATTTTTCCCAACTTAATTAGTTCCACTGAATCTATTTTTTACTTTTCCAGGCTACTACCCCTTATAATGAAGACTATATGTATTTTTTTCCTTATGTGCTTATATAGTCCCCTTTGCTTTCACAAAACCCACAATATATAAGTATATATGTCTAAATATGTACATATGTGTTAGTTTATTCATGTATATCTCTAAGCAGTGAATGTAGATGGCAGTTTTTATATGTTTGGTTGAATATATTTGATATCTTTCTCCTGCATTGCTCTAACATTTGGAATTGGGATTACAAGTTAATTTAAACAATGACTGTGCCTCAGTGTATGGGTTTGTGTGTGTTTATATACATGCACGTACACATAACTTTGTTGATCAGTGGATTTCATTGCTTCTTTGAGAATTCCTAGAGTCATGTGCCTATGAATTTTAGCATATCTGTTTGAAGCAATCCTTAACATCTTATTTTTTTAAATCATTGTTGCTTTTTCATTACAGTTTTTTTTTCTGCTTCACTTGTGACTAAAAGTGGTTTGTTTTTATGTTGTTTGTTTTACAAGAGGTTTGACACTTATTACAAGGTATTTATTAGTCTCTTATTTTGAGCTGTTCCTTCTAATTGATGAACATCTTGCATTTTATCATTTAGTCTTGGGTTAAAGAATAATTCAAAGATATTTATTTAAATTATAATATATGCAAGACTATGTATATATTTTGGAAATGAAGTAAAACATTAAAGTGTTAATTTTAAGGAAGTAATAACCCACATGGAGAGGAGTATTTATAAAGGAAGAGGAGAGTTAAAACTCATCCATATATAAATGCAGTTTAGAATATGACTAAAGGGGAGATCCAGACAAACTCCTTTAGGAAAGTTTAAAAATGAAGAGATTATTAGTTCATATATTTTAAATCATTCATATTTTATCTCATTCATGAATTTGACTTTGCTAATATTAACCCTATTCTTATGCAATTTAAATGTTTCTTCATCTCTAGGTTTATTCATTTCCATTATTAGTTATTAAAATTAAATTTTATACTTTAATAACTTAATTTTGCATTTAAATGTTCAAATTTGTCTTTAACCATTTTTGAATTTAGAATATGATTTGGTAGAGATTTATTGAAAATTATCAAAGGGAATTGTTTTTAAAGCTACTTTCTTAAAGAATAGATTATAATTTTGAGTTTTTAATCCACTGTCAATCATAGTACTCTTTATTGTACTAAAAAAAAATAGTGAAACCCACTTTGTATGTGTAGGTTGCATTCTTGATCTGTTTATTTTAGTCCTAGGAAATGATGATGATTATTTCTAACTTTCTTGGAATTAAATTGTCAACCACTTAAAAATATAAAAGCCATATAAAATTTAATTTGACGACTTGAATTCTACAAAATGTTATTAAGTTTCTAGTTTGTGAAGGTATGTACTAATAGTAGAGAGTGGGATATTATATAGAGACATAAACTTTGGATTCAAGAAACCCTGACTTCAAATCCTATTTCTCTCATTATATAGCTATGTGACACTGGTCAAATCATTGAAATTCACTCAGTCAATTCTCTAAGGCTTATCTCTTACAGCATCGTGATCTGAAATAGCGGAAGGTTGTGATCTGACTTGGTTGTAGAAATTTCTATATGAAAAGAGTCAAATATCTTTTATTTATTGGTATATACTATGGCACTATTAGATATTGGACATGTAACATTAATTTAATAGCAAATCCTTGTCTTAGATGCTGGTAGGGGTGGAAGGATAAAACAACAGACTGTGGCTATTTTTTCCTATCCTGTCATTTTACAAATGAAGAAATTGAGGTCCAGAATACTCAAGTGACTTGACCATGATTTCTTATATAGTTCCAAATTGAACTTTTTCCTGTGGAATGAAGGACTGACAATTGAATAAATAATCAGTTTGCTCCATTCTACATATTTTAGTCCCATCTTTCAGTTCCTTTAATAGTTTTTGCTGTACTTAATACAAACTCCTGAAATTGGAAATTTAGTACTCGAACAATGAGAATGTGTTACATTTAAATTTTTTATTATGTAATCAACCATATGGCATGAAAGAATCAGTTTTATCACTTCAACAAGTCTTGACAACAACACAATAATAGAAAGGGAGAGAAATCAAGTAACACTAAATTTTTGGGCAACAAACTAGATTTTGACTAAAAAAATACTGGTTAAATAATAACTTGCTTGAATGAGCTAAAAAAAAGATTAGACATAGACACTAGGTATCTTAGTCTAATCCATGTGCTCACAAACAGTGATTGCAAAATATGGTAGTTTTATGCAATGTGACCCTATTAAAGAGCAATGGAGAACAAAAAATATGCATTATCACTCTGAAACTGAATGAGCTACAAGATAAGACAAGTTGAACAATCAGGTCTCTGTATTTCATATTTTTGACACACGAGATGAATAGTTTTGAGGAAATATGACATAATATTGCCTCTGATAGAAATAGTGTTTGTATTTTAAGTAAATATAGTTTTGAAGAAAAAGGATTTTGTGAATTACATTATAAGTACTGTGAACTGCAAAAATTTACACTTGATTTCCTGTTTGAGTAGAGACCTAGAAAATGCATGAAAAATGAAGTTTTGTGTTGAATCTTAAACAGTAAAAGTATCCTGAAACTAAAATCAGTTTGTTGCTTTTATTGACAGTTAAAGCTTTACTTTGTGCATGTAGCCTCTTTGTAAAACAAAACACACTCATATAACCTTCAGGTCTATCTTTTTTACAATGTGAGTGCACTTATGTAGTATCAGAATGTTTTAACCTAGTATGCTTTATTGTTGTTGTTAGAATGATCAGGACTAATATCAACAGGAGCTTGTCTTTATCTTAATCTTGTGGGAGAGTTAGAGGAGATGAGATACTTTTACCTCCTGAAATGTGATTTTTTTTCCAGATAGTCACTGACTGTATTCTGCTATTTATACCTGACATGTTCAACTCATTTCATATCCAAAATCAGATGAGTGTTTTCTTTTGCTTTAGTTTTCCTGAAGTTCTCTCCTATGAATACTTTGCTAGTGTTTTTCCTCATTTAGTTCAAAGTGAATCTTTTTATAACCTATTGCCATTTAACTTTCTCATATGAACATCTGTATCATGATAATTGATTCAATGGCAGAGAACTGAATGACCTTGGTCTAATAGCTACTTAACTGGACTGCCAGTTAATAACTGGTAAATACTTAATTGTTGCTAAAGGTGATCCAAATGGGATATGTGTAGCAGGTCTAAATCTCACATATGTAAAGTACTTTGCTTAGATTTTTTGGTGTTAACTTAATTTGTAGCTTTATGCAACACTGATGTCATGTTGATACCTTTCCACCAAAAGAGGTGCACACTTCATATATTCTTCAATTTTTAATCTACTGATAGAATATACATACATACCTACACATACACATACACATGCACATATACATACACATGCCTATACATTATATATAACCAAAGTCATCAATTCTCTTTCCTCTCCACATATGTAGACAGAGAGATACATAAATTCACAAAATGAATCCATGACCATAACAACTAAAAAGTAATTTAGAAATGATAAAAAAAATTATTAAATATTCAATTTATCTGCTGATTTCAAAACAAGAACAAAAATGTACTTTAAAAGTCATGGACGGATGCATGTCCTCTTCTGTTTTTATCAAGGGCAAAGATATTTCCTAAGCAGTATTTATCCAAGGGTCTAAGTCATTTTTAGATACATAGGGAAGTCTCTCTATAGAGAGTATAAAACCTGGAACTTCTCATATCATTGGTGTAACATTAAACGTGTTAATGCTGCAGTGGCCACTTAATTGTTGTCATCATATTAACATTTGTTTGCAAAGAAAGACCTGCAGTCGTGGGGAGTGTCTGACTCAGAATTTTTCTCAAATACTTTAGTTGAACTTGGACTGGGAATTGAAGAAATTCTTTTAAGGATAAGAAACTTATCCCAACAGTACACTTTAGCTACCTCATATCTGGTTCCTTCACCACAAATTATAAACACCCTGGCATTTTACTCTTCTCCCAGAATCTCCCTCCACCAAGGTACCCTGTTAAACAATTTTCCTTTCTTGTCTCCTTCCTTGTCAAAATTCTAGAAAGAACTCTTTACCAATACTTACTGATCAAACCCTTATGATATAATTGCTTAAGCTCTCTCCTGAAAAAGCATTCTCCCAAAGTCATCACCAGCCTCCTTAATACTAAAGACTGAAGTCAATTCTCAGATCCATTATCCTCTATTAGTGGTTGAAAAGAGGAGGTATTACTACCAAAGCAATGAGCCACCCACTAAGGGACTGTTTTAAGCTCTTAATATTCACTAAGCAATTACTGGATTCCAGATTGGATTATTATACTTATCCTATATCCTTTAAGCACTTTCATTCATTGTTTTCTTCTGGAATTCATTCCTGCTGCTGTCATTGTCAGCAGCAACAGCATAATCTGTAAACATTTATCTAGCACCCACTTTGTGAAAGGTGGTATGCCAGGCCCTATAAAGCCTAATTACATTCAATAAGAATGATACAAACAAAACTAAGTCTACAGAAACAATGAACTATCTTGTCAACTGTTTTGGGAGGTGACAAACATTTTGATGACATTTGGGGTTTATTATCCTTTTTAATACCAGGATCACTTGGCTTTCTGGGGAGGAAACGAACAAAATATTGAATATGGCACTTCAGTGAGCATCAGGGAACTTATTAATTCAAGGAATAATTCATTCAATCAACTAGCATTTATTGATTTGGAATTAAGCTAGTGAATGGGTATACAAAGACAAAAATGAAATAGTTCTTACCCTTAAGAAGCTTATATTATTTTGGGGGAGATATGTATACATATAAAATAAATAAGGTCACTTGGTAGTGGTGAATACTAGTGCTTTGGAGGAATAGGAAGGCAGGGTTGAAACTGTTTTTTGAAGGAAATAATGGATTCCAAAAGGTAGAGGTAAAGAAGTGCACATTGTGGGCACAAGGAATAGTCAGTGCAAAGCATGGAAATAGGTAATAAATTGTGACTTGTGAGAAAAATAAAGCCAGTTTGTCTAAATTTGTTGTGCATTTGTTCAGTCATGTCTTACTATTGATGACCCCAAAGACCATAATACTTTATCCTCCATTATCTCCTAGACTGACCAAGTTCATATTTGTTGCTTTCATGCCATTATCAATCCATTTTCAACCTCTGCTGTCTTCTCCTTTTTGTCTTCAATCCTTCCCAACATCAGGGTACTCTACATTGAGTCCTGTCTTTTCATTATATGGCCAAAGCATTTAAATTTCATCTTCAGCATTTGTCCTTCCAATGAGTTTTCTGAATTAATTTATTTAAGTATTTACTGGTTTGATTGTTGCTGTCCAGGGGACTCTCAAAAGTCTTCTCCAGCAACACAATTCAAAAGCTTCTATTCTGTGGTACTCAGCTTTCCTTATAGACCAACTTCTCACAGTTATACATTCCGACTAGAAAAAAAATCATACCTTTGATGATGTGGACCTTTTCTGGCAAGGTGATGTCTTTGCTTTTTATTATCATACTTCTATATTTGCCATAATTTTCCTTCCAAGCAGCAATAATGTTTAATTTCATGACTCTGCAGTCATGCAATCATCATATACAGTGATATTTGAACCAAATAATATGAAGTGTAACACTGCCTCCATTTCTTCTTCCTCTATTTGTCAGAAGATGATGGAACCAGCTGCCATGATCTTAGGTGTTTTTTATGTTAATCTTCAAACCAACTTCTATACTTTCCTCTTTCACTTTCTTCAAGAGGTTTCTTAATTATTTTTCACTTTTTGCCATCAAAGTAGTATCATCAGAACATCTGAGATTGTTGCTATATCTCCTGACACCTCAATTCTTGCTTTTGGTTCATTCAACTTGGTATTTCACATGATGTTCTCTACATATAAATACATATAAATAAATAAGATGAAAATATACAGTCTTATCATGCTCCTTTTCCAATTTTAAACCAATCAGCTCCATGTTTGTTCCAAACTGTTGCTTCTTGACCCACATACAGGTTACTCAGGAGACAAATAAGATGATCTGGTCCTCCTATTTCTTTGAAGACTCACCACATTTTGTTGTGATCCACACAAAGACTTTTGTGTAGTTAATGAAAGAGAAGTAAACTGTTTTTCTGGAACTCCCTTGAATCCTCCATAACCTAGTGAATGTTGGTAATTTCATTTCTATTTCTTCTGCCTTTTGAAAAACCACCCTGCACTTTTGGTAATTTTCATTTCACATATTACTGAAACCTAGGTTTCAGTGAAATGATTGCCATTGTTGGACATTCTTAGCATTGCCCTTTACGATTGGAATGCAAACTGATCTTTTTCAATCCACTGACCACTATTGAGTTTTATAAATTTGCTAGCCTATTAAATGTATAAATTGAATAGCATCATCATTTAGTGTTTTAAGAAACTCAACTGGAATTCTGTCACCTCCTCTGGTCTTATTGCTAGTAGTGTTTGGTAATGCCCACTTGACTTCATTCTCCTTGATGTCTGACTCTATATCAGTAACCATAACCATCATGGTTATTAATGATGTTAATGCCTTTCTTGTATAGTTCTTCTGTATATTCTTACCATTTGATCTAAATCTCTTCTACTTCTGTTAAATCCCAACCATTTTTGTCTTTTTCATGCCCATTTTTGCATGACATGTTCCTTTGATAGCTCTAATTTTCTTGAAGAGATCTTGTCTTTTCAATCCTACTGTTTTCTTCTCTTCCTTTACTTTGCTCATTTAAGAAAACCTTGTCTCTCCTTACTATTCTCTGAAATTCTGCATTCCATTGAATTTTTAGTTTACATTCTCTTTTCCCTTTCCCTTTCCAATTTTCCTGAGTTATTTGTAATGCCTAAATATAAAGCCATTGGACTGGCTGGCTCTTTCTTTTGGAGGATGTTTGTTGTTGTTGTTGTTGCTGCTGCTGCTGCATCCTGTACAATGTTGTGAACCTCTGTCCATAATACTTCATGCATTTTAAGAGGAGTATAATAAGATTATACAAATAAGTTGGAGCACATTGTATATGGATTTAAAAATAAATATTTATATTTGATCCTAAAAGCAAAAATAAGTCATTGATGTTTATTTAGTTCAGGAGTATCATTGTCACAATTAAATTTTAGAAAAATCGTTTAGCAGGACTCTGGAGGACAATTTTGTAGTGGGAAGAGACTTCAAGCGAGAGACCAATTAGTAGACTTTTATAATATTCTAGCAAAAGGTGACAAGGAGGCAGCTAGGTGGCTAAGTGAATAGAGCACCAGCCCTGGAGTCAGGAGGACCTGAGTTCAAATCCATCCTCAGATGCTTAACACAAAAAAAAACTAGGCATGTGACCTTGGGCAAGTCACTTACCCCCAATTGCCCTGCCTTCCCCCTTCAAAAAAAAAGGTGCCAAGGACCTGGACTAGAGTGTTAGCCATGTGAATGGTAGGAAGAAAAGAGGTTTCAAGGGATTTTTTGAAGTTAAAAAAAAATGACAAGATTTGTCCACTGATTGAATATGGGGTGGGGGGGGGGGGTAAGGAGGAGTGAAGAATTGAGAGTAATGCCAAGGTTGGCAAAATGGAAACTGAAAACAATGTTGATGACATAAACAGGAATAGGGAAATTCAGAAGAATGGGTTTGGGGAAAAAAGTTAAGCATTCTCTTTTATACACATTTTATTTGGGATGCTTATAATACATTCAAGTTGAAATGTCCAGTAGGCAGATAGAGATGTATAACCAGACAAATGACTTTATGTATAAGATAGACAGAAGGCACAGTAATTACCCTCTAATATAGTCACATTAATAAAATAGTTATAATATAGTAATGTTACATCTTTCTTTTAAATTAGAGCATCTTTTATAATTATTTTTATTTGGAGTCACCCATGATATTTCCTAGTGGGAAGAAACTGAAATATAAATACAGAAATTTAGAGTCTAATTCTGATTCTAACATGTGATTTTGGGCAAGTCACTTGTCTCTAGACCTTGATATTTTCTTCTGTAAAATTAGGAGCTTTGGCTATATGTTTTTTAAGGTTTTAATATTATGTGATTCTTAGAAAATGTATTTTAGTTCTCAATAATGTTTACATTACATATTCACTCTTCATGCAACATTTTAAAAATAGTATTTATATTCTATTTTCTATTGTTTTTTATCTAGGAAATTATCTTAGCTTCTACCAATATGAGCAATAAAGTTTCTCAGCATGATTGATATGTCAAATGTAGATGTTGGGGGCATGCTTTATTTTAATCTTTTTTTTTTCATCAATCGATGTCTGCTTTTTCTTTCCAATAATTTTCCCTGAAAGAAACTCTTAGATGAAATCCCCAAATGCCCTGTTAATGAATATACAAATGAAGAGAAAAATGAGGAAGATGTGTTTTCATTAAAATGTTTAGTAATGAATCAGAAACAATGAAACTTACTTTTATGGTCTTATCAGTAATTGTTCAAAGAGGATGATTAACCTCTCCAAAACTGAAGAAATTTATAAATAAATATTGCTAAGCATTTCAAATCCTAAATAACTAAGTCTAGTTCAGATGTTAGCATGCTAGAAAAAAAATTACTATTGCTGTGGGAAATATTTTTGATGAAAGTGCTTCAGTTCTCATTAAAGTGTAAAAGGATTATATTAGGAGATAGGACTGGCATTATTATTCCAAATAGAATTAAACTTCTCATCACCTATTCCAGTCAAAACTAGATTGGTTCAATGCCCTTAATTGCTATTTAACTATGTATTACAAAAGTTAAGGCACAATTATTTGAGGGGCAGATAAAAAAGTTGTGGTACACATATGCAAGGAATATTCCTGTACCATAAGAAACAAGAAGGTAAATACAAGAATGATGGAAGACATAAGAATTGATGCAAAGAAGACAGAACTAGGAAAACAATATACAATGTGACTACAACAGTGTAGAAGAAAAGAACATCAAATTTTAAAAATGAATGCTGTGAATTTACAATGACCAAGGCTGGGCAAAAAAGGAATAGGAAAAAAAAATAGAAATTTGATACCTGTGGAAGACTATAGACAATGCCTGGATTTTTTAATATGCTATTTAGTTTTGCTACATTTTTTTTTAATTTTTAATTTTTTTAATGTGTTTTTTCCTACCTAGTTATATGAGAAGATTCTCCCAGAGGGAAAGGAAGGAAGTATACATTGGAAAATGAAGGATTTTTTTTTGTTTGCTTTGTTTTATTTTTGAGACTGAGTCTCTCTTACCTGGGCAGGAAGTTCGCTGGCTACTCATTGGCTAATTCCAATGCTAATCAGTGGAAACTTTACACTCTTATTTTTTCATACCTCAGATTGGTCCCGACTTATTTAAGGAGCAAAATAGTTTTCCATTCCCATGGAATCACCATATTAGTGGTCTACTTGGGGCAGACACCTAATTTTTAGTCATTTTGCTCAGAATCCCCTCATTCAAGGGATCTACAAACCTCACACTCCCACAATAACACAAAATAGAGGCATAGATCACCATGCCAGACTGAAATACTAGTTATATAAGGCAAAATTTATTTTAAAAATGTATTTTTAAAAACTAGGTTAAATCTCCTCTTAGGTGGCAGAAATACAGGTCAGGAGACATTTTCAAGTATATTACCTATATGTCATACCTCTGCCCAAATGAAACAGTTTATTGATAATTGCTAATGCTTAAAAAAGATTTTATAGCAGAAAGCTCTTTATTTGGAGTAATTGGAGCTCTGTTCAAATGCCAGCTACTTGTATGATTTCTTGCCATGATCTCTCTTCTTTTGGCCTCAGTGTTCAGTTACAGAAAATGAATGGAACTGATGATCTCTAATATGTCTTCCAGTTCTAGATCTAAGAATTTTTAAAATTAGAATAGAGATTGGACTTTGAGGATGACTAGATGCTTTTACCCACTTCATTAACCTGACATTTCATTTGAAATATATTTCTTGATATTTTGTCCTTTCCTAATTTCCTATCTTTTTTAGACATTTGTGGAAATCATTTCAGGTTGGATTTGGGGCATTCTGATTGTCATAACCTCTTTCAGCTGCAAAATCAGCATGTTGGTGGTACTCAGAAACATTGCAACCTTTCCTCTGACCTAGATAGTTCCTTAACTATATTCTTATCTATGGCATGAATTTCATGATCATAAACTGAATAGATTTCTACAGCTGGATAAAGCAATCAAATCAAAGTGAAAACCCATGAAAAGAATCCCCTGCATATATAAGACCTAATGCCATATGCCTACAGAGTGATTTAATGCATGATTTTTCATGATGTGAGTGATGATGAATTTTAAAATAATAATAATAGCACTTCTGTAGTAATTTAAAGTTTTCAAAGCACATTTTCACAATACCCCTATGAGTGAGGTACTATTATTATCCTTATTTCACAAATTAGGAAACTGACACAGAGAGTTTATATGAAGCAGGATACAATTTCAAGTCTTTCTAATTCTAAGCAATGCCTTCTCTTTACAGGACCTCCTAGAATGCACTAATCTCACTGATCTATACACTCATTAAATATATTGCAGGATTTAATTATTTATTTTATTTTTAAGTAGTGGCAACTGCTTTCAATTTTGAGTGTTGATAAGTTATTGTATTGTTAAGATCATGCCTCAGATAATGTCTAGGTGAATATTCATATTTTTATGGCAAGTATAAGGAATTCAATTTTCTTCTAACATTTTTATTTAATGTGTACTTGAGGAAGCAAGTAAAATGGTACTTGGGAGGCTTCCATATAATATGAGGATATTACTCAACAAGATTTATGTTTTTTATTTGACCTACTTTAGTTTTGTCACTCAATTATCCCAGTAGCTAGTCTTAAGAATTAGAAACTCAAAAAGGTTTTTTTGTTTGTTTTTCATACTTTGTGTACACCAAATAGAAGTAATGCCATTAAGTATCTGAAGAAATTTTGTAGGTTAATTTGAGTTTTATGTTAATTTGTATGTCAATTTGGGAGAACCTGATCTGAGATTTATTATCTTTCTAAATCATCAGTAGTTAGAGTTTTTTCTCTTTTTTATTTTTATTTTTTTTTGTTTGCAGTAGGTACCAGAGTTCTGATACTTTACTTCATGTAAGAACCATGACAAAATTTGTGTGCATTGGATGCAAAGTTTGGTAATTGCACCACAATGGTAGAAGTGTACGTTGAATACATATGGCCCCTACTATCCATGTGTATAAT
Organism: Petaurus breviceps papuanus; assembly: GCF_028583685.1. Lineage (NCBI taxonomy): Eukaryota > Metazoa > Chordata > Mammalia > Diprotodontia > Petauridae > Petaurus > Petaurus breviceps. The sequence continues at coordinate 15,577,150 of NW_027187419.1, read as the reverse complement.
AACTCTGTACCACCTCAAATGAGACTTTGATGTTATGTGTGAGGAAAGTGAATTATCCCAAATAAATAAGCATAGGTAGACTTTCCTGACACATAAAATGTATATTCATAAAAAATTAATATTGAAAAGAACCTATTATCCTATGGCAAATTACAGCAATCATAATCCTGAAATATATAATATTAGTAATTACTGTGGCATATAATTATACATTACACATAATGTAGCTACATAATTATAATATACCATACTGTATTATATACAATTACATGTGATTATGATAGTGTATAGTATATAACATCGTGATAAATTTTTTATCTTGTAATAAATCCTAAAGGTGACAAAGTTATTTTTATCTTTATATAACTGTTCAAGAGTCACCAAGTTGCTCTAGAACAAAGTTCTTAGCCTGGGGCTTACGCATTTTCAAAAGTACTTTGACAATTATATTTAAATATATTTTGTTTCCTTTTAATACTGCATATTTTATTTATACATTTAAGATGTCATATTAAGAGGGATCTAAACTTTTCATCCAACTGTAGAAGGTTTCTACAACACAGAAAAGACTAAGAGGGCTTGCCCTATACTAAATGGTTAAGTGGGAAATCTACTGCCATGATTTCTATTATAGGCTCTATTATCCTTCATATCACAGCCAGAGGATTTTTTTTCTTTTTATCATGTTAATGTTATCCTAAGAAGTCTTCACTTTCCATATACTTCTGAATAAATGACAAACTTCTAATCTTGACTTTTAAGGCATGAACCAATCTGATTCCAACCAATCTTTCCAGTCATATTTTACCAAAATCTCTGCTCTTACTCTACACTCCATTTAGACTGGACTACTTTTTGTTTCCATGATTTTGTAGCATATCCTTCTACATCCTTGCATTTTCATATGCTGTTCACCATCCCTGGAATTGAATTAAATGCTTTTATTTTATAAAACACTCTAAAATTTGGGGGAAAAAAAGCTTTACAAATGTCTATTTATTTTTACCTTTACAACAATCCTGGGGATTTAGGTGCTTTTATCATCCTCAGTTTAAACATGATTATACTGAGGAACAGTATCTTGCTCAGAATCCCACAGCTAAGGAGTATCTGAGGCTGTATTTTAACTCAGAACTTTCTTTCTCTAAATACAATGCTCTATCCATTCTGGATCTATTATAAATCATGGTAGTCTTCCTAAAGGAAATAGACTTTGAAGTAGGGTACACATTAAAGGTGGGGAATAACAATACATAGAAAGTGGAAATTCAGAATTCAAGTAATTGAGACAAAGTTAAAAAGGGGGAGCAATTTTCCTTTATCAGTATATTTGTTTGGGATATTTTCTGGATGTCTATTAAGCTATCAGAATTCACTAATTGTTTCATTGTTGGAAACATTTATTTTTCTTGCTTTCTAAACAAGTTGGCAGATTATGATGATGGCCACAATTTTTTAAAAAATACTGTTTACGGTTACAAAAATCTCATTTCAGGAACCATACATTTTATGACTTTTTTTAGATTTTTAAGTTATTGTCAAAAGCACAGTGACTGATCTAGTGCTAAATTAATATTCAAGCCTAATTAATGCCTAATGCCATTATTTCATTCTCTGAAAGCATAAGGTTAAGCAAGAGAGCATTAAAGGAGGCAGACTAGTTCATAAAAATATTGCCTTATAAATCAGTCTCAGTTTCTATTGTATATCATCACCAGCCATCTGACTTTATACATAGGGTTATTAGGCCAAAAGCCAAATTTCACTCAGGATTTGAGATATTTTGATGGAATATGGTTGTAATATATCAATAACACTGCTTAGAATAGCATTGCACAGGGTATGACTGTAGTAAAAAATGAATGCACAGTCTAACAGAACTTGGATCAATCTGTTTGGGTGAATAATGTATACACAGTTTGATTTGAATTGACCAATTTGTCTTAGAAGAGAGAAATGTTGTCAGTGATAAAAATGGATCATACTTTTTATCCTAAACTTTTGATCATGGCAGTAACTTGAGAGAGGGCTGGCAGCCTGTCTAAATCTTTCCCAGTCCCATAGGACTTTGCTTTTGCCTAAGAAACATGTTGAGCTAGGTTTTTAAAAAGCACAAATTTTACATGCCACTTTCAGTGTTGTAATGACAAAATCTTGTTTTTTTTTTCATCCATTGATACATGTAATTTTACATCTGGCATTTCAGAATCAGGATTTTAGAGCTAGAAGGAACTTTAGAGAAATTATCTAATTGAATACACTCATTTTCTGTGTGAGGATAGTCAGACTCAAGGAGATTCAGAATTTTCCCAAGACAATAGAGAGTGTGAGAAGAAAAGCTAGGGTGAAGTCTGAGGGTTTCCACTATACCCCATCTATCTTTCTTTCAAAGTTCTTGGCAGTTCTATTTTCTTAGATTACCAAGGGGTCTGTGAATGTCTTTTTTATATTTTGAATGCTATAATTTCAATATAATTAGTTTTCTTTGTAATATTATGTGTGTTAATATAAACATTTAAAATAATATTATGATATGGAGTGCTTAGAATTCATTAGACTGCCAAAGTACTTGCCATACAAAAATTTTATGAACCCCTAACCTAGAGACTTTTAACTTTTGTCCTGTAACTAATCACTTTTAGAGTCCAGAACAGATAGAAGTTATTTCTAAATGTTGATTATGGTCTTTTCAAATAATAGTGTTGTGAAGAATGATGCACTTTACTTAGAGATGTTTGGGTAAAATAAATAATATAAATATTTGAATGTACTTTCAAAATTTACAGATAAAAAGAACACCATGAAAATGGGAAAAAACACAAAGCATGTTGAATGAAAGCCCATTCCCTTGCTAAGGAGGAATAATGTAAATCCTCCCATCCTGGGATATTCATTTCTTCCTCTAAAGTCTTTCTGCCTCCAAATAGAGGTCTGATATTTTGTGCTCCCATCCTTGTTGCCTAATGTAGTGCCAACACAATATTCACAGCACCTAAAGCAGCTATGAATATGCCAATGTAATTCTGAATTGCAAAATATAGCAGACTCTTCACATGGAATACAGAAGCAAAACATTTATTCAGACACCAGGAAGCCAAATCCTAACACCAGAAAACTGAATTCATCATAGCAACAAAGAAATCTATACACAATAACACTGCAGAGAGCAACACCATCCCAAAGCCTCCCCATAAACAAACACTCACAAGCCTAGCTGTCTCCTTGCCTGTATCCTCTCTCCTGCCTGTTCTGACTGCTCTGCCTTATAGTTTCCACTCAGTTCTGTTCACCCTTCCTGCTCCACTCATTCAGAAAGCTCCTCCCACCACAGGCTCCATGTGATTACATTTGAACTATTAAGGGGTAGAGAAGATCTTCAAATTCCCTTAGGCCTATTGAGGGGCAGGGAAGATCTTTAAATTACCATTACAGTAAGATATCACATAGTATGAAATGGAGGATGGTTGAAATATGAAGAGGGCTTGTAATTTAAAGATGCACTATGAAAGAATCAAAATTGCGAATTGATATTTCATTTCAATATTAACTAATAAAAACCCAATTTCATAGACAGTATTTACTTCACTTTAGCTGAAAAATAAAGTTCAAGAGAGCAAAGAAAATCAAAAAATATAAGTTATGTATCTACTTAAAGCTAATGAAGTGGATTCATTTTGTTCATATTTGACAATACGTGATTTTTTAAAATATAATTTTTTCCTAATATTTCTACTTTTCTCTGAACATTGCTTTCAGCTATTAATAAATAAAAGTAACTTTTGGCTGATGATATTTGCAGCAACCGAGGAAAATGGCACCAGCATTAAATGATTAAGTTAGACAAACATTGTAGTAATGATTAATAAAAGATGGATATAACAAAATAAAAGATCCAGCACTTAGCACAGTGCCTGATACATAGAAGGGAGTTAATAAATGTTGATTGATTGATTGATGGACTGAACACCAATGACAAGTGCTATATCTAAACACATATAAAATGAGGGAATGGGAATCTGTTTTGGCTAAAATGGAAAGGGAAATGGACTTGGAGTCTGAATAATTGAATCTGAAGTAAAACTCTACTATTCATGAAACTTTATGACCTTGACTAAATCTGAACCACTCAATATCTATTTTCTCAATTATAATATTACAATAATAACACAAACTAACTCACAGGGTGTTAGTATCAAATGAAATAATGTATATAAGAAATTTCATAATGTTCAAGGATTATAATTAACAACTTTAATATTTTTAAAGAATTTCTTCTAAAATGGAAAGCATTAAATATAGCAGCACATATTACTAATAAATGCATAACTGTATGTATGTATATGTATATACACACTTATATATTACAATTGATTTAATGTAGTATGGAATTCTAGAAACACAGTAAAGTGAATTTGACCACTTATTTACTTTAAATAATAGATTCCAGCCTACACATGCACATGTACACACATATCCAGCTAGTATCCACTTGATAGGTTTTTTTTTTTTGGTAGGCTAAATTTCAGAACATCATCAATTCTTAGTCTTAGAAGGAACTTCAGAATTTATATTTTCCAATTCCTACATGAAGCTTGAAATCCAAATACAGTATCACTGATGAATGATTATCTAGTTTCTAATTCAACACCTCCCATGAAGGGGGAATCTTTTATCACAAAGAAACTCCTTCTATGTTTAGTGCTTTAAGCTTTACAAAGCATTTTGCATATATTATATCATTTGATCTTCACAACAACACCGTAAGGTAAATGCTCTTAATATCACCAAGTTATAGATGAGAAAACTCAGTCTGAGATGTTAAGTGATTAGTAAATGTTTATAGGTTGATTGATATTGATAGAAAACCATATAGTTAGTATATTTCTAGATAATTTTGAGAAAAAATTTTGTTCAAAAATTGTCAGAATTTCTAGTGCAAATGAAAATTCACTATTGCTAAAAGTTTTACTATTGTGAAGCATCTATGTGTATACACTCAATCATTTACTATCAATCTATTCTACCTAATATATATACATATATATTTACATATATCTTGTAGTTATCTGAATATTTACATGTTGTATCCCCTATTAGAATATGAACTCCTGTAAGGTAGGAATAGTTTTTGCCTTTTTTTTTGAACCTGAAATACTTAAGGTGAATTGTGAACTAGGTGGCCTTTCAGCTTTTTCATTTTCTAAATTCTCCCTGTCTCTCTCTCAGTATCTCTCTGTCTCAGTCTCTCTCTCTTTCTCTGTCTTTCTGTGTCCCTGTGTTTCTGTCTGTCTGTCTGTCTTTCTTCCTGTCTCTCTCTCTCTCTCACACACACACACACACACACCCTATATTCTCCACCTACCTACCTATATTTGAATTTGTTTTTCTTTTTACTCACCTTCAATATATACATACCCTGTGTCCTGTCATATTATGATTTAATTCTCCACATCAGGTAATTTGATAATAAACTAATTTCTACTGACTGACAATATTTTGCTTTTACTTTTGAAATCTTAGAGTTCAGCACAGTGCTGGGCACATGATAAGTTCTTAATTTTGTTTCTTTTGTTTACTTGTTTGTTTAGCATTTATGTGGCAGGTGCTGTGGTGGGCAATATACATATAAAGACAAATGAAACAGACCCTTCCTGAAGGAGTTTATATTCTATTGAAGGAGAGATGACATACAGATACATTATATATAAAGTATGCAAAATAAATATGAGGAAATTTAGAGGTTGAGAGGCTTAACAGCTGGAGGGGCAGGGGATGATGAAAGGCTGGGGGAGGGAACTAGTATGGGGCAAGGATGTAAAAGGTGTTATGAAAAAAGAATGATAAATTTGGATTTGAAACATGGATGACTAGAAGAAAAAAGTCTTTGAACTGGGGCAAAAGGAAAAGAATCTCAGTGATTTATAGAAATAATTACTAGTATAGATCCATAAAAACCAGAGTAGATAATTTGACCCAGAAAACAATAACAAACTACAAAGGCAGTATGAGAGGAAAGTGAGTTATAGCCAAAGGACCAGATGAAGGAAATTATTCTGGTATGATATTTGGCATTGACTCTAGGTGAAGGAACTCGTAAGATCACAATAGTAAGTTGTAAAATCAACCTGGGATAGTATTATGAATCTAAGGAAGTTTCTAAGAGATTTTTTTAAGAGGAGGGGCAAAATGTAATGAATTTACTTCTAACTCTTTGGAAACAGAGAAAACTCAGTGAATAGCAAAAAAATCTTTAAAATTATAAGCAATGATTCAACAAATATTTATTGAGTACCTGTTATGAACAAGGATTCAGATTAGCTGCCCTCAGGGATATGATTATTAAGTAGATGCATTTGAGGAGCTTGAAGTTTAGTTTGAGAATTTTTTTTTGTCATCAGAGACAGTAGTAACAAGATGAAGCACTTTCAGAGTCTGATGAGGGTCCTCAAAGCTAATCTTTAGAAAACTGAAGGAAGTGGTCATCTCTCCTCAGGTTTTATTCTCCTCTCATGTTTATCATGAAGAGAAAATGGAATTGATATGTTAGTAATTTGAAGGGCTGCCTTAAAGAAAGAAATTAGATTTCTTGTCCTTGGACCTCATGGAGAAGAATGGGGATGAAAGGGTCAGATCCAGCTATATAAGGAAAAACTTCCTACTGAAGTGGTCAAAAATGTGATGGAATTCCTTAGAAAGTACTGATCTTCCAAATGTTTGCTATTTCTTTTAAATGGATGCTTTATAGTTAGACATGTTTGCATGTAGTTTGTCAAAGAAGTTTTTATATATGAGACTCATGATTTTGTATAAATTCAATTAAATGATATCTATCACCCATTCTAGCTCTCAGATTCTATGAACATTTAAATGAAAAAAATTAAACAATAGAAAGAAATAAATGGGTAAATATCAAATCAATGGTATGACCAGAAGCGCTTCAGGAGTTCGCAGGGCAATAAGAGCCATTCAAGTAGATCTTTCAAAGACAGAAAAGAGTTGTATGAATGTAGATAGTAATGGTCTACACTAGAAAAATAGATTATTTTATTCAGGGTAGTCAAAGGTACAAAACAGAAAATTCAATATCTTCAGGAAAGAGTATTAAAAAAATACAAGCTAAAATTCAGGGATGACCCCTAAGGATTTCCCAGAGTCAGCATTAGGTATAACAACAAATTTCTACAAGTGTTACATTAAGTACTAGAAATAGACTTACCCTTGAGCAAACATCAGTATCTTTTATGTCACTTTGCTAAAAGAAAGTATACAAAAGTGTACAAAAAGAACTTGCTAGGTATATTCTCTGAAACCAAGCAAATAAGGATATATTTCTCAGATATACATCCTTGGGGCATATTATCCCATATGTCTCCTACCTTTTGTGGCTAAATTTCTTGGAAAGGTCATCTAATCATTACTTCTGATTTCCTCTTTCTCATCTTAACTCCAGCAATCTGGTTTCTAACTTCACCATTCAATCAAAACTATCTTTTCAAATTTGCCAGTGAAATTTCCATTGCTAAATCCAATTAATCCTCTTCTTTTTTTATTTCTCTACACTTTTGGTATTATCGATCACCCTCTTCTTCTAGATACTCTTTTTTTCTGTGTTTTTATGATATTATGTTATTCTAGTTCCCTCCTATCTCTCTGACTATTCCTTCTCAGCCTTTGTTGAGCCTTTGCTTGATCTTCATATAGGATATCCCTGTTAAGAATTTGTGGCCCCTATGTATCTTTCCTGTGCCCTTTTCTCTTCTCCCTTTATTCTATTTTACTTGGTGATGTCATTATTTCTCACCGATTCAATTATCATATTTATGCTGATGATTATCAGATCTCCTTACTCAGCCCTAACCTCTCTCCTAAAATTGAGACTCTTATGCCCAACAAGTTATTGGACATCTTAAACCAGGTGTCCCATAAATATCTTAAACTCAACATGTCTGAAAGTAAGCTCATTATATTCTCCTCTCCCATTTCTAAATTATTTATTACTGTTGAGGGTGCCACCATCCTTCCAGTCACCCAAACTTGCAACCTAGAAGCTATCCATGATAGCTCACTCTCTTGTGTCCTTCCATATCTAATCTGTTGCAATGTCCTATCAGTTTTAACTTCATAACACCTCATATTTTCCCTTTTCTACTCTGCCACTGCCCCTATCTTGGTGTAGTCCCTCATCACCTCACACATATAGCATAGTGATAGCCTTCTTTAAGTCTCTCCCCACTCCAGTCCATCTTCCACTCAGCTGTCAAATTGAACTTCCTAAAATATAAATCTGATCGTGTCACTTCTCCTATTGAGTAAAGTCCAGTGGTTCCCTCTCACTATAGGATCATTCAAAGTCCTTTGTAACCTGTTCCTCTCCTACCTTGTATCTCCCAGGAAGAGATACAGCAGAGAGATTAAGTGATTTGACTAAGTACAAGTAGGTAATATATGGTAGTCAGTATTCAAACCCAGGTCTTTTGATTTAAATTCTTCTTCCCTAATCCATATTCATATACCTTATGCCCATATACACTTTAATCCAATAATACTGGCCTCCTCGCTGTTCCTCACACAAGACACTCCATCTTCCAGATCGGGGAATTTTCACTGACTCCTCCCTAGCCTGGAATTTTCTCTTTTCATCTCAATCTCTTGGCTTCTGTGACTTCATTAAGTCCAAACTAAAATTCTGCCTTCAACCAGAAGTCGTTTCCCATTGTTTTAAGTGAATGCCTTCACTTTGTTGACGATTTCCAATTTATCTTGCATATAATTTATAAGTGATTGGATACATCTTGTCTCCTTTGACCGCGAAATCTTTGAGAAAGACGCTCTTTTGCCCTTCTTTGTATCCTCCGCGCTTAACACAGTGCCTGGCACGTAGTAGGTGCTTAATAAATGTTTGTTAACTGATTCAATCAGTAGTAGCTCATGTCTGCAGCTAGGAAAGGTCAGTCTCACCTGAGTTTCTCAAATTTTTTCCAAACCCTCTTGCAGCTACCAAAGGGACACAAGAAAATGCAAAAAACTGTCTCAAATACAGATGTCTATGAGAAATAAGATCAAATCAGGCAGATGCATTCTTTAAGGGAATTTAAATGACACAATTAGACATGTCAATTTTATCCATTTGAAGTAAAGCAGGGGGTAGTGCAAGGACTTGCAATTCTTCTGTGTCTTCCCCACTTCCACTTCCAAACGGTTCTAGCCACCTTAGTGAGCACTTGTTATTTTTTTTTAAAAAATACATCAATCCTCATTGTGTCTTTAGTTTTCATTTCTAAGGTTTAGAAATCTGTGGTTTAGAATCTCCCTTAAATGTTTGAATTTGAGTAATCATGGTGCCCACGATCCTCTGTGAGTCTGGAGAAAGCCTTGCCCCCTCCTTCCTTTCCCTGTCTTCTCTTATCTTCTCAAGAAATCACTTAAAACTCCCTCTGTGGGGGTGGGGGGAATCTTACCTCTAGTACTAATCTAACAGAACTTTCTTTTCTTCCTGTACTAGGAAGAAATAAAACTTCCAGAGTGTTTAGTAATTTAAGTCCCCTTGTAAAGTGAACAGCTTAGCCTTAACAGGAAGACTGTTAAACAATTTTAATGGAAGGCTTAGATAAGTCAATTATTCACTTAATGAGGAAACACACATATAATGAGAACACCATTAATTAGTATAAACATGCATATGGTAGTAAAGCTAAAAAAAATAACTGCTGCGTAAAATATGGAGTCTTATAAAAATAGTTAATTTGCATCATTTTGTATCATTTTCCTTAAGTCATTATACAGTAACACAGAAGCTTAAGTTGAAATGATATAATGAAATCTCAAAACCTGTTAAGTATTGTGGTAATGATTAAGCTTAGAAAGAAAAAGAAAGAATGCCAATGAATATCGTCAAAGAAGTAAATAATTGTGCATATGCATTTTTTTTATTCATCTTTGCAAAACTAAAACTATTTCACCTGAACCAAAATATTTGCATCTAAAGTTTATATCTACTGGTTTAATAGATCTCAATTTTGATACAGTTGCCAGGACTCTCCTGTTTAGTTAATCAGTGACCTCTATTCTTGACCTGTTTCCAGAAGAAAAGGAGGTTATTTCACGTATTGTTTCACACTTATCTTTAATGTAATCTAGTGACGTTTCCAAGTAACTCAGATAAGGTGGGGTTTGGGAAGAGTTTAAGATGAAGTTGAGAAATGTGTCCTCAAACCACATAAATGGACATCCAGAAAAAGGTTTTGTTAACAGGAAAGTCATATTAAAGTTAAAAATTATCAATAATGCATTCACCAAAAAGCATAGCTATCTTTGCAAACACAGAATGTTAGAATAGGAAGTCATGTCAGAGTTCCCCTAGGATAAGGGTCCTTAGCCTTTTTTTGTGTGCTATAGACCCTTTTGTCAGTCTTGTGAAGACCATGAACTCACTTAGGGTCAAGATAACTTTCTTATACTCCTGACTCTGTCAGTGATTTGCTATGTAACTTTAGTCAAACCATGTATCTCTGGACTGGAAGTTATTTAGTTTAACTGGTTCATTTTACACATAAGGAAACATAAGGGAAAATACATGAAAGGAAGAATTTGTACGTTGAAAATAAAATACCCCATTCTGAAGTTATTTCTTTTGTATCTTAGAGGTAAGATTCCATTTAAATTATAAAACAGATTTGGAGTTGTAAGGGACATTACAAGTAATCAATTCCATCTTCTTCCTTTTACACATAAGGAAACTGAGGAACAAAGAGATTAAGTGATTTGTCTAAGTACAAGTAGGTAGTATGTGGTAGTCAGGATTCAAACCCAGGTCTTTTGATTTAAATCCTGCTTCCCTAATCCAAGCTCAAATATTATTAAAATTTTATTTTGTGCATTATAGTCACAAAACTATATCTAAAAAAAACCTCAGAAATGTCTCTGTGCTTAAAATTGCAAGTGTCCATCACACTATGCCCTTTCATTTTCATGCCTCCCTTGTGCATTGTGCTTTAAAATAGAGAAAAGATCTTTTATTTAAGTCAATCCCCTGAACATAGGTTTGCATAAAAAAAGACGTCTCAAGGTTAGAACATGGGCAGAGTCATCCTTGTTTGTAACACTGTTGAGGTAGTTGTCAATGTGTTATTTTGAGCTTTAGATATCTCCTTTATTTGCCTGGCATGACATATGAAACATTTTGGAGAAAAGAGAATTTAGATAGGGAATGGGAATTTTGATGTGAACCATGAAGAAATGTGGGCTAATTTTGGAGCCATGAGAAAAATGTCATAGTGGCTGGGGGAGTGTTTCTAAGCAGCCAGGGAGCATTATAATTCCCTGGAAACCTAAAAGTGTGGGTAACTGCTAGGGAAAGAAGGCCCAGAAAAGGAAGGGGAAAGAATAACTTTGTCTACTTTTCATAATAGGATGTTAGATGATGCAGTAGAAATTAATGCCTAAACAAAACTATTAATAATGACTTTTTGTAGTAAATAAAGTCATGAAAATAAAAACTTACAAAGTCTTATTTTTCAAATAAATGCCGCATTAATTAATTTTATTCAGCAAGCATTTACTCAGTGAATACTCTGCAAAATGCCAGGGAATTAAGATATGAATGGGAGTATAACAGGAGGAAGAGATACAAAAATTAAACCAGACAACCCCCTACTTCACTTTGTACTCTAATAAAATAATATTGAAACACCAACATAGCATACTTAGAAGGTTCCCTACTGCTTCCTCTGAATAATGTGAAATAAGGGTAGAGAGGTAAAATGGTGTCAAATTATGGTGATTGTTGAATGCCAAATCAATTTGCTTGATTCATTATATAACAGTCATTGATGAGTCTTTTATTTAATTAATTAGCACTGGAATCAATACTTTCTTAATGGAAGGCAAATAGAAATTTTCCTTTTAAACTGAAACCATAAGTACCAGGACAGCACTGGTGATATTTTGACATATCATTCATACTTACATAATATTACTTCCACTGGACTTAACACTAATAAAATATTTTCATTGTGAAAAATCTATGAAGTTTTTAATATAATTTATCAATTTACCATTCTTAATATAATTTATCAAAGAATATTTGTGCTTACTTGTGTGTATGCAAAAGATGGATGGGTCTTGTTAGCCATAAATTGTTCTATGTCTAGGGAATAGCAACTGGTGATCAGTCAAGTGATACCAAATTATTCATCACCTCAAGTGCTTTGACATCTTATTTTTGAACTGGCTTTATTTTTAATGTTGGGACACTGTTAGATAAAATGTGGAAGTATAAAGTAGAATAGTTGTCAGTATCAGGAGCCATATACCAATTGCAAAGGTCATCAAGGAGATGGACTTGTTACCCTACTACCTTGGTAGATTGGATTTCTCCTGATTATAGTCACATTCCCTCTATTCCTAGCCATGTGAGATGATTCACTATGTCTTTACATAAATTCTCTATTTAATCCCCACTTACAATACTTGTGACCTTTCCTTCATTTTTTGTGCCTAGGTTAAGGGGTGTGAATATATAACTCTGGCTATCCGTGTGGTTTCTTTCATACTTGACACATGACCCCTACCTTTTTCTCTTGCTGTGTTACTGTCTTTATTTTTTTAATTGTTTATATTTCTTGTGTGTGTGTGTGTGTGTGTGTGTGTGTGGAGTAGAGATGAGTTTTGTAACAAAAGCTATCCTTTCCTACATTTATTTTTTAGTGGGCATCATCAGTTGATGATCGGACTTCATGCTTTGTATTTTCCTCAATTTACATAGCTTAATGTAGTCATTTTCTCTCTTCGTTATCACGTGTCTCAGCTCTACACTACATTATTCCTTTCTCCTTTATACTTTCTTAGGTCTAGCTTGCCCCACCCCACACCTACCATGTCATTCTGACCTTGCCTTGACATTTCTAATTCTAGCTACTTAAACCATACCAATATCTCATGGCTTCCATTATTCTGGCAAAGACATATTTCCTCATTGGTCATTTGAGTCTGAATATTTTGCCAAACTTTCCTACTGTAGCCATTATAGCATGGGGCCTCATTGCTACCAGGATAACCTACTACAGAAGCCTTTTAACTAATCCCCTCACATCTTGTTTCTCTCTCTGCTCCAATCTATCCTTTATATCATTCAAGTTGATCTTCCTCATACATAGATTTGATCATTTCACCCCTTCAACTCAAAATCCTTGGATGATGTTTTATTACTTCCAATATCAAGTCCAAAGATCTAAGCTTGGGTTACAAAGCCTTCTAAAACCTGACATATCCCCATCTTTCCAGCCTAATTTCCCACTTATTTACTCTACACATACTATGCCATAACCAAATGGGATGATGCACTATTCCTTGTACCTGCCTAGCACTTTGCTGCATCTGTTTATTTTTCAGACTTTTTCCATTCTTTTAATACTGTCCTCTATATTTTAAAATCCTTTACATATTCCAAGTGCCTGGTCAAATAATTTTATTTTCAACAGACATAAGGAAACATAGGAACATCTAGAGAATGTCTTGAACCCCAACACCATATACAAAATTAGTTGCTGAATCATAAATCCTTTACTGATCCTTCCCATTCTTCTCTCAGTGAAGAGTAATTATTTTTTCTCAATCTCAGTAGTAATAGTGCTTTATACTCATGGCATATTCCTGACATACTCTGTTCTGGAGTAACTATTGTTGTTGTTGTTGCTTAGTCTTATATATGGATACTGGCAAGGCAATATTATATAGATCCAGAGAACAAACTATATAAATCTAAGTATATGGAAAACATAGCAAAATGTAAGTTCCAATGGATTTTACCAAGCCAAAAAGTTTTGGAAGAACCCAGCTGTGTTAGAATTGTATTTTGTTCTGGTTCCCCTGACCATCACCCCCCTTCTAATACATATAGTAAGTTTGTTAGTAACCAGTATAAAGGAGCAATAGCAGAAAATAAGATTTCAGAGGGAAGTCACATATAAACCATCCTAGAAATCAAAGGAGCATAATTCACAAATTGTATTATATATTAACTAAAATTCACATCATGTTGAAATTTGATGAATCAACAAAAGCCATCTAGACTCTGCTTGTCATGGTTTCTGGTCCCATGATATGTAAATTCCCAATTCCAGACTTCCATAGTTCCAGACCAGCATAACATGAAAAAGGTGATATACTTTGAGATATAACTTTGGAGTTTCACCAACAACTTGGATTTGATTTTGATATGTTAATTAACTAATCCCAAGGTGCCACAAGTAGGAGTTGGTCTCCCCCCCAAAAAAAAATTAAAACTATTAAGTGAGACTTCAAACTCCTATCTCTCTTTACCCTATCCACCAGCACTCTTCCATCTCCAGAAGGTCTATGCTGTCTTGTGTTCTCAACTCTAATCCATTGTTATGTGAGTGATATTCTCTGTCTCTTCCCCTCCCCAACCTCTTCCACATCCTGCCTGCTTTCCTTCACCTTTATATTCCCTGTTCCCACACTATATTTCACTGTCACCCTGTGTCTGCATCCCCTGTGGTTATTAAAATATGATTGCCACCCCATTTTCTACTGTCAATCATGGTATTTCCCAGCATGCACACAAAGAACCAAATGTGCCTGCCCTTATTTCATAATTTCACAATTTTACAAATTAATTATAAATTCAATGGAATATATCTAATCTATACCATACTTGTACAATAATATTGTATATTTTATACCCAAAAGTGGTATTCAAACTTTACTTGAAAATCTCCAAGGAAAGGCAGCTACTTCACTAGGCAACCTATTCTCCTTTGGAGTAATTCTAATTATTAGGAAGGTTTTCTTTACATTAATCCTAAATTTGATGTTGTGTTACTTCTACCCTTTAATATTATGAATACTTTGCTTGCATTTACTTTATTCTGTTGCAATATCACATTATTGATTCATTATAAAACATCATATGATGTAAGTTATTATTACAGAACTTAGTAACATAAATATCCTTCTCAAAGCATATACTTCTGTACCTAAAGCAGAATTATCATTTTATCAGGTGCTGCAACCCACAGATAAAAATTAAAAGGAAACCCAGCCTTCAAGGAATTTACAACCTAATAGGGAAGGTGAGATGGCATAAAATTAATTACTATGACATAAAGCGGAATGAAGCAAGAGAAAAAACAAGTGGCCAAAAACATGAAATGAGAATTTAGAGGAGGGAGAAATCATATCTAGTTGTGGGATCAAGTAAGGCTTCATGAAGTCTTCATGATTGAGCAAAGCAATAAAGGAAGTGTAATGTAAAGGATAGCAAATTTCCTTTGAATTGAGGGTTTGAAATCCCACTTGCAACATGTAATAACTATGAGATCTTAGGCAAATCATTTAATTTCTCAGTGCTCTAGGCAACACATCAAGGCTAAGTGTCAGAGCAGATGACACATCTGTGTTGGTAGGAGTTTTCTCATCTGGTAGTTCCCTATACCAATGAAATCACATCTAGTCCTTTTATATCTGTATCCACATCTCTGTGAGTTTTCTCTCCCATGCATTAAGCAAACAAAATTCCTGGTTCATTGGGAACCAGGAACTCTTAATTACACATGAGTGTTTAAATGTAGTTGTTTCTGAGTAGCATATACACTTCAGAGTTCCATGTTTTAAAACAGTGTACATATACACACTTTAGAAGAATATTTTTAACTTTTGCTCTCTTAATCTCTATGCATTTGCATTAGCTGTCCCTCCTAACTTCACATTGCTAGCTTCCTTGGCTTATTTCAAGAGTCAATTCAAATCCTATCTTCTACAGGAGACATTTACTAGTCTTTCCATGGTAACTAGTTTCTTCCTTTTGAAATGATCTGTCATTGACCCTGTATATATCATATTGTACATTATTATTTGCATGTCATCTCCTTCATTACAATATGATCTCATTGCAGGCAGAGACAATGATTTTGTCTTTATTTTCCCAGTTCAGGATATATACATATACATATATATACATATACATATATACTACCCAGAATATATTCATCACATAATAAATGCTTGTTAATGGTGATATGAGGAAGAATTGGGAATGTTTTAATAATTTTAGTTATTAAATATCCAATAGGTACTTATGGTGATACAAAAGTTTAAATAATACATGATCTGTGCTCTTATGAAACTAAGACACGATAGTTACAATACACAGCATTACAAGATGAATGTATCAGAGCTACAAAACAACATGCTGGGGGATGCTTAAAGGAGGAAATAATTATGAACAGGAAGCATCAGAAAAGGTTTCATAAAGTAGGCATAATTTTAATTGTTCTAAAAATTGTTTGGGAAATTCAAGGGGCAAAGGAATTATACAAGTCATTTAAAGTATATGGAATAGCAATAATAAAGAAGAGGAGGAGCCCTTCAAGGGAGTAGTAATAAAAGCATTGAATTGTTTTAGGAGAACAATTCTCAAAGATTAAGTGGCTATTGTTCCTGTTGATGAAGCAAAATTTTATGAGTTGTGAAACTATATTTTAGCATTGTGAAATTTCCCTCTGTTAAGAAATCTTATAAATGCCACTTCAACATGTTATATTCTCTCTCTCTCTTCCTCTCCCTCTCTCTCTCTCATTTAAAATGATAAATTTATACAAATTGTTTCCACCAGACATGTGGCTACAATACAGAATACAGTATTAATATATTTTAAATATTTGATAAAGATTATGCATTGTGAGCACAAAGAGCTAAATTACTTCCTATATATTGTCTGAATTTTGTGATTCTTAATACTGACAGTCCCCTTTCCTACCATCCCTCTGCCATTATTTTTGATGCAGAAAAGAATAACATAGGGCTGATAACTTGTTATATTTTTCTCTATTTTACCAGTTGCCACAAGTTTATACAGTTATCACTCAGTGGCCAGTCTTCTGGTTATGGACCTCTCTATACTTTGCTAGGCTGTACCTATAATAACATACACAGTCTTAACTGGAACCATATTCAGTCTTTTTGGCTTGCAATTCCTTGCTACAGTTATAATATAAATTCAGTGAAATAGGGACTATTTTTTCTAACTTTCTATCTCCTCCAGAATGTAACAGCATTTTGTACATAGTATGTGCTTAATAAATGTTAGCACTGGCATAACCCTCAAGAATGCATTGTAATCTCCATACAATTATTAGATTTCATTTTAAATTTTTTTTGTGGAGGTCATTTTTCATAATGAATGAAAAAAATTCCACATAAAATACATTTGACTATCAACCATCAGAAGGATTGGAGAAATCATAGTTTTCATTAAATGGCTTAGGCATATGGCCATGTTTATTTCCATTTACAGTCATCTGATTCAGAACTCTACAACTTTACAGCACTATTCGTATAGCACTTAAGCACAGTGCCTGGAATATAATAGTCACTACTTAGATAACTTATTTCCTTCCTTCTTTCCTTCCTTCCTTTCTTCTTTCCTTATCCTAATCTAAGGAGGATGATTTCATTATTGACCATCCTGAAAAAATGATAGACAAGGTGACCTCTAAAGTTATATTGCTGTCCTATTCTGAAAACCATTGTTTAAATTTTCTCATTAAGAAAAATACACTCCTTAATATACCTACATGTATTCTAATACTGTAACTATTATAATATTAATTTTTCAAATACTGAACAAAAGAAATGCACACTTTCCAGATTTAGAAGGACTGAGAATAGGAAAAGGGAAGTTCTACTTGAACACCAGTGTGTGACAATATAAGGCAAATCTTTTACTCAGAGAAAAAATAAAACAAATGCTGATTCAGGTAAGAAGCTTAGCAGTAAAACCCAAAATTCAGCAGTACAAGGCCCTCATCTTTCAGATGAAAGTATTAACCTTCTCTTCTTAATCCTCAGAGACTTCTAAAGAATTGAAGATATAAGTGTCTATGTAAAAAAGGAAATCATTGCATGGAAACCATTTTTAAAGTATTAAAAAAGCTCCTTGGGGGATATGTTCCTACTCTCACTGACAGGCAAAATGTTCATGTTCTTTTCAAGATTCTCATTATTACTCAAATGCAGGAAACCTCATCAATTAAAATGACCCAGGTTCTGAGTTGGTTTGGGCTTTCATGTAATTAGGAAAGAAGTAACTAAAATGTTGGGGAACTTCCTATGAGTAATCTGCTCTTTTTCCTACACTGTTACTCTGTAGGAGAAGTTATCTAATATCCATTTTATAAGGTGAATTAGTGTAGTAGTAGAAATATTTCCCTCTGTCTTTAGAAATTCCTTGTGACCTAGTTGAATTCCTAGTTTGCAAAAAAATTGCAAAACTATTGCATATTTTAAACTTGGACTTCAGAGTTGCATTTTGAAGCAGACTTATCTAAATGGTCAAGTTGTGATAATTCTAAATATGTAAGTTCTAATGACAAATAGGCTAATCTCCATCTGTTGCTTTTTAATTCTTTTTTAGCAATAAGTATGAAACAACAGGCTTAATTTTATTAAAATCTTGCATAATTATTTATGTTTGCATATACATATATACAATATTATACTTTTATATTATATATTTATATGCATTCATGTGTATATATACAACTATATGAATGAATATAAATTAATGCATACACATATAAACACACAGACACACAAATGCGCAGACCCACACATGTGTGTATGTGTGTGTGTGTATCTAACAAAAAATATCAAAGAATGGTCAAGTGGAATAAATTACTAAGTGAAGAAAGATTATAGTCTATGAGGACTTGAATAAAATAGTGTCCTTTAACTCTACCTTCAATGATTCTCTCCCCACCCCACTCCCTATCCTAGAAAACAAAAGACTTACAAAGGTTATACTAATGATGATTAGCTAGCATTTATATAGTGCTTCAAGGTTTACAAAGCACTTTACAAACATTATTTCATTTTTCCTCACAATAACCCTGGGAAGTAGAGAACATTATCCCCATGTTATAAGACATGTGGAAGTTAAATGGCTTGCCTTAGGGTCACATTTCCAGTAAGTGACTGAGGCTGTTTTTTTTTCAACTTGGGTCATCCTGACTCTATGTCAAATACTCCATCCCAGAGGTTCAGAGCCTGCAGTCTTGAGGCCATATGTGGCCTTCTAGGTCCTTGGGTGAAGCCTTTTGATTGATTACAGGTTTAAAGAACAAATCCTTTTTTATTAAGGGGATTTTTTTCTTTGAAGTTTGGATTCAATCAAAGTGCCACATTTTAGGACTTATAAGGTCAAATGTGGCCTTGAGGCCACAGATTCCCCATCCCTGGCCTAGCTTCCTCATGAAGGCATGAATGACAAAGGCCTGTCATATAGAAGCCTGATTAGAGTTGTTCCGTGGCCTCAGGGGGCTCAGCTAGGAACACTTGGTAAAAGCTGCTGAGAGGGAGATTTATATTTAATATAAAGAAAATTACCGTAATGATTAGAAAAACTAGAATTGGACCACATTTGGAAACCTGTGAGTTTCCCCTTGCTGAAGATCTTCAAGCAAAACCTGGATAAACCTTCAAGAGGACATCAAAGATGTACCTTAGTAAGTGACAGGTTAGAGCCAATGGCTTTTTAAGTTGCTTCCAAAACTTATGTTCTATGATATAACAGGGTTTTAACATTTTAATCTTTGGCTCAAATTGATAGCAGAATAATGGTCTGGGCATAAGACACCCTCAAGCATGGAAGTAGACATTCCACCCATGCTGATATCCAACAGGATATAGGCTAAATTCAATAAACAGAATTGATAGGAAAGAACTGGCTATAACTGGGTCTCCAGCCTCCTTAACCTCAGGTGCTAAGGTTGTTCACCCTCTAACTGGCTATACACTTTGGATGCCTTTGAGCTTCCACGCAACTGCATTCCCCTCATCCTCTGACCATTCCCATCTATCTTTTTCCCTTTCCTTTGTGTGATTAGGCAAAAATCACTGCCTGTAATCTCCTATGGAGGAAGAAGGTTCTGGCTGTCACTTTCATTTGGGAAAGGAGATGAGAACCCAGAGCCAGACCCTGGGGTGCAAGCCTAAGTGATTTCTTGTGGAACTTGTACCTATCATGTGGAGTGAGTTAAGCAGTGAGGAAGGGGAGGGGTTACTGAGTGGGAGTTTGAAGTATTTAAGTTCCCCAATGTTAATTCATGGGATTTTTATATTGGGCAGTATTTCTTTCATCTCATCATGTGATTTCAGTTTTTAAAAACTGTGCATTTAGAGTATAGTTACTCTTTCTACAGTTTTTTGAATTGCAGAAATTTGTAGAAAAGAACTACTATCTCATAAGTGAAAAAATAATGTGGACTTACCTAAAATTATGAAACAATAGCAAGAAACTCCAAAATGGTTCAAAAGAGGATTGATAATGAAGCATGTTAACTTCCTCCTGATAGATAGGTGATGAAATAATGCTGCAGAATAAGACATACTTTTTGGACAGGGATAATGTGGGGATTATGTTTTTTTTACTATGCATAATTGTTAAATAGTATTTTGTTTTGTGCTCAGTTTTTAAATGGGGTGAGTGGGATGGAGAAAAAAATAAATGCTTATTGGTTGAAAAAATAATTCAAAAAGAAAACTTTTTGAAAAGATGGAAGGAATGAAATTAAGTGACAAATCAGACCTCTTGGCATAGAATTTTTCACAAACAATGGAGCACAGAACTGAAAAGATTCAATGAGAAGTCAAAGAAACAGGGTTCTGAGGATAAAAATGACATACTTGAAACACACACATATACAGACCCTGAATGGAAGAAAATATGGCAGAAGAGAAGTAAATGTTAATAAAGTTAAAAGGACACATTCTGAAGGCAAAATTACTGACCTTGAAGTCAGGATGCTTACAAATAAGCAAAAAAGATCATTGGTTTCCCAAAAGAACATAATAATAATAATAAAAAGAAACCTGAATGCCATACTACATATCAATGCTTGAAACTTCAAAACTTTTATAAGGATTAAATGTCCCCATCACAATAACAAACAATACATTTTCAAGTAGCCAGTATAAATAATTTATACAGAGAGGGAGAGAGAGAGTAAGAGAGAGAGAGAGAGAGAGAGAGAGA
>NW_027187419.1:15466429-15555998 GCF_028583685.1 Petaurus breviceps papuanus | reverse complement strand
GAGAGAGAGAGAGAGAGAGAGAGAGAGAGAGAGAGAGAATAATAAAGTAACAAGGAATAGAATTGAAGAATAGAGTTCAGAATAGACTTAGAAGGGATGAGTAATAACTAAGAGGATAACACAAAGGAAAATTTCTTGGAAAAGGACACCACTTAAGACCATTACTTTAAAATGAAGTTGAAAAGATAGGAGAGAGTGAAGATTTTTTGAAAATATGCTTAATTGGACAGGAAAAAGAGGGATTAGGAAAAAAGGAGAGAAACAGAGAAATAAATAAATAAATGGATTAGGGAAAAAGGATGAAAGTTTACCTATTTGATTTTAGTTTAGCAATCTTAAACAGAGACCATGTTAAATATAGAAATTCTAAGAAAACTATTGGGTTGCATTCAATTGCATCCTCTTTCATTCACTCCTAATATTTCCCTTGAATTAGAGAAAGATCTTGGTTTATATAGTGAGATTAGTTGAATATGTTTCATATCAACTTTTAGGATTCTTGTAATGCATACATTTTTTTAATCAGAATTATCTAAAAGGAGAATGGGTTGTGTCAGGAAGTAGAAGATTTTTCTTCATTGGGGGTATGAAAACTGAGATTGGCTAACCATTTCTCAGATGGGTTGAAATAGGGATATCTGTTCAAGTACAAGATGGACTCAAAGATACAGAAATTCTAGTCTTGCATGTTTATTTATTTGCTCACCCTGGAATATCCTACCAATCTTTCTTCTCCACTTATGTTTGTAAAAATGATGTAAATCCTTCAATACTCAGGAGGGAAAATCCCTTGGTATCTCAAGAGTAAGAGAATTGTGTGACTTAGGGGGAGAGATTGTCATATTGGAGACAATGGAGATATAAAGTGATGATGAATCTGAGGATGAAAGAGGATATTTTATTTTAAAAACATCAATTACAGGATCAGGACTGTGAAGGAAGGAAGTAAAGCCAGAATGGGGTCTCATTTTTATATTTTCCATAGTCATTAGCACTGCTCTATCTTATGCAGGATGGGGAACTATGAGGTAGGTGGCTAGGGATTAAATAGAGTTAAATGACTCTTCTTAGGAGAACAGATAATAAGATCATCAGATGTCAAATCCAATCCAATAAGTATTTATTAAGCACCTACTATGTGGCAGGCACCATGCTAAGCATTGGGGATACAATTAATAAAAAAGTCCCTGACCTCAAAGGGTTTACAATCTAAAGAGAGGAGACAACACACAAAAGGAGGCAGGAAAGGTGGTGGGAGAAGAAAGAAGAGTGGGGGGGGGGAGAGCTATGTTAGTCCATGGATTTAAAACCAGGCAGATACAGAATGGAGTGAGCCAAAAAGTTCAGTTCCTGCCCTCTATAAAGGAAGTCACTGGGAGTTTGGTAATCTACTTTTCAACCCTCCAATCAGAGAAAAGAGGAGGCTGAAGATGGTGATATCAGTCAAGGATTGATTTAGCAGCTTGTTGATGAGATGAGAGGTGTGCATCTCCTACATTGAGACAGGTGTCTGGTTTGCCTGGGTACACACCAATATCACCAGTTCTAGAGTAAGCCTTATAGATGCACTCAGGACACAGAAAAATACCACATACCTGGAGAAATGGCACTTGAGGGTTATGTCAAGACTTCCAGTGCCAGAATGCTAACAAAACCTTCAATCTCTGCCTCTCATAATATATGGCTTCCTTCAGGATTCAGGTTAAATGTCACCTTCTATGAGAGGCCAGCTTCTAGTGCCCTCCCTTCTAATGTTAGCTTAAATCTACTTTGCATGCATTCTTCATATAGCCATAGAAGTATATGTATACTTCCTGCCTCCTTCTACCCCTGCCCCCATTCCATTTTCACTTTGTCTTTGTATCACAGATTCTTAGCACAATTTCTGGAATATATATTTGCTTAATACAGTCTTGTTAAGTGACTGATTGAATTATTGAATGATGGGTACTGACTGACTCTATGAGTATGGTCAACATACTTTTTAGCCATAATCATTTACAAACATTGAAGAAGTACAGCAGTAATAACTGTCTTGAATCTTTTTGCATGAATGAATATAAATAGAAAGATATTCACTTAAAAATTAATCTTTCCAATTATGTAAATTAACAAGGATTTTGTCTATTTTGTGGCATCCATATGTACATAGTTGGATTCTTTCCCTATCTCTATTAGAAGAAAAGAGAAACTGTTAACCCAAGAAGTAGAAATAATTCCATATATCCAAATAACCTGTGAAAAATATTTCTTGGAAGACTCATAAAATATTCTAAAATTTTATAGTATTTTTATCATTTTTCACTTAAAATATATATTACTAAAGTACTTATAGGATGAATTAGAGATTTTTCAATATTCCATGGAAAAGTTTCCAGAAGAAAAAAAATAGAGAAATCAGTTTTAGCAAATTCAAATAGAACCATTTTAATAGGTGACTGATGTTATTTAAATATTCAAATTAGCTTAATTTTCCTCTTGTTATTTTGGATGAGACCATTTTTTCTGGTCTCCTGATTTCATGGGACAAAATGGTTGCTTTACACAGTTTTATATTATCTAGGGATCAGAAATCTTCCCTCTGCATTCTCCTTTATAATTATGATCCCAACTGAAACACATGGTGCCCAAAAAGAGTATAGGACAAAACGCCAGTGAGAAGATATGTTTTCTAGCTATTTACTTCAGTTGTGTTATGCTGTAATTAAATACTTGAATCTTTTTGTCCCTAGCTGCTAGAGAAATGGGAAAAAAAGGGAAGATTTTGAAAAGAATAAATTTATTTTGAAAAACTTAATACATTAAAATAACCACAGCCATTTGATGAATAGCATTCTAGTGTCATATTCTTTTGATTAATTCTAAAATTAAGCCAAAAGGTAATTTCAGAAAGAAAGTATACTTGTAGAAAACTATTTTTTGAGCTTCAGTGCTCTTTCTACCATTCTACAAGGTTTCTCAAGAATGTTCTGATACCTCCTTATGTCACAGAGATCACTTTGGGCTCTTGAAGGCTATGCCAATGGAATACTAGTTCTGATGGGTTCTGTCCAGCTGGAAAAGTTTCTAGTACGGACCTGAATTAGTTCTTAGCATTTTTCTCAAAATGAAAGGGATAATTGATATATTATCTAACTCAGTTTAATTCATTTTTAGGTCAACAAATATCTCTCCAAATGTGTGTAAATTGCAATAAATCAATATTCAGACTAGGAAAGGAAAAAGGAAGCCCCTATACAAAAATTTCATATCCAAATGAGACTTTTTGGAGGGTATTCTTTACAGCCAATCCATGTGTTGGAATAGCTTGAGAGGAGGGAGCTGCAGATGTTAGTCATCTTAGATGATCTTATGAGGGTGGAAGTGGGGGTGTAGTAGCTCCAAAGATAACTCCCCAGGTTTCCATTTTTATAAAGCAAAAATCTCTGACATGTTTCACTTATATTTCACAATTTATTCTTACTTAGTAAGGCCTCTGGGGAAGAAAGATTTTATTCATTGCCCCCAATCACAGTTCTACCCTCTGGGATTTTTAAGTGTCATAATTGAGTCAAGGGGTAAAATAAGGAGAAAAGAAGATTGGAGGAAGGGAAATATGACACATTCCAAGGCTTCTATTATTTCCATTTTTATGTACAATCCTGTTTTCCTCTTGACTGGATTTTGACCAATAATCACAGGCATCTCTCAGAAACATGGCAGTTAGCTCATAAGAAATTTCATAGTAAAATAAAGAACAAAGGTAGCAACATTAAATCTGTTCATGGCTTTAATTTCTACTATAACTCTTGATTCTCTTGGGTCATCTCCAAATTCTAAAATATTGTATAGCCTTAATTCATAGGCTAACATTCACTCAGAGATTTTTTGTTCAATACTTCATATCTTCTATCTGTGAAATGGGCCAGAAGGCATTTACTAATATGTGCTTATGTATCTTTTCCTCCCTAGCTTCCAGAAAAACAGGTGCATGTGCTTTGTAGCATATGTATTTACATGTACATTTGCAACAGAAGGATGACATTTCTAGTCATAAAAATTCTGAATAACAAACATATCTGTATATATGTTATAGGAAAGGTGGTAGCATCTGCAAAAAAAAAGACAACTCATTATGAAGTTATGTTAGTCATTGTTTAGCTGATCCTATCTTGCAATAGAAATTTCCATTTCTATTGTTAAAAAATCAGCCAATCTAACTTCTTAAAATGGTTTTGGGGGAACTCTTTGTTTTTATTTTAGGTCATAGCAACTTTTAAAGATCATCTACTAAGTTGTGTAGAAGTTACATTCTTCATCTATTGATCATATGTGCACATAAACAAAATAATTGTTTCAAAATATTACAACATCCAACACCTGGGGAATAATATCTCAAAATCATATTTCCTTACTGACCCTCAAATTAAATCCTTAGGTAGTTTGAGTGATAAAGTATGACTGTGTAGAAATGTATCTAAGCTTTTAAAAATGTGTCTGAGGATACTACACTTGGCATTCTAGTCCCTGTTCTTCTAATGATTTAGTCATTTAAAAATAACAATAATAAATATTATTAATAATAGTTTATTATATTTTAATTTAATTGTTATTATTAATAATTATTTTACATAGCATATTAACTTTTGAAAATTGCTTCACAAATATCATCTCATTAGAACTTTGCAAAAACTTTGGGTAAATAGTGCTGCTATTATCCCCATTTTACAGTTGAGGAAAGTAAAATAGACAGAGTTTAAGGCTTCCCCAAAATCACACAGCTTGGAAGTGTCTGAGGCTGAATTTTGAGCTCAGGCCTTCCTGACTCCATGACCAAATATCTTTGTAGGGCAGGGAATGTCTATACCTGTGTGGCTATCCTTGCAGACTTTTTGTTGAGCTCTCCATGTACTGGGTAACGTGTGCAATAATATATTTTATAGCATTTTTAAATGCCAAGAATCCCAGAAATATCTTTATTTAATTGAATTTATTGTTTAAAAAATACAATTTATATCTGAGCAACTGAGAAGACAAAAGTGATTCTAACCACTTTACTCTTGATTGCACTCATTTTTAAGTATTTAAGCCCTAATTTATCCAATTCATTTTTGAGGCTATAATCCTGGAAACATTTTCAGAAACTACCATTATTATGAATGAGATATGGATTTCAAAGTTTCTTTAAAATTGTTATTGGATAAGATTTCCCTGGGAATGATTTGTTTGGCCTTTCACCATATAATTGAGGACTTATAGAGGATGCTCATATGATCAAGTATATTTTGTCATTTCTCAGACCAGAGATATGCATCATTGTCTCTAGTATACAGTTTATGCTGTGTAGCTACATTTATATCCTCACATTACCTCATTCCTGCAGTGTTGGCTGTTAGATCATGTGGATGGATTGATACTCAGGCATGTAAATGCACACAACTTACACACACACACACACACACACACACACACACACACACACACACATACAATTTGATTTGTTAGATAAAGAATCACACTTGGAATCAAGATGACCTGGATTCAAATTCCATGTCATACACTTACTAGATATATGACCCTGAATGACAGGGTTGGGCTTGATGACTACCAAAGGTCAATTTTAACTCTAAATCTATAAACCTCTTTCTGTGTCTTTCATTTATTTAATGTTAGTTGAAGTGTCTTTTAGTTCTAGATCTGTTCCTTTATCAATCAAATGCTTGTGGAGATCCTACTGTACAGGCTGCTGGTGAATCTGCCTTTCTCAAATTTCCCCAATCCAATTCATTCTCCAATGCCACTAATGTGGTTTTCCTAAAATGCAAGTCTGATCACATCAAATACACACACTGCACTAAATAAACTTCCTGTTACCTCCAAGAACAAATACAAAATGTTCTCTTTGGCAATCAAAGCCCTTCATAATCTAGACATCTCATATTTTTCAAGTTTTCTTACACATTACTCCCCAAAATGTTCTTTCAATCCAGTGACACTGACCTCCTGACTGTTCCATGAACTTTCCCTACTGCTAGCACAGATTTTTTTCTGCTCTCTGCTTTCTCTCGTCCACAACTTTCATCTATTTTATCATAAATCCTCCATAAATTATTTACCCAGTATTGTAGAAGCTTAACTTATAATCTGTTTTTAGACCACAAGGCATATCATACTTCATCACCTCCTGTCTTCTCTGATATTGCATGTCCTCAATATTTTATTGAACTTTCATTTATAGCATATTCTCTCTTATATGTGGTTGCCATATAGCTTTGCATTGCTTTTTGATGTGTTTACAATTCCATTTCCTGATAGTCTAGTTTTATAATTCCTAGACATTTAACATCATAAGAATGCTGATGTTAAAAAGATAGACTTTTGTAGTGGCGAACAGTTTGGGGAGCAATGAAAGCACTAATTTCCTAAATGTTCCTAACTAATCTCATGATCCCCTTTCTACCTTTAGCACTTACTCATTATTTATACATTCCTGGAGTAGATGATAAGCACACTATCCAGATTCTTATTCATTTTACATCATTTATTGTTGTTTTTTGTTTGTTTTGTTTACATTGTGCAAGTTGTTAGTGTGGTCTCTTGCACTAATGTGACTTTTACTAGAGACTGTGTTTTCTTCTAGGACTTGACTAGTAGTTAGTCAAGAAAATGTAGCTTACTAATTTACTTTTCAGTCTCTCTTTTTCATAAATAAAAAGACAAAGTCAGCTCAGTCAGCATAGATTATCCCAAAATTTTGAATTTAATGGCATCTGATTTAAAGAAATTTTATAATACATATTGTGAATATATCACAAAACTTTAACAAGACAACTCAGTTTTTACCAAAGATCAAACTCTTGACAAAAGATTAAATAATCTGCTAATATTGGATAATACACATTAAGCCTTATTATAATAATAGAATTCCAGTTTTTAAAAGTTGGCATTAAACCTAAGGACAATAAGTATAAAATATCATATGCATAAATATACAGTTTTGATTTGTTCTTTGGTGTTAATTAAAACTTCTTTAATTGTTAAATCAATATTATGTTGTATTAGCCTAGATTTCAAATTCTAATTATGTAAGATGATATTAAAAGACACGAAAGTATTCAGGTGCTGATCTTGGGATTCTCAGACCAACTCACAAAGTAATGGGATGGGATTTCAAATGCGTTCTTTATCAAAGACTTACTATGCTTTATAATGAAGGCCTTTATCATCGCAGACAGAATAGGCATAATATATATGATCAGAGGGAGAGTATAGAGGGGTGCTGGATTCTTTTTGTGATATTCAATAAAAGATTCAATTCAATAATCATTTTTCAGAGTTTAGCAACCCAGAAGAAACAGTAACAGCCTCACCAGGGAAGTCTCCTAGGAAATATCAATAGTGAAACTATGTGCATCCAAAATTTTAGAGGTTCCCCTTCGTCTGAGTCACCTTCTACACACCACTAAAATAGCTGCAAGTCTATCTAATAGCAGCAAGTTTAGAACTATTCGAAGTACAACCTTTTCTACCTCCTCAAGTTCTCCCTTTACCATTTCTCCTAACAGTGGTAATGATGAGCAAGCTACACAACTCGGTAGGTTGTAGTTCACCACATTCTTTCACAGGTTCTGAACACTCAAGCAATTAGCTTCCCCACCACTCCCAGTCATGGTGTCAACACGAGGTACTCTATAACTACTTGTGAAATAGAAATGAATATATTCTGTGTAGTGAGACTGAAATGCCATAGTGAAAACTAGGAAAAATGATTAAAAATCGTGGTTCCATCTATAAAGAAGACAGAAAAGTATGTGTATCGCTTGCAGCAATGCAATAAATTCATTTTTCACCTTTTCCTAAGTTAAAGAATGCAGTACTGGGTAGGAAATGAAGATTGTAGGCTTTCAAAAAACAGGTGAAAATTTTTGATAAGAAAAAGCACATGTAGCCTTAATAACTCAGTAATAAAGTACACACTGCATAAACACAGAAACAATATCCAGTGTAGAGTTCTATTCTGTTTTTATTGGTTTGTTTTTATTAGAGTTACTTGTGTACACTTCTGAGTTCTTCCACTTGATAGTAATATCCTTTCAATAGAAAATGTCTGATTTAATGTTTCTGTCTTCAGGGCTCAGAATGCTGCTATGTACACATAGTCACTGTTGCATTTTTAATAAATGTCTATTGTAGTGAACGAGTATCGTATGCTGTTTTCCACCGCAGATTGATTCATGGTAGGAATAGCATAGGGAATCTTGAAGATTGTTGCAACATTTGAATTTGCTGTTGCTAAGTATAGCTTCCATACAACATATAGGATACACTGATTAAGGAGATGAGAAATGTGCAGTAAAATTCTTATATTTTTCCTATCAATACTATGAATAAAGGAGAGGATTTTTGATTGACCTATTGTCACAGAACTAAGGTTACATTTCTATGTTTATGGTCAGGCTTCAAAGGTGTATCAAAATGAGTATATATGTAATACTATAAAAGAGTAGTTTTGTTTTTTAAAACAATTTTAAGACCCTACTTAATATAAGGTATTATGCTAGACATATGCAATCTTTTCTCTTGAGAAGTTTATTTTCTACTAAGTAGCCTCCTGCAACATGTTCACAGTGAAGTTATAATAGACTGACTATAAAATACAGTCAAAAGGGAAATGTCAGGGAAAGCTTCAGGAATTAGGTATTACCTAGGCAATTTATGTGCTAAGTTTTAAATTCCCTAAGTATTGTGGAGAATATCCTTCCAAATTGGTCAGAGGATTCAGTATTATCATGTATATAATGATTAATTTTTAATGCAAACTGTAAATTCCATATTTAATTAGTCTCTTTCACTTTATATAAGGATTTCCAAACAAGTGAATTGCAACATACAGCTTTTTTAGAGGTATTAACAAGATGAATGACAACACCCCCTCCCCTTCCTTTGGGATAAAATGCAAATTCTGTAGCATATAATTTAAAGCATTTCACAGTCTGACTCCAATCAACTTTTACTGACATGTTTCCTTTATATATACTCAGTGTTCTGACCAAACTGTCTCATTTACACTTTTATGGACTCAGTATGACATATCATGTCTCACTGACTCTGCTTAGGCTGTCCTTCATATAAAAGATCCATTTTCTCCTCATCATTGCCACTTAAGATGCTTCCTTTTCTTTAAGGCTTACTTCCTTTCCTGATTCTCCTAGTAGCTAATTCTATCTCCCTCTTCAAATAATATTGTATTGAAGTTTTAGATATTATAGTTCCTCATTAGAATGTAAGCACCTTGAGGGCAGGGTCTGTTCTTGTTATAACACTAGCATACAATGCCTTACACAGAATAGACATTTAACAAATTCTTATTGAATTAAATTGAAGTAAGAATATATTTCATATAATTCTTATATCAGAAAAAAAAAAGAGTAAGAAGCTATTTTAGTTCTCTTAACTGTTCATTTGCTAGCCTTCCTACTCTCTGGCTCTAGGAATCCTTGGTATCTTTAAAGCCTCAGCTCAATCACCTCCTTCTACTTGATTATCCTCTGCCTATATTTGTATTGGTCCATCATGTGGGAAAAGGATTACATTCATTCTCCTTAGCTCTAGAAGACAGAACCAGGATTAATGGGAAGTTATTGGGAGGCACACACATCCATGCGTGTACATGTACATGTGTTCTCAACAATTAGAACTATGCATAAATGGGACTATCTGGAGACTGGGTTCCCAATCATGGGAGATCTTCTAGGAAATATAGCCTTGAGAGAAATTTCTTGTGATGCTGTACCATTTTATTATTGATAATAATTTGTGATATTCCCTTCTCTGTCAAAAGACTAGCTTAGGAAGAGTCCCCTACCTTGCTATAGAATGCCATAGGAATTCCAACTCTTCTCTAGGCATTCTGTTCAAGGCATCTGGGCAGGACCCCACCCAATTGGGAAACCTGATTTCTGTCTAAGGCATACACAGGATTCAGTTTAGATGAGACCCTTCCCAAGGGGAAAGAGCTACTATCCTTAATTGGAGTTTGAGGCAATCCAGATCATGAAGGAGAAACCAAGCCAAAAAGAACCTGGTTGGGATGTCTAAATTGTTGGAGTCTGCTGAGTCTCATAATCAAGACATGATCTAAGCAGGAGGAACTGAAGACTTTTAGCCCATCTCATCATTAAGTGTCCACCAATTAGGGTGACCTTTTCACGGTTAGGGGAAAATATGTTGTCAGGAAGACAGCAAGACACTTTAAGATGATACAGGAACCTCCATCTTTGTCTTTTATTACCAAGAGAAACCATCAACTTATTGATTATTGGCCAACCTAGTTAATAAATTGATTGACACCTAGAAACATTGTGTCTCAGGATTTTAATTGTGACAGCTTGACTACCATGAAAGGAAGCTACCACCTCCTTATTCTACTTCAGGAGATCTCTATCAATTAGGATGAATTCTATTGATAAGCTGCAACTGTAAAACCAAGCACAAGCAGCTTTCCAGAGGACTGCTGGTTTGAATAGCTTTCAAGGTTCTAATTACAGAGTATAGTGAACTCTCCATTTATTTCAACAGTAAATTAAAGCAAAACTTTCACAGAAAAATCAAAATATAGCATTCACCATGTCACAGCTCAACAACTTAACACTAAAATGCCCACATAGTTTTCACCAAAGTAGTTACATAGTTTTAAACAAGTATAGTCATTTAGTCAATCACAAAGACCACCCCTAGGTCACACCATCTTAATCTCTTCAATCAAAAAGTCTTCCTTCTTAAACAAAGTACATTCATTTAGTCAATCACAAAGTACAAAGGTCAAAAGTTTTCCACACTGAGCTATGAGCTCTTCCACCCAGGGTGCACTTGCCTCTCCCCTGCCTCCAGGTGCGGTACCACCTCCTCTCTTCTCTTAAGGGTTTAAACTTGCCACTTCAAAGTTCGCCATGGATGATGATATTGCTGCTCTCGTTGTTGACAATGGCTCTGGAATGTGCAAAGCTGGCTTTGCAGAAGATGATGCCCCTTGGGCTGTCTTTCCTTCCATTGTTGGGCCCCCCAGACATCAGGGTGTGATGGTAGGTATGGGCCAGAAAGACAGCTATGTGGGGGATGAGGCCCAGAGCAAGAGAGGTATTCTGACCCTGAAGTACCCCATTAAACATGGTGTTGTCACCAACTGGGATGACATGCAGAAGATCTGGCATCATACTTTCTACAATGAGCTTCTTGTGGCCCCTGAAGAGCACCCTGTGCTGCTCACAGAAGCCCCCCTGAACCCCAAAGCCAACAGAGAAAAGATGACTCAGATTATGTTTGAGACCTTCAATACCCAAGACATGTACATTGCCATCCAGGATGTGCTGTCCCTGTATGCCTCTGGTCATACCACTGGTATTGTGATGGACTCTGGTTATGGTTTGACCCACCCTGTGCCCATATATGAAGGTTATGCCCTTCTCCATGTCATCCTCCATCTGGATCTGGCTGGCCGTGATCTGATGGCCTACCTCGTGAAGATCCTGACCGAGAGAGGGTACAGTTTCACCACCACAGCTGAGAGGGAAATCGTGCGTGACATCAAGGAGAAGCTGTGTTATGTCGCCCTAGACTTTGAGCAGGTGGTGGCCACCGCTGCATCCAGCTCCTCTCTGGAAAAGAGCTATGAGCTCCCTGATGGTCAGGTTATCACCATTGGCAATGAGAGGTTCCGGTGCCCAGAAGCTCTCTTCCAAACATTTCTCTTAGTTATGGAATCCTGTGGAATCCACGAAACTACCTTCAACTCAATCATGAAGGATGATGTTGACATCCATAAGGATTTGTATGCCAACACTGTATTGTCACATGGTACCACCATGTACCCAGGCATTGATGACAGGATGCAGAAGGAGATTACAGCCCTAGCTCCCAGCACAATGAAATCAAGATCATTGCACCACCTGAGCACAAATACTCTGTCTGGATTGGAGGCTCCATCCTGGCATCTCTTTCCACCTTCCAGCAGATGTGGATCAGCAAGCAAGAGTATGATGAATCTGGGCCCTCCATTGTCCACCGCAAATGCTTCTAAAAGGACTGTTTGTGTGTGTGTGTGTTTTTTGTCAAAGGGTTTGACATGATAATTGCCCAAAAAAAGAGATGAGATTGGCATGGCTTTATTTGTTTTTGTGTGGGTGTGATTTTTTTTTTTGCACTTGACTCACGATTTAAAAACTGGAATGGTAAAGGTGATGAGCAGTCTAGGTATGTTGGAGGCAAACATCCCCAAAGTTCTCCAGGGCGTCTTCAGGACTCTGATTGTACATTTTTTTAATAGCCATTCCAAATACCATCTAATGTATTGTGATAGTTACAGGCCTCTGTGAAGGCTGTCAAGGAGCGATGTAACAGATCCCAAGGGGGAGGGGGAGGGGAGAGGTACTAGTATGGCTTTAAGTGTAAATTATGTAATCCTTAAAAAAACTTTTTGTATCTTCTGCTTTAATACTTGTTCCTTTTTTTTTTAATTGTCAGCCATATGGAATGGCTCCCTAAATTCCCTCCCTGCCCCAACATAGATGTGAATGAGGACTTTTATAGTCTCCCTGCGAGTTTTGAGATTGGTGTCAGTACTTGGGGGAGGGGAGGAGCTTTACCTGTACACTGACTTAAGACTAGTTCAAATAAAAATGTACACGTTAAAGAAAAAGAAAAACGTTTTCCACCCCTAAGTCACAACTAGGTTACAATATCATCAGCCAGCATTAAGTACCCAAGGAGAGGTCTTTTCATCTTGACTCAGGCAGGTTCTCAGCTTCCATGGTTTCCCTTCCACAATTATATTCAAATGCATTGCCAACATTCTCATCGATTCACTTTCTGCCTGTGAAATCAGCATAGACCCAACAACAAGGTCTGAGCCCTCTATCAACAAATGAAATTGACAAAGTAACATCAAAACAGACTAAGTACCTGCACTACAGTCATACCTCCTCAGTTCATGGCAGCTCTGGCTGGCCTTCAGAAGTCCTAGACAGCTCCGGCTGGCAGTTCTCTCTCTCTCTCTCTCTCAACAACTCTAGCTCCCAGCAGTTCTCTCTCTCAGCAGCTCTATCCCCCAGCAGTTCTCTCTCTCTTAACATTCTCATTCCTGGCAGTTCTCTCTCTCTCCAGCAGTAGTTGCTCTGCCTCCATGATGCTACTCCCAGAAGTTCTGGCTTCTCTCAGCTTGGGCTTTTCCCCATGCATGGAACTAGCTCCTCCCTCTTCAGCCCCTTCCCATCATGTCAACAAATGCATCCCACTGTGGGATCCACAAACTCTGGGTCTTAACACTTAACCCAAAACTAAGTGCTAAGTACCTGTGAGCTTGCCCATACAAGGGAAACTTCAAATTCCATTACTATTAAAGCAGCTCATAGAATACACTCAGAACAAATACAATCCATATATTATCTTTACCTGAAGAATATCTAACTATTTGGAATTGGGATAAAGTCAATCCACAGCCAGAGTTTCTAACAGAAAACTCCTCCTTGTGGACAAATTTTTCTACTTGGGACAAAAAAACGGGGAAGTTTCTGACAAAGATCTGGTGTCCATAGCTCTGATCCCTTCATAGTTGCCAAGCTGTCATCAATAAAATTCTGAGAGAGAAAGTTTCTGGGCATTAATAATCCACTTATTAAGTATTGGCTAGTTACTTAATAAGTTGATTATTAATTACAAGAAATTTTGTCTCTCAGGGTTTCATTTGTGAGAAGCATAAGTATAACCTGAGGTACAATGATGGCTTCTTTAGGGAATAAACTTTATAACTTCTGATATCTGTTGCAAGTCTACAATTTTATGAATCTATTAAAACAAAACAATGATTGTACACTGATGATATACAATAGAGTTTATGTCTTAATTTACTATAATTATTTTGGTGGTAACAAATGTATAAAATCACTTTACCATCAGAGAGAACTTTTTTCTGCTTTTAACCAGGTTTAATGCTATTTTATAATATAAATAACCAGCTATAACCAGGTTTAATACTATCTTAAAGAAAGAGCACTTAAGATATCATCTAATCTGTTCCCCTTTTATAACAAATAAAAAGGCCTATTTGCTTGGATGAGTAAATTACTTGAAGTTTTTGTGCATTTTCAATCTTATAAGGATAGTTATCTTTCATTCTTAAATATAGAAAATATAACTTCTTAATTTTATTATTGGTAGTTATTTTGTTATATTTTTAGTATTAAATAGAAGATTGCAATTATGTGGCATTAAAATGTATAATTTGAATAGGCAATACTCCTGTGTCTTCCTGAAACATCATGCTAGAAGTGACTCAAGAAAAAGGGGAAACAGTCATTTGTTTAGAGGTTTAATGTAATCATAATACCAATTTTTTACCACATTAACAATTTTACATTCATTAATATGGACAAATAAATCATGGCTTCTAATGCTTTATTGGAATCGTGAAAAGTCATTCAAATTTTATTAATAGAGAAAGTAAAATAATGAAACCTTAATAAAGCCATAGATAATTTATGTTAGTGATTTTGTTGTTGTTATGTAATTTACTGCAGCTCAATTTGGGGTTTTGTTTTTTTTTTTTACCCATCACAGTGATAAAAAGAAATTCTTAGAAATTTAACAAAGAACTATTACCCTTTATTTCCCCATAAATGTATTTTTATGCACATGAGTCACCTACCACAGAAATCTGTGGCTTTGGTCTAACTTAGATATACTTAGAAACTCTTTTAATTCTCTTCACCATTCATTGAGATCTGGCTTTGGTCTGTTGCCCTAGTAACATGGAACAGCTTTGCTACAAAACTCAAGGGAAGACTTTGAACAAATCAATGTAAAGGAAATCATGACCTCATGTAAACTTTAGTAGGAAATGCTAACACACACACACACACACACCTTTTTTTGTAATCTGTCAGAGAGTTTCATAGAACAAGTGTTGACAGGCAACTTAGAAAATAGGACATAGTGCTGCATGAATATAATATTCCTACCCTTTACATTTGATGATGATCCTACTAAGGGTAATTACCATCTGTGTGCAGGTGTGGCTAAAAAGACTGATTTATGAACAACAGTCCTTTTCACATTGCATATGTGATGACTATTCTTTGGTTTGCAGCTGCAACTGCTATTTGCAGAACATCTCTTTTTGTGAGTCTGCCACTTGGATTTGAAGTCAGCCTTTTGCGGCAAAAGAGCTATCCCAGGCTTGTTTGCTCCATGGCAGGCTAGGCTAGCTGTTTCAGCTATATCTCCACTTTCTACAACTATATTATATTTGAAACTGTCTATCAATAAAAGCCACTCTAAACATTTTAACTTCCTTCTTGCTTATGCTTGGTTAAGCCTTACATCCATCACATCAAACAATAGATCAAACTATGGTATGATGTGCATTATTTCGATTATGCTCAGTTACACATATTAAAGGACCCTGAAATGGTTGTTTGTTTTGGTCTTTCCATTTAATTCTAAGGAAAACTTGTAAATATCATTTGTAGAGCTAAGCAAGAATAGAGATGTAACATCATTGTGGTAGGGTTGTGCCACACAAGCCATTTTGAACATTCTACTCATTGTATTCCAAAAGACTTTCAATTTGTGGTTTTATCAGTGCTTTGTGGAACTTGATGGAATGAACTTTGGACACTTCACACTGCTCAGATAATTTACTTTGATGCTGCAATGCAGTGTAACCAAGGTTGGTCCTCTTTCCAATGATGCAGATTATAAACACTACTGCATTATCACCCTGAGCTGCTCCTGCCCATCAACTTCCACAGGTACACCAGGCATGTTGTAAGATCATTCTTTTGGATCTTTTGACATAATGTAGATACCAGTTGAGCACAGAGCCTGGCCATCTGTTTATCCTTCACTCTTACTATATGCCCAATATATTTCATTTTCTAGTCATGTATTTCTAATGATACCCTTTACACCCTTTCAGATCACCATAGTCTCTTTGTAATCATAGAAAAATCTCTTAAAACAAGATTCTATAAGTGCTCTTCTGGGATATTATCTCCAAAACATTTTGCAAGTGGTTTTATTTTCCAGGGACTTCATTGTTATTCAGTCAATTTAGTCATATCTGACTCTTCCCAGTTTTCTTGGTAAAGATACTTGAGTAGTTTAACATTTCCTTCTCCAGCTTATTTTGAAAATGAAGAAACTGGGCTAAGTGATTTGCCTAGGGTCACAGAGTTACCAAGTATCTGAGGATGGCTTTGAACTCAGGTCCTCCTGAATCTAGGCCTACAGCTCTATCCATTGTGCCATCTAACTGCCCCCTGGGTTGACTTCAAGAGATTTCAAAGCTGAGTAATTAATTTAGTTTGGATTCCATTTTATCCTATATTAGTAGTAAACATGTGAAGAGTATGGACTAAGTCAGGCAATTTTCAGTTCAAGAACTGTAGTCATGGAGAGTAATAAATATTTGAGGTTCAGTTGCTACACAATAGCCTGAGACTGACTTGCTATATTTTATTGATAGGTGAATATATGACTTTTATGATGATGAGTTAAAGTTAGAGATGATTATTAAACTGAAGTCATTCAATTGAATTTATAGTGACAATCTATGCATTTAAAGTTTTTTCCTCTACATTTAATTATTTTTGAAAATTTGCATGGCAAGTGTTGGCAGAGTTGCAATGAATCTGTTCATTCATTTAAATGCCATTTTTCTTGCCTCATTCACGTTTGTTTGATAGCCATAGAAGGTCTCATATTTCAGATATGTTTGTAAGATACATTTTATAGAAGTTTTTGTTCTGGAAAGAGCATTACAGGCTATTGAAAAAAACCTAAGTTTTAGTCCTAATTTTAACATTTATGCTCTCTAAGCCTCAGAGCTCTCTGAGCAGTCAGTGCTGACTGCTAGCTCATAGGATTGTTTTGACAATAAATGTGTGAAAGCACTTAGAAAATTATAAAGTGCTATATGAATGCATGGCATTATTATTAAAGGTAAATGTCAATGGGAGTTCTAGACATGTTGTCTCAAAGCAAGCTGGGGGATTACGATATGAATCAGCTTGGTATAATTGGAAAGAGTATTTTGCTTGGAATCAGAGAACTTTGCTTTGAATCTCATCTCAGCTACTTGCCTCTTTGCCCTTGGGCAAGTCACTTAACCTCTCTAGGTCATAGTTCCTTATTTGTGAATTGGGATGTTGGACTCAGATACCTATAAGATCCCTTAAAATCTAAATCTTTGATTCTATGAATCTTATTACAAAGCTAATGCCTAATATACTCAGTGGTATAGTGAATAGAGTGTTGATGTGTAATTAGGAGGATCTGAGTTCAAATCTTGCCTCAGATTTGCTTTGTGACTAGTTTGGGACCCTGGGAAAATCACTTAATCGATGGTTACTTTGTATGTAAAATGACGATGGTAACAGGACCTGTGTTTCAGGGTTGTTGTGAGGATCAAACAAGATTATATTTGTAAAGAGTGCAGCATAGTGCCTGGCAAAGAGTAAGTGCTATATAAATGTTAGTTATTTTTGTTAATATCCTTAAGTGGGAAGACATCCCTATGACAAAGTGTATCCAGTGTTAGTATCACTTAGCTATTTGTCAGGAAGTCTGGAGTTTTTAATATTTTATTGTGGGTTTCATATTTGGATTGACTACAAATTATATGAATGTTAATATGGTACAACTAAGTTTAGGCTGTTAATTCATCAGGTCTAAGGCAATTTATAGCGATCATAAATGTAATTAGTTTGTGACAGCTTTGGTTGTTTTTCACTAGCTTTTCCTTCCCAAAAAAGATATAGAATGATGAAATATGTGGTCAGATAAATTACCTAAATAACACTCCTTAGATGGATAAAGAAAAATAATATTTAATTATTTTAATTAAATTTTATTCATGTATTTGGTTTTACTTCACCTTCACTTCTATACACATCTTATTTCCTAACAATCTCTTATAAGAAAAGAAGGAAAGAAAGGAATAAAGGAAGGAAGGACTAAGGAAGGAATAAAGAAAGGGAGGACTAAGGAAGGAAGTAACAAATGAATGAAGGAAGGAAAGAA
Organism: Petaurus breviceps papuanus; assembly: GCF_028583685.1. NCBI lineage: Eukaryota > Metazoa > Chordata > Mammalia > Diprotodontia > Petauridae > Petaurus > Petaurus breviceps. Next base: position 15,537,944 of record NW_027187419.1, on the reverse strand, counting down.
AGGGAGGGAGGAAGATAGGAAGGAAAGAAGAAAGAAAATTAAATAAATATAATAAAGGAAAGAAAACAAAAGAAAAGTAGTATAGCAAAATTAACCAACACATCAACTAAATTTGACTTTATATATAGTGTTCCATATTCATATTCCTCTACCTTTGACAAGAAGGATAGAATGTATATTTTTTCATCATTTCTCAAGCTTGATCATGAAAAAAAGAATCCTTAAAGAATCCAAAGTTCTATTTTTGTTTGGGCTTTTTCTTTCTTTTTTTTGCTTTTTGGAGGGGAGAAGGTAGGGCAATTGGGGTTAAGTGACTTGCCCAAGGTCACACAGCTAGTTTTTTGTGTTGTGTCTGAAACTGGATTTGAACTCAGGTACTCCTGCCTCCAGAGCCAGTGTTCTATTCACTGAGCCACCTAGCTGCCCCCAAAGTTCCATTCTTACAACTGGACATGACATACTAGACTCACAATATGACTAGATTCAAAACAATGTATATTTTATTAGCCCACAATAATAAAATAAAATATGTTTTTAAAGGTTAATTAAAAGCTTATTTCATTCATAAATATGCCAATTTTCTATAACTGCTTTGTTGCTGTCAAAAGCTTGCATTTTTTCATGTTGATAATTTACCTATAATATTGATCCCAAAATCAATTGTAATTTATTGCTAAGATGAAGTGTTAATAATAACTTTAATATTTAAAGGTTATGTTTTTAATTTCAAGAATTCATGTTTTAATTATATATGTATTGAAACTCCTCTATTCCATGGTACATAGTCTTCATCAGTTGCTATAGAAGAAAATGCTATCTGCCTTTGGCTAACATGGGCCTCTAACTCAGATCATAGCCAGCTTATTCCTCAGACAATAGTTATGTAGTCTGTCTGTGGGCTTTTCTTTACTTAAAGCATTTCCCCATTGGCAGAAAGTTCCAGTGCTGGTTATACTATCATAGATTTAGAGAACCTTGTGCTATCCTAATACTATGACAAGGGATCAAATAAAGAATTTATTATTTCTGGGAGGGGGGCTCTTTTGTATTAATGTTTAATTAAAATTAACATTCTTTAAACAAATTAAATCAAATGAACATAAGGGAACATATCAAAAATAAAGTTTCCTTTTTTTGGTCTTTATTAATTTGTTTACTTTTAGTTCATAAGATTCAGTTCCATAATTCTTTGAGTTTCAAATTTTCTCCCCCTCCCTCTCCTACCCCTCTCCATGGCAGCATACAATCAAGTATAGGAACTGCAAATACTTTCTTATTAGACAGTCAGGTTATAAAGAAGGATTGTATCAGATGGAATGAACAATGGGAAAGAGTAAACAAAATCAAAAGAGAAAGAAAGAGAGCAGGTAGTTTGCTTCAATATACATTCAAACTCTGTTGTTTCTAGTTATTTCTCTGAATATAGATATCTCTCTCATCATGAATCTTTTGGAGCTGACTTATAGCCCTGCATTGCTGAGAAGAGTTCAGTCTATCAAAGTTGGTCATCACACATACATTGTGTCTGTAATTGTGGACAAATGTCTCCTGGTTCTGCTCTTTTCACTCAGCATCAGTTCATATAAACCTCTCCACATAAATATGAAGTCCATCTGCTCCTCATTTCTTATATCACAATAGTATTCCATTACATTCATATACCACAACTTGTTCAGCCATTCCCCAATTGATGGGCATTCCCTTAATTTCCAATTCTTTCCCACCACATAAAGAGCTGCTATAAATATTTTTGTACATATGGGTCTTCCACATACCTCTATGATCTCTGTGGGGTACAACCCTCTTCAGTGAGCTTTTGAGATTCTTTTTCAATCTGGCAAATTTGGCTTTTTAAGGCATTCTTCTCCTTATTCCCTTTTTGAGTCTCTTTTGCCACTTGAGTTAGTCTTTTTTTTTAAGGTGTTATTTTCTTCAGTCAGGTTGTTGATTCTCATTTCATACTTTTCCTGCATTGTTCTCATTTCTCTTCCCAATTTTTCCTCTACTTCTCTTATTTGGTTTTCAAAATCCTTCTTAAGGTCCTCTTTGGCTTGTAATCAGCTCGTATTTTTCTTGGAAGCTTTTGGTACAGGCATTCTGACTGCACTGTCTTCCTCCTGTTCCATGATTTGATCCTTTTTGTCCCCAAAATAGGAGTGTAAAGTTGGATTGCTCTGCTTGCTTTGCTTCCTTTGCCTGCTCATATTGCCACTCAATTACTTGACTTTTGAGCTTTTTGGCACAGTAGGACTCTTCTACCAGAGAGGGAAGCTTTGTCCCAATTGCTGGAGTTTTCTCAGCTACCAAAGGTATTAGTTGGGTGCCCTCTCTGAAGCCTCCACAAGCTTTGGCAAGCTGGTCACATACCCCAGGACCTCCACCTTAGACAGTGATCCAGATCCAAGCAGGATAAAGTAAGAGCAATTACCCTTCAGACTGGTTGCTTTGTCCCCCTACAATCTGCAGGCCAGGAGCTGAAGCTGCCATGTGGCGTTGGCTGCAGGGCCGCAGTGCCTCAGCAGCTTCTCCCTCTAGGGGATAAAGGCCAGACCGCACTCCCAAACTACCAGATCCCAACATCAACACTACACTGACCTCTTACTTTGTTTCACTTCTCACTGACCTCATCTCTGTGTTGATAATTCTGAAAACTGCCACCACTGATGGTGATCTGAAGTCCCTCCAGCCAGTGACTTGCCAGGCCAGCCTGAGGCTAAAACCTTGGGTTTGCATGGGGCTGGGCTTGGCTCCCAGAGCATTGCTCTGGCCACTTCCTCCCACCCTGCCAAGCTGTCTTCAGCAGGAGGTTACCTTCTCTCTGTCACTTTGTGGGTTCTGTAGCTCCAAAGTTTGTCTAGAGTCATTTTTTAAGCAATTGGGGTTAAGTAACTTACCCAAGGTTACACAGCCATTTTTTTTGTGTGTGAGTGTTAAGTATTTGAGGCTGGAACCTATCCCAGGTTCTCCTGACTGTGGGGCCAGCACTCTTACTCACTGTGCCACCTAACCAACCCTAGAGTCATTTTTTACATGAATTGGAGGAGGTGGAAGCTGGAGCTGCATGGAAGTCCTGTTTCTACTCTGCCGCCATCTTGACTCTGCCCCCCCCCCCAATATTTTATAAGTAACTTTAAATGGGATTTCTCTTTCTATCTCTTGCTGTTGGATTTCATTAGAAACATACAGGAATGCCAAAGATTTATGTGGGTTTATTTTATATCCTGAAACTTTGCCAAATTTATTTACTGTCTCAAGTAGTTTTTTACTTGATTCTCTAGGATTATCTAAGTATATCATCATATCATCTGCAAAGAGTGATACATTGGTCTCTTCTTTGCCTAATTTGATTCCTTTGATTTATTTTTCTTCTCTAATTGCTACTGCTATCATTTATAGTACCAGATTGAATAAGAGGGGTGATAGTGGATACCTGTGTTTCACCCCTGATCTTATTGGAAATGCTTCTAGCTTACCCCATTACATATATACTTGCTGATGGCTTTAAATAGATGCTAGCTATTATTTTAAGGAAGACTCCATTTATTCATATACTTTCTAGCATTTTTAATAGGAATTGATGTTGTATTTTGTCAAAAGGCTTTTCTGAATCTATTGAGATAATCATGTGGTTTCTGCTAGTTTTATTGTTGATATGATCAATTATACTGATTTTTTTTCTAATATTAAACCATCCTTGCATTCCTGGAATTAATCCTACCTGATCAAAGTGTATTAATCTTGTGATAAGTCACTGTAGTCTTTTTGCTAATATTTTATTTAAAATTTTTGCATCTATATTCATGAGGAAAATTGGTCCATAATTTTCTTTCTCCATTTTATCTCTTCCTGATTTAGTTATCAGTACCATATTTGTGTCATAAAAAGAATTTCGTAGGACTCTTCCTTTACTTATTTTCCCAAATAGTTTATAGAGTATTGGAATCAATTTTTTTTAAATGTTTGATAGAATTCACTAGTAAATATGTCTGACCTGGGAGATTTTTTCCTAGGGAGTTAGTTCACTGATGGCTTGTTCAATTTCTTTTTCCAAGATGGGGTTATTTAAGCAATTTACTTCCTCTTCAATTAACCTGGACAACTTATATTTTTGTAAATATTCATCCATTTCACTAAGATTGTCAAATGTGTTTGCATGCAATTTGGCAAAATAATTCCTAATTATTGTTTTAATTTCCTCTTCATTGGAGGTAGATTTACCATTTTCATTTTTGATACTCATAATATGGTTCTCTTCTTTCTTTTTTTTTTTATCATATTGGCTTTCTCCCCATCACTGTTCTGTTGAAATGTTCTCCCAAAGTCATCATTGGCCTCCTAACACTTAGATCCTGTGGACTTCCTTGGAGTTCTCACTGTCCTTGACCTCTCTGAAGTGTCTGATGTCACTGGCCACCCCCAACCTCTCATTCATTTTCTCTTACTGTCTTCCATTGACATCAGAGACAAGACACTCTCCCAATTCTCCTCCCATTTCTCTGACACTTTCTTCTCTATTTTCTTGAATCTTCATCTGTACCACATTAAGTTAAGGTGGATATTAGGGGCAGCCAGGTAGCACAGCAAGTAATAGCACTGACTCCAGTGTCAGGATGACCTGGGGATCAAATCCCAGACTCAGACACTTAGCACCCACCCAGAAATCTATATTACACCTGGCCGTGTAACCTTGAGCAAGTTACTTAATCCCAATTGCTCAGGGGCAGCCGGGGAACTCATCAAGTAAGAGCACTGGCTCCAGTGTCAGGATGACCTGGGGATCACTGGGCTCAGATACTCAGCACCACACCCAGAAATAAGTGGCCTATCAATGTTATTGTTTTTTGTAAACATAAAACCAGCTCTTAGTTTTATTTATTAATTAAATAGTTTTCTTAATTTCAATTTTATTTATCTCTCCTATGGTTTTCATTGTTTTTAATTTAGTATTTAATTGGGGATTTTCAATTTGTTCTTTTTCTAGCTTTTCCAAATGCATGCCCAATTCATTGACTTCCCTTTTCTCTTATTTATTCATGTATGCACTCAGGGATATAAAACTTCCCCTAAGAACTGCCTTTTCTGAATCCCACAAATTTTGGTATGTTGTCTCATTATCATCATTCTCTTGAATGAAATTACTGATTGTTTCTATAATTTCTTGTTTGATCCACTCATTCTTTGGAATTAAATTGTTTAGTTTCGAATTAGTTCCTAATCTATCTTTCCATGGCCCTTTATTGCATCATGATCTGAGTATGATGCATTTAATATTTCTGCCTTTCTGCACTGAATTGTGAGGTTTTTATGTCCTAGTACATGGTCAGTTTTTGTGTATGTGCCAGATACTGCTGAGAAGAAGGTATATTCCTTTTTATACCCATTCATTTTTCTCTGGAGATCCATCATATCTAGCCTCTCTAAAATTCTATTCACTTCCTTAACTTCTTTCTTATTTATTTTGAGGTTAGATTTATCAAGTTCATAGAGGGGAAGATTAAGGTCCCCCACTAGTATAGTTTTACTGTCTATTTCTTCCTCTAATTCCCTTAACTTCTCCTCTAGGAATTTGGATGCTATACCACTTGGTGCATATATGTTAAGTAATGATATTGCTTCATTCTCAATGGTACCTTTAAGAGAATATAGTTTCCTTCCTTATCTCTTTTAATTAGACCTAATTTTGCTTTTACTTTATCTGAGATGAGGATTGCTAGCCCTGCTTTTTTTTTTACTTTAGCTGATGCATAATATATTCTACTACAACCTTTTACCTTTATCCTGTGTTTATTCCCTTGTTTCAAATGTGTTTCTTGTAGACAGCATATTGTAGGATTATGGTTTTTAATCCATGCTGTTATCCACCTCTGTTTTATGGGAGAGTTCATCCCATTCACATTCACATTCAATAATGATTACTATCTGTCTCTTTCCCTCCTTCCTATTCCCTCTTGTTGATGTTTTTGTTTCTTCCTTCTCTATACCTCTCCTTAAGGGTTTTCCTTTTGACAACCACCTCCCCCAGTATTCCCTCCCTGTGACCCCCCCTTCATTACCTACCCTTTCCCCTTACTACTATTTCCCTCCCTTCTAACCCCCTTCTAATCCTTTCCTTATACCTTCTGCTGCCTATAGGGCACAATGGATTTTTATATTTATTGGAGTATTATTCCCTCTTTGATCCCAAACCAATGAGATTATATTTCATACAACACTCCTCTCCCTCCCTCTTTTCCCTCTGTTTAATAAGTTTTTGTCACTTTTCACATTAGAATCTTAAACTTAACTGATTATGTTGATCCCTCTTTGAACCAGAACCAATCAAAATAATGTTCAAATGATGTTCATCTCTTTCTTTCCTTCCCCTCTACTATAGTATATTTTTATGCCTCTTCATATGGCATAATTTACCTTTTTCTGCCTCATCCTTTCCTTTTATCCCATTACAATGCCTTTGAACCCATTAATAAGGTTTTTTTTAATCATCAGATTAGTTTATTTATACCCACACCCTCTATCTATGTATATTCCTTTTAAAGGTCTTGATAATCATATAAATTTCCATATTGACAGGTATCAACTTCTCATATAGGGATGTAAACAGTTTTATCTTATCGCATCCCAAGTTATGTGCATGTGTGCATGAGTGTGTATGTGTGCATGTGTGTATGTGTAAGTGTGTGTTTTCCTTGTTTACCTTTTTATGTCTTTCTTGAGTCTTCTAATTGGAGATCAAATTTTCCATTGAGCTCTGGCTTTTTCATCAGGAAAGTCTGGAAGTCCCTTATTTCATTAAATGACCATCTCCTTGTCTAAAAGATCATGCTTAGTTTTCCCAGGTAGTTGATTCTTGGTTGCAGTCCTAGCTCTTTTGCTTTATGGAATATCAAATTCCAGTCCCTCTGATCTTTTCATGTAGAAGCTGCTAAGTCCTGTGTAATCCTGATTGTTGTTCCATGATATTGGAATTGTTTCTTTTGGGCTGCTTGCAGTATTTTCTCCTTAACATTGCAATTCTGGAATATGGCTACTATATTTCTTGGAGTTTTCAATTTGCGATCTCTCTCAGGAGGAGTCTGGTGAATTCTTTCGATAACTATTTTATCTTCTGATTCTAGGACTTCAAGACAGTTTTCTTTGATAGTCAATTGGAGGGTGTTGTCCAGGCTGCTTTTTTATCCTGGCTTTCCAGTAGACCAATAATTCTTGGGTTATCCCTTCTGGATCTGTTTTCCAGGTCAGTTGTTTTTGCAGTGAGATATTTTACACTTTCTTCTAACTTTTCTATCTTCATATTTTGCTTAATTGACTCTTGGTGCATCATAGAGTCCTGAGCTTCGATTTGACTGATTCTAATTTTAGTGAACTATTTTCTTTGGTTAGTTTTTGAGAGTCCTTTATAGGGAGGTATTTTCTCCAGTTAGTTCACATATTTTACTTTTTAAGGATTTGTTTTCTTCTGTGAGACTTTTTTCCAATTTGGTCACTGTAGATTTAAATTTATCTTCTACCTCTCTAATTTGGCTTTTAAAATCCTTCTTGAGCTCTTCCAAGAATGCGTTTTGGGCGTGAGAGCAGTTCATATTTCCTTCTGTGGTCTCAAGTGTGAGTATAGAGTCCATGTTGTCCTCTATATATGACTGTTCTTGCTTGCTATAATAAGCTTGGATCAATTATCTTATCTTTTCCTTCTTTTCAGCTTCTTTCTTTCCCATTGTGATTTTATATTTCCTTATTTCTCAGGCTGGGAGCTAAAGGCCTGGTTGTTGACTTTGTGTGCTATGGGTGCTAGACACCTCTGGGTGTCTAGACTGAGGCCAAGGCCAGTATTCTCAGTGTTTCCCCTGAGTTACCCTGAGACTCACAGAGTAACCTGTGGGGGAGGGGTGGTCTAGCCACTTCAGATTTCCACCTCTATGCCCCTGGGCTACAGCTTAGGCAGGCTTAGCAGCTGGTGTTTTCAGAGTCCCCTGTTGATGCTAAGGTCCACTTGGGCTTGTGTTGTTATTGCTTGCTGGCTCCACCACCCTGGGCTTTGGGAACTCTTGCTGGTCAGTTGAGGTGGGGTTTGTTGGGACCCCTCTTGCCCTTCACTTCAGACTCCTTACTACCTCAGTTACACCCTTTCTCTTTGACTCCTAAGCCTGAAGCTATTTCTACTGTTTCACGATTTTACTCTGGGTGGGACAGTTATCTCTGGGTTTTCTAGGTCAGGGAAGGGGAATTGGAACAGTAGAGTTTACTTTGCCATTTTAGCTTCTGGAAAATCAGGTAGGTGATTTTTAAACTTCCAGGCTCTGGGCTGATAGCCCCAGGAGAAGCTGCTGTCTCTGCTGTGGGCCCTGTGCTTTCTCTTTCCCAACTTTCTATTACCCAGCTCCAATGGATCCTCCTGTCCTGTGGGGAGGTACTGGTGAGATGCTGGTGAGGTGTCTACAAATCTCCCTTGGGGTGGGTGATTCTGCTGGCTGGGGCTCCATCTCACTCCACTGTAGTCTGCACCATACTGGTACAGCCCCTGTGTGCTCCACCTTCCCCCTGCCCACACCCACATGGGTACTTTCCTGGTCTGGATTCTGCCATGCTCTGTCTCCCAGTGGATTCTGTCACTCTAAAATCCATTCAGATTCACTTTTTAAAGTTTTAAAGTTTTCACAGGATTCACGGAGGATCTTAGAAAAGTTACTGCTTCCGTTCCTCCATCTTGGCTCCACTCCCAAAAAATAAAGTTTCTAATTCTATTGTTTGACAAATTTCAAATCCCTTCTCCTGTATCCTCTCTGCATGAAATCCTAAGACATAACATAATGAATAAAGAAAAGTTTGTAGGGGTTTTGTGTGTGTTTGTTGGCTAGATCACTTCAGCTTTAAATCCTAGAAATAGCACATAAAAGTACTGAAAATAGTGTGAAAATCTGATTTCATTTCTCAAAGCAATCATAAATGATTATCAATGAATGTTAATTAAAGGAGTTTGAAAATGCATTACATATTCATTATTCATGATCATTAAGTAATAGAGGAACTAGTGTCCTTGATGAATTTAAGTCACATGTCCCATATAAACTACATCATTGGGTCCTAAAGAACTAGAAGATGTGATTGATGAGCTACTATTAGTGCTATTTGAGAGATCAAAGGAAGAGGGAGATATAAGATTGGAGAAGGGCAATTGTTGTTCCAGTTTTCTAAAAGGGAAACAGAGTAGAGCTTGACTTTGATTTCTGTGAAAATTCATTTTTTGGTGGAAATTCATAATTTATTGGTGAACATCTAGAAAAGGAAACTCTGATTATAAAGCACCAGCATGACTCAGGAATAGTTCATGGCAGATTAACCTCATTTCCATTTTTTTAACAATACTAAACTAGTTGATATATTTTCAACAATTTCTACCTGAAGCTTTTGATAAAGTATCCCATGCCTCGATGAGATCAAAGAAAGAAGACAAGGTCTTGTATGCACAAAAATATTTTATATTTTATTTCATGATGGAAAAGAACTGTAATCTGAGGGTATGCTCATCAATTGCAGAAGGGCTAAAGAAATCATGATGTGTAAATATAGTGGAATACTGTGCTATAAGAAATGATGAAAGGAGTGGTTCCAGAGAAATCTGGGAGGATGTGTATAAACTGATGATACATAGAAAAGTAAGGTAAACCAGGAGAATGATTTATAATATAGCACCAACACTGTAAAAAAAATAAATGGTTTCGAAAACTTAAGATCTCTGATCAACACATTAACCATGATTTCAGAAGTTCACTAATAAAGAAAGCTCCCCACTTCTTGACAAAGGAGGGATAGACTAACATTCAGAATGAGACAAACACTTTCAAACATGAACAATTCAAAAATTTGCTCTGTTGAATTATATTTATTTGTTGCAAGTCTTTTTCTATTAGAAGGATTGGTAGGGATGTGAGGGTAAAAAATAAACATATATTAATTTTTTAGAATGTCTTTTAAAATGAAGTGTCCCATACTATTCTTGTAGAGAATATGATAATAAGTGGATAAGAAGATAATATGAATTGGATTCAGAACTGATTGTATGTCTGAACTCAAACAGTAGTTGTTAATGATTGAGTGTCAGTGGTATGAGATCTCCAGGGGAGTACCCACCCCTGCAATCTTTGCTTGACCCTACTCTGTTTAATATTTTTGCAAATAACTTAGACAAAATTCAAAAATTGTATGAACAAATTTTCAAACAACACAAAACCTTGAAGGAAAGGTAACAACATATTGTGACTGTCAGAATCCAAAAAGATTTTAACAGGCTAGAGTAGAGGTGTCAGACATGCTACCTGCAGATTACATGAGACATACAACATTCACAAATACAGTTTGAATCAGATTAAAATGTAATTGGGAGATGCTTGGCAAAATAACTAAAACTATAGTGAGGAATAGACAATATATTTTTAATCTAAATCAATGTATGACCTGGCCCATAATGCCAGGGATCTTTAAGTACAGATTAGTGGACCGTGTTTCTATTTGAGCTTGGCACCATTGGGCTGGAACACTGTAATGAATCTAATAAGATGAAATTAAATAGGGATAAATGTAAAATCTTACACTTGGTAACAAAGAAAAACCAACATCATAATTAGAATACTAATGAGGTATATTTCAATAGTAATAATTCTGAAAAAGATCTGACGTTTTTAGTGTACTGCTATCTCAGTATGAGTCAGGAGTATGATACAGTAGGCAAAAGATTCAATTCAATTTGGGACAGCATTAAGAAGGCCATAGCTTCCAGGAATAAAGAGATTTTAATCCAACTGTACTCTGCCCATATAAAAACATCCCTTGGGGTATTAATTCAGTTCTTGGTACTCAGCTTAAGAAGGTAAACCACAAAGTGTCTAGAAGATTATAACCAAAATGAGAAAGGACTCTGATTGCTTGAAATATGGAGATATTCAAGAAATTGGGCATATTTCATCTGAAGAAAAGCTATTGTAGTCATCTTCAGGTATATAGAGGCTGTCATGTGGATGAGGGTTTGGAGTTCTGTTTGCTACCAGAGGGAAGAACCAAAAAAAAATGGGTAAAAGTTACAGAGACAAATTTAGTCTCAATGTCAGGGGTGGGGGGGGGGGAGATTTCTAACAATGAATACTGTCTACAAATGAAATTGTTTTAAGAGTGGTAAATTCTTCCTCTTTGGAAGTCTTTAAGAAGAGCTTGGTCAACCTGTTGCTGGGTATTGTTATACTGAAGATTCCTTTCATATATATATTGAACTAGATGGTCACTGAAGTTCCTTCTAATTCTCAAATTCTGTGATTTTCTTTGAGTTACTAGTGAATTTTGATTTAAGATACTGTGAATTCAGTATACAATTCCTAAAGCATTTGTCACTGTGATATAACAGTTATTACTAATGTTTTCATTCACTACATATGTATTGTCTACTACATGCTAAATTGGGCAGTTATATAGCATGGTGAATAGAGTGTTAGGCCTAGAGTCAGGATGACTCTTCTTCCTGAGTTTAAATCTGATCTGACACTTACTAGTTGTGTGATCCTGGGAGAGTCACTTAACCCTCTTTGTTTGCCTCAGTTTTCTCATCTGTAAAGTGAGATGTATAAAGAAATGGCTAACCACTTAAGTATCTTTGTCAAAACAATCTAACTGGGGTAATGATGAGTTGAACACACATTAAAAAATGACTGGACAAAATATGCTAAATAATCCTTATATTCAGAGCTAATAGTCTTATATGAAAATGATAATATTTAATAAGTATAATTTTTGGTACATAATCTAGTACCATATTCCTCAAAATCTAAAACTGCTTTGTTTTTAATGGTTAACTTGTATCTATTCTAATGCCACTGAAAAGATCTAAATTATTAAAATTGCCTTATTAGGTTATAATTTACCTTTATATAGCCTTTGGTAATTAGAGAAATAGATTGCACCCAAAAGTAAGTACATTACCTATTTTTAGTCCCACATTACAAGGCATACTAATGTCAATTCCACTATATGTCCATCCTTATGTGAGGAACTAGGCCAATTTTCATGGTTGTTTGAACTCTGACATGTTAGAAAGAGAGAGAGAAAAGGACAGATGTGCTATCCACTAGCTATGTGATGGAAATCTTTGTAATGCTACAAACCAAATATGAAGGAAGAAAGGGCTTAAATTGTATCACAAAATAGCACCTATTTTTTAAAAATCTAAAGACATTATATAAATAATTTATCTACCTATATAATAGCCTTTAGAACATTAGATTTGTAAGAATAAATATCATGATAGTAACCTAATCTGTCCCAGCACCCTTTCTTTTTCAACTTCCTCAAAAAGAGATTATAAAAATGAGATAGTGATCTATTAATAATTTGAAATTTATTATTATAATTGCCCAATTACCCAGTTTAAAAAATCCCTTCATCAGTGTTAGGAGTGTTTAAGGTATAGCAAAGAACTCTTTCTCCTCCAAACCTTGCCCCAAGGAAATGATGCATTGAAATTGTCATAAGTTGGTTCCTTTGACTTGGAGACTCAATAGTTAGGAATGCAAAATTATTTTCCATTACAAATATATAGAGATGGTTATCATTTTTATATTGCCTAATATTTCTTCAGTACATATTGTTAAGTAATATACTAGGCATTATAGAAAATATAGAGAAAACAGAAAATAAGATGACCAACACAGAAATGCCTTTATTTTCTTAAATAACCTTCCTTAGGTTTTAGTTATTTCTCCCTTGATTTTTGGTTATTTCTTGAGTTTTGTCTAGTTTATTCATATCTTTAGTATAGTATGATCTGTGAAATTGAATTATACAGTTGGTAAAAGGAAGAATTATTAATCTTATAGTGGTAGTATTGTGAGGAACCAATGAAGAATTCTATATAAAACACTTTGCACATTTTAGAGTACAATATAAAAGTGAGTGGCAGTGATAACTATACATATACAATCCTAAATTATGTGTTCAATTGTAGATATGTCAGATTACACATAATTTTGATTTGTTCTTATATATGTCCTCAACCTTAGTCATTCCATGATTTAGAATAATCTGTGGAGTTATTCTGAATTATTTGGTCACTATGAATTTTATTCTTATTCTGGTATATTCCTAGAAAATCTGTACTCCTAAAATAAAAATTTTCAACCTTTATATAAATTATCTTTGGGTTCATTTTTAGAAATCTTTGATAAATGTCTAATTTTAATGCTTTATCATCATGTGGAGGGTATCCTAGTCTCTAAGACTGTGCCACAAGATGGAGATAGAGATAGAAGGAGATATAGAAATGTATAGGTATATAGATAAACACTTATGTATGTGGATATGTGTGTAACTGTATATTTATATGTATATTCTCTATACAGGACAAAGAATTGAAAAGTTTATCTCCCCCTTGGCATGATATCTGGAGATTGAGGGCAGCAAGTAACTAGAGTGTAAAGGCATTGTCCCAGGGCTCAATTTGAAAGTGTCAATGACTTTGCAATGAAAGTAATGTAATGACAAAAATATTATAATTTTTCAGTCTTAAAAATATTTCTGTTGAGTTATAATGTAAATAATTGGGTATCTTACTAATATTTTAGAATTCTTTGTAAAAGGTGAGATGCTATCTTTAGAACCAAATGTTATATATTTGAAAAGTTGAAAATATACATTTACTTATCAAATATGTCACAATAAAATCAGAAACAAATATTCCTAAGATAATAATAGCATATTTAAAATAATTGCACAAAGTTAATTCAACCAATGTTTAGATACTGATAAAGTAAAACCAAAAGAAAGACTTCATGTGAATGGTTTGCCTGCACATCTATGAATAGCTTACAATATACAGACCATTAATTCACCAAGTTTTCTTTCTCATTTGGAAAGGTGGGGTTTTTATTATTTTGAATCCATGATGAAACTTTGCTACATGATTCAGTGCTGAATGTTGCACTCTTAGGTTGTTGTGGTTTTCTTTTTTGTTTCCTGAATAGATCCTCAAGATTTTGCCTTTGCCTTTTACTTTGATACATAAACAAGTCCAGTTATTTCAGAAAACAATGGAAAATGTCATATATGACATTTCTGCCAACTATAGGCAGGATATAGTACTTGGAATAATCATACTATAGCTATATAAATCACTCTTATCCTTCACACTTTAGAATATATAAAACTGAACTTGAGTGATCTGTGGAAATTAAAATATGGTGTTGTGATTTTTGTCATGAATTGCTACACAGTGTAGTAATAAAAATGAATGTTAAAGGTAATGTTTAGGAAAGAGTATTGATCATTTTATATATCAATTACTTTTACACAGTTGTGTTATTATATAATTTTATACTATAATAAAATATACATATTCAAATCAGAAAGCATTGAGAGAAGATAATTCTATTGCCCACTCTATATGTTATAAAAAATAGTCATAATTTAGTATTTAATCAATTAACTGATATTTTTAAGTCCTTCATACATTCCAGGAAAAAATGTTAGGAAAATATTCCATACTCTCTATTAGTACAAAGATAAAAATTAAACAGCTCTTCAAAGATTTACCTTCTACAATGGAAGAGCACATATACAACATATAAATATATAAGTATAAAAATAAATGTATATAAGATAAACATAAGGTTATTTGGTGAGGAGGCATTAGAATCTGGGGGATCTGGAGGGCAGAGTCAAGATGGCAGAGTAGAAACATGACTTCCGTGCAGCTCTAGCTTCCACCTCCTCCAATTCATGTAAAAAAAATTACTCTAGACAAACTTTTGAGCTACAGAACCCACAAAATGGCAGAGAGAAGGTAACCTCCTGATGAAGACAGTCCAGCAGGAAGTGGTCAGTGCAGCACTCTGGGAGCTGAGCCCAGCCCCATGTGAACGCAAGGTTTTAGCCTCAGGGCAGCCTGACCAACCACTGCCTGGAGGAACTTCAGATCACCATCAGTGGTGGCACTTTCCAGAATTATCAACACATAGATGCTAAGGACAAAGTGAGAGTTCACAGCAGTGTGGACTTTGGGATCTGGTAGTTTAAGAGTGTGGTCTGGCTTTAATCCCTTGGAGGGAGAAGCGGCTGAGGCACCGTGGCCCTGCATCTGCCTCCACATGACATCTTCAACCCCTGGCCTGCAGATTTTAGGGGGACCAAGCAACCAGTCATAGGGGTAATTGCTCTTACTGTAATCTGCTTGGATATGGACCACTGTCTAGGGTGGAGGTCCTGGGGTGTGTGACTAGCCAGAGCATGTGGAGACTTCAGAGAGGGCACCCAACTAATACCTTTGGCAGCTGAAAAAAAACCAGCAATTGAGACAAAGCTCCTCTGTCTGGTAGAAGAGTCCTACTGTGGCAAAAAGCTCAAAAGTCAAGTAAGTGAGTGGCAACATAAGCAGGCAAAGGAAGCAAAGAAAGCAGAACAATTCAAATTTACGCTCCTGTTTTGGGGACAAAAAGGATCAAAGCATGCAACAGGAGGAAGACAGTGCAGTCAGAATGCCTGTACCAAAAGTTTCCAAGAAAAACAAGAGCTGGTTACAGGCCAAAGAAGACCTTAAGAAGGATTTTGAAAACCAAATAAGAGAAGTAGAGGAAATATTGGGAAGGGAAATGAGAACAATGCAAGAAAATTATGAGATGAGAGTCAACAACCTGACTGAAGAAAATAACACCTTAAAAATAGACTAACTCAAATTGCAAACGGGTCTCAAAAAGGCAATGAGGAGAAGGCCTTAAAAAGCTGAATTTGCCAGATGAAAAAAGAATCTCAAAAGCTCACTGAAGAGAATCATTTCTTCAGAATTAGATTGGAGCAAATGGAAGCTAGTGACTTTATGAGAAACCAAGATACTATTAAACAGATCCAAACAAATGAAAAAATAGAAGGTAATGTGAAATATCTCTTTGGAAAAACTACTGACCTGGAATATAGGTCCAGGAGAAATAATTTTAAAATTATTGGATTACCTGAAAACAACCATCAAAAAAAGAACCTAGAAATCATCCTTCAAGAAATTCTCAAAGAAAATTGCCCTGATATTTTAGAACCAGATGGTTAAAATAGAGATTGAAAGAATCTGCCAATCACCTCCTTAAAAAGAGCCCCCCCCCAAAAAAAAACTACTGGGAATATTTTAGCCAGGTTCTGGAATTCCCAGATCAAGGATAAAATATTACAAGCAGCCAGGAAGAAACAATTTGAATATTGTGGAAACACAATCAGAGTAACACAGGATCTGGCAGCTTCTACAAGGAAGGATCAAAGGGCTTGGAATATGATATTCTGGAGGTCAAAGGAGCTGGGATTAAAACCAGGAATCACCTACCCAGCAAAATTGGGAAGAGAAGCATGAGAAGGTAAACGGAAAAGAAATCATAAGGAACTTATCAAAGTTGAACTATTAACATTCCTACATGGAAAAATGATAATTGTAACTGATGAAACTTTTCTCAGTATGAAAATAGTTGAAGGGAATAGAAATAGATATGTGTGTGTATACACACACACACACACACACATACATACATATGTCTATATAGTAGTGTATATGGGCATATGAATACATATGTGAGTGTGTGTATATATGTGTACATATTTAAAAGGAAGGCATGATACTTAAAAGGGGAAATTAAGAGGTGAGAGAGGAATATAATGAGAGGAGATAGGGAGAGACAGAATGGGGTAAACTATCACATATAGAAGAGGAAAGGGAAAACTGTTACAATGGAGGGGAAGAACAGGAAGGTAAAAGGGAATGGGTCAACCTTATTCCCATTTAATTTGGCTTAGGGAGGGAATGACATACACACTAAATAGAGTATCTCACCCTACAGGAGAGTAGGGGTGAAGGGGATGAGAGGGGTATGATGTAAGGGAGGGCAGGCTGGAGGGAGGGAAGTTGGAAGCACCCACTTTTGAAAAGGGACAAGATCAAAGTAGAGAATAGAACAAGTGGGAGGTGGGATAGGATGGAGGGAAATATAGTCAGTCTTTTACAATATATCCACTATGGAAATGTTTTGCATAGCTACACATGTACAACCTATATTGAATTGCTTATCTTCCCAGTAAGGGTGGGTGACAAGGGAGAAAGAATTGAGAAAGGGAATGACTCTGGAATTCAAAGGTTTAAAATCAAATGTTTAAATATATATACTATTATTAATATTATTTTACATATAACTGGGAAATAAGATATACAGGCATACAGGCACTAGAGCATAGAGATCCACCGTGCCCTACTGAAAAGTCGGAGGGGGTATGCAAGAAGATATGGGAGAGAGCAGATTGGAGGAGTGGATATCCTGTGGAATCACTATGTTGGGGTGGTGGGTAGGGGGAAAATGGGGAGAAAACTTGTAACCAAAAATCTTGTGGAAATGAATTATGTAAACTAGAAGTTAATAAAGCATTTGATAAAGAAAAAATTAAAAAAAGAATTTGGGGTATCAGGGGAGAACTTACATAGGGGAAAGCATCTGAGGTGAGCTTGGAGAGAAATTACGGATCTACAACATCAAGGTAAGGATGGTACCTATTCCAGGTATGGGAGCAAACTATGAAAAGAAAAAAAGAGGGGCTATATGAGGAACAGCAAAAGGTTAAGGTAATTTAATAATAGTAAATAAAAGAGAGCTATATTAATACTGTAAAGGTTGGAGCCTGGTTATCAGTTTTAAATACCAAACAGCAGAATTCATTTCTTTTTACTATAGATTATAGAGAACCACTGGAATTTATCCAGAGGGGCAATCCATGGCAAAGTCTGTGTATTAGGTCTGTCATTTTTGCTATTTTGTGGATGATGTTGGAAAAAGGAGAGACCAAGTAGGAGACTATTGAAGTAACCCAGATGAGACATGATATAGGATTGTTGTGGAAATAGAATGAAGAAGATTTGGCATATATTCTGATGTGTGAAGTAAGAAAGAATGAAGAGATAAAGATGACTCCAAGGCTGCTAACTTGGGCTGCTAGGTGGTTCATTTCAGAGAAATAGGGAAGTTTAGAAAATGGTAGGTTTGGGTTAATGAGTTTTAAATAATGATTTTTATGTTAAATATGTTGCAGTTGAGATGGCTGTGGGTCATCCATTGCTGGTTATGTTACATAATATGTATTTTCATTTCCTGTAATATTGTAAAAAAAAAAGTTGAGATAATAATGTAATGGAATTTTGTAATACTTATACCTTAGAAAAAATAATACAAACTAATATAATGGGCTGACTGTTATTGTAGTCATTATTTTATTTGAGTATGAAGAGATCAGTGTAGTAATGAGGGAAGATTTGAGTCATGTTCAGAAAACCACTATTAGTTGATGTACTTCAGTTCTCCAATTATGTTTAAATGTTTTTATTTCCCTTGAGAATTATATTTCCCAATACTTGACTAACATGTTCATAAAATTTACTCATTATGCTAAAACACCAACCTACTTATATATTGTACCCCTGAAAAATCTTAATTTATTCAGACTATTATGCATGCTAGAATATCTTAGAATCACTTTAATACTGTTAAAATTCAAAATTATATTCTTCAGTACCCATTGTATATGTATTACAGGTAGACTATCCTTATTCTGTATCAGTTTTGACATGGCAATGTCAAGGGTCATGGCCCTAAATCAGAGGCAAATTAGGTCAGTAAGTAATGCCCTAGACAGTTATGCCAGCAAAGAACAGAAAAAATAAAAATAATCCTCATAAATCGAATATGCTATTCATTCCTATATTCTTCTTCATCTGAAAACAAAGCTTAGAAAACTTTTACAGGGTTAAATGGAGTGATTTTGTTCACGTTAAATATGTTTGCATATATTCTCTGGGCCATAGTTTAGTTATTATATATGAATAAATTTCATGCAGTCAAAATATATTTAGAAACAGAAAGGGTATATTTCTCCTGAAAGTGTAATAAAAATTCCTTCCTACTAATTCCTATATATTTTAAGGGAGGGGGCCTTTTTTATTTATTTTTTAATTTGGGATTTGTTTCTTCAACAAGTTTTATGTTATAGTTATATAATTCATTCTTCATAAAATAGTCACTGAGTGTTTACAAAGTTATAGGCATTTTGTTACAGAATAAGATAGTGTCCCTATCTACATTTTGGGCTACATATGAAAAAGCAAGCTAGTGTGAAGCTAGTCATTTCATCAGGAGATAACTCCAAATTCAGGGGCTAGATTTTCCAGGTCCCTGAAGTAGAATCACTCCTTGGGGAGGGGGGGGGAATATCAGAAGAAAAGAAATTGTTTCCCTCTCTCTCCCCTCTCATTCCCCAGTCGCCATGTTTCTGGAGAGATTGTACTAGCATCAGAAAACACATTTAGCTAAAAGGAGAAAGAGAGAGACAGAGACACAGAAAGAGAAAACCAAAAAAAAAAAAAAAAAAAAGTTTCCCAAATGCAGGCAACTAAGCAATCCAGAGATAAAATTAAGTAGGTTATGACATTGTGAACTTCAAAAGCTCAGCGGACTTGGTGTCATAATTACTGCTAATAGTGTTCACCAGAGTTGATCACATCCCAGATTAGCAGAGACTTGTGGCAATAATCACATTTAGATCCTCTAGACACATCTAAAACCACCTAGCCACAGGGATGAAAGGCAGCTTCAGGACTCTATGAGGACACCATGTTTGGATTCAACAAAGAGCTTTACCCAGAGATAATTTCATGAGGATATTGTAAAGGCAGAAAAAGACTTCTAGTAGCCAGGATCTCTGAGTGACTGCATTGGCTCACACATTCCCTATTCATTCCCTCACTATAATTTCACCATAAATTCTAGCCCATTATCCTCAGAGATCTTGTGTGGATAAGGATAGACTATGCCCTAGTATAAAAGAATTGTTTCTGTACTTGTTATATCTCCTTAGTAAATAAACTTCCTAAAATCTAATTGACTCTGGCTGATAGTCAGTAGAAATCAAACCATTAGGGGTTTACAGGTGAAAGTACTTAGCAACCCATGCCCTCCAATGTAAAGCTAAAATGAAAGGTAAGATGCATGGAGGAAATCTTTAAAAGAAAACAATAATAATAATAAAAAATAAAATGAGAAAGTGTAGTAAGAGGTATAAAAGGCAATGATTTTTTTTAGAAGAGGAAGAAATAATAGAATAATGCTGATATGGAACAGACAGAACAAATAATGTTGCAAATTAATTTATATTAGGTGTTAACTCTATAAAGGGTGTCCCAGTGAAGGTTTAAGCTATTAAAACTATTAAAGTTTAAACTTGTACTACCATTTTTGGGACACTCCATATATCTCAGGGGAAAAGAAATGGTATATTCAAATCCTTGTAATATTAAACTTTGCAAGAATAGGGTTATGCCATAGTTAAATAGGTTTGCCTATCAATCCTCAAATAGCAATAAAGCTTGGACTTGTAATAGGAAACTGCTAGATGAAGAAATTCCTTTTACCAATGCTGGTTGATATCTTCTCTGGAACTTTATATCTTATAAATATTGGGGTGCTTTTTTCAATTTCTGAAAAAAAACATAGTTCCTATTCTAAACCATACACTAAAATTGCGATCTTCTAGTCTAATGTTTTCTCATCCATATCTCTAAAAATTTGCTTTCCTCTTAAGAGAATATAAGCTATTTGAGGAGAGGAACTGTCAGTTTTTGTCATTGCATGCCCAGTGCCTACCACAGTGCATTATACATGGTAGGTGCTAAATATTCTTGTTATATATATGGGTGAATGAATGATGAGATATTGGTGTCACATGAATTATTTAAAACAATTCATTTCAATTCAATAAATATTTATTAAGTATCCATTCTGTATGAGGCATTGTCCTATATCCTTATGATAGAAAAACAAAACAAAAAAGATACCATACTTGCCCTCAAAGAACTTACTTTCTACTAGAGAACAGGGGTCAGGGATAGGGAAGAATAAGAAATATACAGAGAGAAAAAAAGTATAATATTAGTCAAAGAATGATGGAACCAATATAATAATCTCAAGAAGGGTTTTAGGAAAATTTGCCTGGGGAAAGAAAACCTTCAGATAGGGTATGAGAGAAGAGCAAAAAAAAAATTTTAAGAAAAGATGCTGCCAGAGTTGAGTCTTTAAGGAAGATACTGAAAAGGAGAGATGGGGGGAAGGGGAGTAAGTATTTATAATGCAAAGAAGATTATTGATTTCAAGTAAATAATAGTGTAGAGAATATAAAGGTTGAAGGAGATGAATATAAAAGAAAGTTAGAAATTTAGTATTGAAACCAAACAGCAGGAGGAAGGAATTGATTGGCAGACTTGCAAGTTCTAGGCAATAAATGTCAAATCTGTGCATCTAAAAGATTATTTTGGTAGACTTGTGAAACATCAATTGGAAAGGGAAGAAGAGACTGGAGGAAAAAAGTAAGAAAGAAAGAAACTAGAAGATTACTACAATAATCTAAGCAGGAAGTGATGAGGACAAGAAATGGGGTGGTGGCACTGGGGATGAGAAAAAAAGAGATGGAAGTGAGAAATTCTATGGAGGTATAATCTACAGGACTTGGCAAATGAATGGATATAGAGGTAGGGATAGATTATCAAAGAGAGCTCTAAGTTTTTGAGCTTCAGTGACTAGCTCAATAGATAGAGGTGGAGTTAGGGGTGACAGGTTTAGTAAGGAATCTGATTAGCTTAAATTAGAACATGTCAAATTTAAATAAAGCAGGGCAGCTAGGTGGCACAGTGAGTAAAATCACCAGCCCTGGAGTCAGGAGGACCAGAGTTCGGTTCTGGCCTCAGACACTTAACACCCATACAAAAAAACTAGCCATGTAACCTTGGGCAAGTTACTTAACCCCAATTGCCCTCCAAAAGGCAAAAAAAAAAAAATTAAATAAAGCAGGGATAGTTAGAGATATCCAGCTGGCATTAGGAAATGTAGGACTTAAGGGAAGGTCATCTACTAACACTGCCTTATATAGCTTCATATGGTTGTAATTCAACTAAAAGGAATATAGTACTATAGCAGGGAATGAGGATCTCTTGCTCATTTATTGCTTATTTTGAGACTTAAGTTGTAATAGAGTCACAAATCTCTCAAACTATTATTATTGAATGGTATGTAATTGTCAAGGTCTGGTTAAATATGTAGTCATGAAGCAATCTACAGATGAACACAGATGAAGAATTTTAAAATGAATAAAAAAAATTTAGTAGACATTTCAATTTAACAAGAATTGACCATAATTAATGTAGTGACAAGTGGTGATTATATTACTGTTCTTTGAAATCAAACTATGAAACCATTGGTGCATAAAACTGATGTCTAGAATTATAGGAAAAAGAGAAAAAAGGTTGCCTTTACGGGATGCATTATTCTTCAATTATAAAATATTGTAAGAGGTAGTTTGTTGGGGCAGCCAGGTAGCACAGCGAGTAAGAGCACCGGCTCCAGTGTTGAGAAGACCTGGAGATCGAATCCTGGGCTCAGACACTTAGCACCCACCCAGAAACACCTGGCCGTGTAACCTTGAGCAAGTTACTTAACCCCAATTGCTTAGGGGAGGCCAGGTGGCTCAGCGAGTAAGAGCTCTGGCTCCAGTGTCGGGATGACCCGGATCAAATCCAGGCTCAGATACTCAGCACCACACCCAGAAATAACTGGCCATGTAACCTTGAGCAAGTTACTTAACCCCGATTGCTTTAAAAAAAAATTTTTTTAAAGTAGTTTGTAAATTTGTAAATCATGTTAGTGGAAATTGACTATTACAGTTGACTTGAGACCATTCCCTGTAACTAGTGAATATGAAAATAGTTGTGATCATAATGTAAAAAGGCTAATTATTAATTAGGAGGCTAATTAAGGGGTCAATAACATTGAAATAACAGGGTGAGACTTTGACAGAATGCTTTACTTAGCAAGTTTCTGCCTGCACTGTGTGTTGGGGAGAAGTTTATCTTACTTATAAACCCCCTGCTTTCCTACTTCTAAGTGATGGTGGTAGTGGTGTTGGTTTGGTGGTTGTTGTCTTTTCAGAGTGGGATGAAGAGACATTTTTGAGTTTTCTTTTATTAGTGACAGAACATAGTTCAGAAATTAATAATTAGTATATGAATTATTTTAAAATATATAAATAGTAATTGGGCTTAAAAATATTTTTTAAATTATGCATTATCGTTTAGTTGTATCTAATTCTTCCTGCCTCTAATTGGAGTTTTCTTGGCAAAGATAGTGGAGTTTTTTTTTAAAAAGCAATTGGGGTTAAGTAACTTGCCCAAGGTCACAGGCCAGTTATTTTGTGTGGGTGTTAAGTGTCTGAGGCTGGAACCAAACTCTGGTCCTCCTGACTCCTGGGCCAGTGCTTTACTCACTGCACCACCTAGCTGCCCCTAAGATAGTGGAGTTTTTTGTCATTTCCTTATCATGCTTGTTTTACAGATGATCAAACTGAACCAAACAGGGTTAAGTGACTTGCCCAGGGTCCCATAGCTACTAAGTGTTTGAGGCCAGGTTTGAATTCAGAAAAATGAGTCTTCTTGGTTCCAGGCCTGGCACTCTACTCACTGAACCACCAACCAGCCCTTCAACATCAAAAAGAACAATAAGCACTAATAGGGCTTTAAATTTTAAAAAGGAGCTTGGGGTCATTTATATAACAAAAGGTGCATTTGAAAATTGTTAGCCTCAGGCTCACAAGATAAGTAGTAGTAAGAACAGCTGCATCTGAAATATCAGATGTAAGCCAACAGCTTTGGGAGCTTATACTTTACTTCAGGGATCACAGTTGTGCTGAGCCAGTTCTTCTGCTTTCCTTGCTAATATAGAAACCATCAACCTTACATAAAACTTGAGGTTAGTTTCAATATTCAGTTATTTTTCAAAACATTTTAACAAATAACAGCTTTCCATCTAAGAACAGGAAAAATGTCTTTGATTAGAATCTCAGAATTTTTATATGTTAATACATCACTAAAACATATATTTTGTTTTGAATGTCTTCAAATAATGTAAATCATATAGTTTAACATCAATTCTAAAAAAATGGATTAGGAGTCATATTTATTGAACATTTATGTCTCCAGAGAATAAACAGTTTGGCAATAATGGATTGAAAGCTGTCCTCCAAACCTGGAAGAGTTGAGAACAATTGTTATCTCTGATATGTACAGTCTGGGTGACCTTGGGCATTCACTTAACCTCTTAGCACTCTAGGTAACTCTCAAAACATAAGTTTGTAGAGGAAATCTTAACTATATTGGTAAATGGAGTTCCTTACCAGAATTTTCCTATACACAAGTTTAATTCTTATTCTTAAACTTTTCCACAAAGACCACTTTTCCAAGTTCTATGAAGAATAAAAAACAAAAGTACATGCTTGTTTTCAGGAATTTACAGACTAGAAGAGAAAGATATAAACTTATGAAAAATAAAAATAATAATATCTAGCATGTATATAGACCTTCAAGTGTTGCAAATGACTTTATAATGTTCTCTCATTTTAGCCTTGCAATAACCCAGAGAGTTAGATAATATTATTATCTTCATCTTAAAGATGGGGAAGCTGAGATACATAGAATTTAAATAACTCACCCAAGGTCACACAGATTGTAAGTGTCTGGGGTAAGATTTTAATTCAGGTCTTCTGTTGCAGGGAAGGACTCCATCTATTGCACCACTTAGCTGTACTACAAGACTTAAAAAAAATCATGAAAGATATTTCTCAAAGCAGGTACTTAAATAATAGACATTACTAAATGAACATTACATGAAAGAATATTTTTGATATTAAGTTTAGAGAGATCACAATGGGAACAATAGTATTAAAAGGGCTTACAGATATGACTTTTAAATTGGGTCTTAAAGGATGTGTAGGATTGATATAAATTGAAACAATATGCTCAGTTATTGCACTAAAGATAATATATTACCAGTTCAGAAGAGCAGGAGATGTAATAAGAATAAAATTAAATACTTTTAAAATAATGATTACCACATTTTTCTGAGGTGCTCTTTTATATAAGTAATGACCTCTGGCTATACATTTAGTTGTTGCTCTATTCTCTGCAAAGTACCGATTTACCAGGGGGAAAAAAATCTTTACTTCATTCACACAGCCAAACTATATCCATACTGTTCATATAATGCCTACTAAGTAAATGTCTATTGGTAAAGCTTTTAAAATTACTTTTCAGCTCAGTCATTTTTCAGTCATGTCTGACTATTTGTGACCCCATTTGGGTTTTTCTTGGCAAAGATGCTGGAGAGATTTATCATCTACTTCCCCAGCTCATTTTACAGATGAGGAAACTGAGGCAATTAAGGTTAAGTGATTTGCTGATGTTCACACAGCTAGTATCTGAGACCAGAGTTGAATTCATAAAGATGGGTCTTTCTAATTGCAGGCCCAGCACTCTATCTACTCTACCACCTTGCTACCCCCAAAACTATATTACTTATTATTTTTGTAAATGTCTATATTTTTAAAGGAAGTAAGAAGAAAAGGTGAGAAAAGGAGGACTTCATTATGAAATGGTTACTTCTTTACTGTTTTTAAACTTAATTCTATTTTTCTCAATTATTAAGCATTTAT
The DNA here is from genome assembly GCF_028583685.1 of Petaurus breviceps papuanus. Lineage (NCBI taxonomy): Eukaryota > Metazoa > Chordata > Mammalia > Diprotodontia > Petauridae > Petaurus > Petaurus breviceps. The sequence goes on along the minus strand of NW_027187419.1, from coordinate 15,512,372 downwards.
TTTTTCCTCCCCACATCTTGTAACAAATAATCATAATCAAGCCAAACAAGTCCCAATGTATGTGTCATTTTGCATATTACTCCAACACTTCTACATCAGAATATAGATAGCATTGCTCATCATCCTTCCAATGGAATCATTGTTGATCTTTGTGTGGGTCAAAATTCTTACATTTTTCAAAATTGCTTATTTTTAATATACTGATTTTATAATAAAACCCTAACCTGCTTATTTCACACTGCATCCATCATTCCTTACAAGCCTTCCTAGGTTTCCCTAAGATTGTCTCTTTCTTCACTTTTTTACAACACAATAATATTTCATTATATTCATATGCCATAATTTGTTCAGTGATTCCTCAGCTGATGGGAAACACCTCAGTTCTTTGCCATGACAAGAGGGAGCTATTATAAATAATAATATTCATACAGGAACTTTTTTCTCTTTCATTGCTCCCCTTGTGATATAGATCTAATGTGTACACAGTTTGCTAATATTACGGTTATAGAATCAATGCTTTCAAAAATAGCTGAACCAATTAATAGTGCATCAATGTGCCTGCTTTTCTTCAGTCCCTCCAACATTTGTCATTTTCAGGTTTTGTCAACTTTGCCAATGTGTAGGATGGAATCTTACAGTTGCTTTAACTTGCATTTCTCTAAACATGAGTGATTTGGAATGATTATTTTTTCATATGCTTGTAAATATCTTGGATTTCTTCCCTTGAGAATTGCCCATTCACATCTTTTGACTATCACTTAAGAACTGTATTATTCTTAGATCCTTTTATGTTAGAATTAAGCTGGCATTATCTTTCCTCAAATAACTCACAAATTTATTCTCTGGGATTAAATTCTAGGATTTTTTTTTCATTTTATGAGATTTTGTTTAATGGTAGGGTAGAATTTCCGAAGGTATTCCAATGAGGTCACATTCCTCAAACTAACAATTCATATAAATTAAGGAAACAGAAAACTTTCTACTTCTATTGGAAGATCTTTCTGTGCTCTAGGTAGTGAGGGACTTACTGGACAGATTCTTGCCAAAATGCCTTTAATCATTACATCCTTACCAATACAACCAAAGCTGCTGGCACAAGCTTCTACAAGGCAATGATGTGTGTTTAATATAATAAATACTCTTTCCATTAGTCATGCCTCACTTTGAGATTCCCTAACAACTCCAAAACTGATGTGTCAAAGGAGGAAAGATTATGAGAAAGTGCCTAGTGATTGAAAAACTCACTCAAGGTGAAATACATTACTTGGCTAGAGAAAAATTCTATATCATACCTCAAATTACATTGAAAATTTACCTTCAGAGCACCAAACGATCTCTACCGCTTGTCAATGTATAAATAGTAATTCTGATCTGTAAAGAAAGATAACTCTTCAGATCTCTGAGTTTTCTTCCCCTCTCAAACCTTTATCATTCAGTTTTTATAGAACTGCAAACATTGGCAAAATGCTCCTTGACAATTTACTCACTAGATGCACAGTATCCATCTTCAAGATAAGGTTGATATGTCTCCAAGTTCATGCAATGACCAGTTGAAGAGAAGGATGCTGAGATAAGATCTGCTCATTCTGGTCATACTCCTGTGAAAATTATACTCTATCTTGTCAGTAAAATGGAGACTACATTATGGACTGTATATCAAGGCTTCTGGAGAAAGGCAGTATTGTATAATGAATAGAGTTCTAGATAATGAGCCAGCAATTTTATTTGAGTAAAAAATATTTCCAAAGCACTTGTTTATGTGCCTGACACACTGATAGCCTGTGATGCCTTTTTTTAATGAAAAAGCTACTCTCAAGGACTCTACATTTTACTGATAGGAAGTAATATGAACACTCTTCTAGCATCTTGGAAAAACTAGGATTCTTTCAGCATGATAATTCAGACCAGAGTAAGTGATTACACTTACCATGCAGAGTTTGGGGAATATCACTGCTTATTGCTTAAGGGCTACTTATGCTAAATTTCTCATAGGTTCAAATGCAAATAAGAAAGAATTCAGTAAACACATTTGATTTATTAATTTTAGGTAAAAAATATCTTAGACAATGTTTATCATGCATATAATAGAAGATAAATTATTAAAGAAAAATAAATGGATATTAATGATAATGATTAAATATTTATTATATATATATATATATATATATATATATATATAAATTTACTTCCAGAATACACAAACTTAATAAAATATATTTGTCCACACATGACAGTAAGTTACTGCTATATATTCTGGCAATTTATAGGAAAAATCAGTCAGTTAAATGTAGAGCCCAAAGTTCATTTTCCATAAGTCTCATAATCATTTAAGCTTATTCACTTTTCTTTTTATCACTATTTACTGTGCTCTCCTGGAAAGATCCTCTACATGTTCCTCACAAAGAAAAATTCTTCAATAACTACAAGATGGCACACTGCCATTTCTTGGGCATGTGTTCCCCAAATCAATAGTCCTTTGTTAGGATCCAGACTTCCTAAAACTGGGTACCCTTGGTGCTTAGACTCATCGCCAAAATGTATTTCTCATTTCCCCTTTAAGTTCATGCCTGACCTCATTCTTATGTTGGCTGAAGCTTGGCCACTACGGATACAAAGAGCCTAGGTCAAAACTTGAAATGCCACATTAATCCACCAAGATGTGAGAAAGCAGTAAGAAGGTCGGGATAGGGGCAGCTAGGTGGCACAGTGAATAGAGCACTGGCCCTGGAGTCAGGAGGACCTGAGTTCGAATCCAGCCTCAGACATTTAACACAAAAACTAGCCATGTGACCTTGGGCAAGTCACTTAACCCCAAATTGCCCTCCAAAAAGCAAAAAAAGAATTTCAGATCAAAGGAGTCCTTGGCTCAAATCCTATTTGGGGGTGGCTAGGTGGCACAGTGAGTAAAGCACCGGCCTTGGAATCAGGAGGAACCAAGTCCGGTTCTGGCCTCAGACACTTAACACCCACACCAAAAAAACTAGCCACGTAGCCTTGAGCAAGTTACTTAACCCAAATTGCTCTCCAAAAGGCAAAAAAAAAAAGGTAGGGATAGACACCAATGTCAATGCTTCAGAGAGTCCAAAGATAATATGGAATGGGGAATGGCAATTGAATTTGGCATAAAGAAACTTATTAGGGAATAAGTTTAATAGAATGAAGAAAAATTATAATAATTTGAGAAAAAAATCAATATTATATGGATATGTCATAGACTTCATCCAAGAAGGTTTATTTACTGAAGTACTGAAAAAATTCAATATATAGCATCTTGGAACTAAAGCTAGAAAGGACCTCATAAGCTTTCTCATCCATTCTCCATATTTCACAAATGAAACAAGGGGTACAGAAAATTTAAATAGCTCTCTAAAGTTCAAATTTATATAAGTAATGGCTAAGATTAGATCTCAGGTAATATTATGCCGAATTCAACATACTTTCCACTGAATCATGCAAAGTTTCACATATAAAATGATCTCATAATCTGAATATTTTGAATAGCATTCCAAGTCAATTTCCAGTATATTTTCTTTGCTTTGAAGTTATTTTCTAGATAATACCATTATCTATTTAGAGATTAAGACTAACCATACTCTAGTATTCAAGTGTATCCTTTGGTCCCCTGAGAAAATTAATATTTTATTATATCACAAAATCTCAAACCAATTTCCCCTAACTTTTGTTTTATTTCATGATATTAAATAGTCATTATAACTAGCATTCTATGTGGGATACATGAACAATCTAAAAATGAAGAAGTCTCATTCAGATAATTGAGGGGCAGGAGCTCACTTTCTGAGGAAAATTCTTTGAAAATAATAAAAGCACACACTATCCTATAGTAGAATTCCTTTATATAACTGGTATTTTAAGACCTTGCTAATATATCTAAAAAAATTTAGCCATACAATAACAAACTTTCAGCATTTGAAGCTATTTTGTTTAAGAGGTTGCTATTTGAAATATAATATATCTAATTCCATTGCAAACCATATAATACTTTATTATGTTATAAGCCTCAGGGCAGCAGGTCTATAAATGTCAGAATTAAATTCCAAATTAAAATGTATTGTCCCATATCATTCATGATATATGCTCAAGGGAAGAACAGAAAATACATTTTAAGAATGTGTGAAGTCTGTGATCAAGATTGGCAATAAAGAATGAATGAGTGAATAAATGAATGAATGAAGAAAAAAAATTATCAAATACTTACTTGTACCAAGTATTGTATAAAATAATTCATATGACCTTGTATAGAGGAATATCTTATTAGAAAGATTTATCACTTTAAAATGGCAGAGTAGCAACTTTAACATATTGCAGATCAAATTAACATCTCAGAAACTCCTGCTTTATGGAACAGTGAGTGTGCAGAATTTTATAAAATCTACCAATCCTGGATTAGTATCATTAATGATCTGTCAATCATAGACCAAGCTCAGGAAAAAAATTGTATCTTTGTCTCTTTGAGGAAGTAATAGTATAAAAATATTTGCACATAAGTGACCAGTCTTAAATCATTGGGCTAATATTTATGCCAAAGAGACAGTAAAGTTGACTTGGATTCACAATGCTTGAATCTGAACCAAGACTCTACAGCATGCTAACTATGTGAGGTTATAAAGGTACATAAGAATTCCGAGATTTGGAGCCATAACTAGCATGAGGTAAATGAAGTTTTGTCCCAGAATGCTTACACTCAGGGGCAAGACATGCTTTATTGCCCAGAATGTCATAGTCATTACCCCACTACTGATTCTGTACCTCACTTCCACAAGTACAATAGGTCAAGGGACTACCCTCCAAAAGTTCTTTTACCCTGGTGGCCTTTCAATGGATCCCTTTTGGAGCATAGGATAAATACTTCCCCACTGTAACCTCAGTCAGATTGTCCTTTGGACTATTGACACTTGGTCAACTCTTTTTGCCTCAGGGGTGATTTTCTGAATTATTACTATTCTGTAATTTAAAGCACATAAAAATTAATATTTATAATACCTACTTCACAGGATAGGTATGAGAAAGGCATTTTGTCTACTATAATGATCTATTGAAATATAAAATACTGTTATTTTTAATAGTAAGAATTTATGAGACCCCAATGGTCTAGGAAAATTTATTGTGCCACAAATGTGTGCAATCATTTTCTGGTCTTACCAGACCAAACTTATGGTTTTACTGGACCATATTCTTATGCCATCATTATTTTTTGCATGTTAAAATAATACTTTTTTAAAGGAACAAATGTGGAGGTCTTTGAATTCCAATGAGACAAAATTACACAACTTATTTTTGAGACTCATTCCTGGGAGCTATCAGAGTACTGAAATGGATATATATTTACATGGACATATACACGCACATTTTACATATATACATATATTTTGATGTTTGTTTTTCATGAAGCTCTTTAAGCTGTCTCATTGTTAATTTCAATTTTCTACTACCTCAATAGACTGGAGTCAAGAATGGGCATGAGTTCTGATGACATGAATGAATAGCTTTTTATAATTCATCTCCCTGATTGAGATTTAGTAAGTTCATCAATTCAATGAATATTTAAGTATCTACTATGTGTAAGGACCTGTTCCTACCATTTTGTTATGGGTGGTCAAAGATGAAAAAGAAAAGACTGCTCTCAAAGAACTTAACAATCTGATAGTGATAAAACAGCCCATATACACATAAGTATGACACAAGGCAGAATGGGATATAGGCAAAAGAGAAATCTAGACAAAATGCAAAATTTTTTTTAAAAAAATTAAAGGATGTCATGGATGTGTAGGAGATGGTGGCAGCTAAAGTGGACCTTGAAGAAAGAGAAGACTTTTGATAGGCAAAAATGTGATAAGAGTCTGCTTCAGATATGTAGGATAGATTTTTCAAAAGACACAGAAGTATTAGCTTTCTCCAATAAGGAATTTTGGGTGTACTACCACAGTTGACACTGCTTCAGTTGAGAGGAAGTAGGAGCAAACTTAGCTACAACATTTCAGTTTGTATTGGACTGTCAATTATTGGAGATTTATTATTACTTACTTGCTATCCTGAAGCATGGCACATGTAGATTTATCACAACCAAGGAATGACTTGGTCAAACATACCTATAAACAATTCACAATCATAGGAGACTTCTCTACATACCACAATCAAAAGAGACATAATCAAAACAACTTCTCCAAGCATCAGTTTCTATGTGCCTCTTTTTCTCTTCCCCAACAATAACCTTTTCCAGTTCTTACCAAATCTAAGAGACAAAGGCTTATAGTAATAAATACACTACTCATTGTGTTTTTTACAAATATCAGCTGGTTAAGGACATCAGAAATCTGCATGGAACTAAAATAAAATATCCTTGTGAAAGCTACAGTCAATCAAATACTGCTGTTATCAACTGCTTCTCAAGTAGCAAGTGCTATGGAGGAAGCTTTTTTTCCACTGTGAACAGCAATTCCTAGGCACTTCACCACTTTCCAGCTTCACAGCGTCTTAATCTCCTAACAGGAAGTAGAAGAAGGCAAGTGAAGATTGAAAACAACTAATAAATCCAATGATATTGACCAGTACCAATTGCTAGATAAGTCTTGAAATGCTGGGTGAAGCCAGACTGAGGAAAGCCTTTGATTCTAGTGTAAGAATGTGCATTCTCTCCTATACTTAATGGATATTGATCCAATGACATTGAATTTAATTTAATATTATATTTTTTATTTGATTTGTCTGGGGAATGGTATGGTTATGGATTAGGATGTATATTAAGATAATTATCTTTACTATTGTGTGACTATAAAGGGGAGGATTTAGGGGCAGGGAGCCAGTTGTTGTTGTTTGTTTTAGTTATTTCAGTTGTGTCCTATTCCTACTGAAACCATTTGGGTTTCCTTAGCAAAGCTACTGGAGTGGTTGGCCATTTCCTTCTCTAGTCCATTTTATAGATGAGGAACTGAGGCAAATAGGGTTAAGTGACTTGCCCAGGGTCACACAGCTATTAAGTGTCTGAGGCCAGATTTGAACTCAGGAAGATGAATCTTTCTGACTCCAGGCCCCAGTGCTATATCTACTGCTCTACCTAGCTGCCCTAAGGAACTAGTTAGGAAGTACATACACACACACTCATGCATAGATATATACATATACCTATATACATGTAAACATAAATACATATACACATAATAAATATACTGTATACACATTATATATGTATATGAATTTAAATTCATCATACCTAATATGTATAAGGCACTGATAAGTTCAAACAGCTATAGAGAGATACAAAGTGATAAGATACAAAGGCAAACAGATACACATAATAAAAACAAGGTAATTTGAGGAGAGAAATAATACTAACAAGAGCATTTAGGAAAGGCTATGTGATAGTGGTACTACCTGAATTTATTCTTGAAGCACTGAGCAGTCTAAGAACCAAGAGTAAGGAGAGTAAGTATGGCATCTGTAGCACCAAAACAATATTCACTGCTCCTTGGGCAGCTATGAAAATACTGATGTAGTTCCAAATTGTAAAATATAGCAGACTCTCCAAATGGAAGACAGAATCAAAACATTTATTCAAGCACCCAGAAGTCAAATCCCAAGAGCAAAAAGTCAAATCCGTCATAGCAGAGAAGAAATCTATACACAATAACAATGCAGGGGGCACTATCATCCCCAAGCCTTCTCCCTGCTAGGGCCTTCCCACAAACAAACACCCTCTCACTCATAGTCTGCTTCCTCTCTTTCCCTCAGCTCTAACTGCTCTGCCGAACTTCCTCTGGGCTCTGCTCCACACTTCCTGCTCCACCCATTCAGCAAGCTTCTCCCACCACATACTTCATGTGACTCAAACTTATGTGTCTTAGGCTTTCATTTGATTTAAGCAGGTCACATGGGCCTATTAATAGCTCTTCCCATTTACATTACCATTACAGTGTCCTAAGGGAGAAAGCATGTTCTGTCCTAGTGTTAGTAGCCTCAGACATACCCCCTATTTACCCCATGCTATTTATGGGGCTCTTGGTGTTGTGATTCATTTTTTACATATAAAAAAATCTATAAGACTTATGAGGATTAAATAACCCACTAAACTCACATAAATTAGTAAACAGCATAATCTAGACATGTACCTAATAATACTGTCTAGGGGACAGTCTATACAAGGAGGTAGTAGATGTGATATCAAATCCAAAACCAGCTAATTTTGCTGTTTGACTAGAATGTGGAGTGCACAATGGAGAGCAATATGAAGTAAAGCTAGAAAGGTATGGCAGGAACTGATTGTTCAGGGCTTTAAATGCCCAGCAAAGGCATTTGTATTTTCTTCTATAGGTACTAGTGAGCCAATGAAGGTTTTTAACTAAAACATAACATGGTCAGATCTCTACTTTAGGCATATTATTTTTGATAACTGAGTCTTGCAGTCATTCTTGATTCTTTATTCTGTCTAACACCACATATACATTCAGCTGGCATAACCCATCAAATAAGCCTCCAAATTATTTCTTGAAATCCATCTTCTATCCATTCACATGGCCATGACCATGGTTGAGGCCCTTTACCACTTTCAGTTGCTTTTCCTACCTCTAGTATTTCCCTGTCAAACTAAGTATTTCACATCACTGTCAAGCTGATATTTCTAAAGATTTATCCACTCGCCATCTCTGTAACATCCCAGATCAAAATATCCTTCTCTGATCACCATTTTCCCACATCTATTGTCTCACCCAATTGGAATGTAAGAAACTTTCAGAATTGTAAACCCATTGATTGGTGCATATTAAGTACTAGAAAAAAATGCTTTTCATTCATTCATCCAAATTTTTACCTTGGCAAGCGTTATTCTGAATGACAGGTATAAGGGGAACAGTATGTTGGGATTTTCTGGGCATAAGATTTACTCTTAGAGGAAATCAGTCCAAGGTAAAAAATAAGATCTTATTTTGATGGAGATTTCACAAATCCTCTCTTTATGTGGAGCTGCATGGACTTTTCATCAGGGAAGGGAATTTAGTCTTAGTGTGAAAGGAAGCTGGAGGTTGAAGAAGATTTTCAGATATTTCTTCTCTAAGTTCTCAGTCACAACTAAGTTCAGGTGACTATCATAGACCCTGTGAACAACAGAATCCCTCCCTCACCCCCTGTCCACCTGCCATTTTTAATATATAGGTGCAGAAGAAATATTACATCTCAAAGGACAATGGTTACTCATGGATCTCATTATTTCCCTGATATTCCTTATCATGTAAATTCAGCGTCACATAGCATGGAGTTAGAAAGCAGGGTTCCCATGCATTGAGTGAAAACTGAGCAAAAGGAAACTGAAGATAAAATCCTCTACATCTGAAACTACTTCACATTAAGGGGCTAAATCTTTTTGTAATATAGCCTAATGCATATTTTTCTTGCTGACAATCTGTGATCTCTCAGATGTGAGTACTCTCTCCACTGGCACAGTTAGCATTCTATTTAGACAAGTATCCTGTCATATTCACCTGTATATTTCTTTATAAATCCTCAAGGGAAAATCCACTCAACATGATAGACACCTTCTTACTCTCTTAGTATAAATGTAGGTCATTAAGGAATACTGAGAAGACATAAGATATGTTTGATTGTAATGATGTACAAAAATCCCCTTCTGAAAGTGGATGCTATAAATCTTTAGTATTCTCAGGAAATATATTCTCAAGATATCTCATATAGAAAGCTCTACAAGTAAATCACTTTTGGGGCTATATGGACAACACTGGTCTGCATTTCAGCAATGAAGAATTGTATGCTGTGGATCTATTGCCCATCTGAGAGCACCAGCTACCTTGTGAGATAATTAATTCAGTAACCCTGTGGCCCTGTTAGCTCTGTGCTATTTTATGTCAGAGTTACTATACTAGTATCAGAGAATGGCAGGAGCAAAATAGCTTACTTCCCAGGATCATTAGGAGTAATGAAGCTGCTGTGTAGACTATATTTAAAAAGTGTTATGTAAATATGATTATAACAATATTCAACTGGATTTGTGATATCATTGATGTGAATGTCCTCACCAAGGATTCACATTACAAGATATCAATGATGAGTCATGTCAAATTAACCTCATCAATGCCCTACCATAAGTTCACCACTGAAATTACACCAATGATGCCATGGATCGTCCTTATTATTCTCTCGTCATTATGATCATGATGGGCATAGTGGTGCACTTTTATAAATCCTGGAAACTGGAAGGATGATGTAGGTGAATTCATTGAGCTAGGATTCTGTAAAAAAAAACAAAGAACCATGTCCAGTATCAATGTAGTTAAAACTTAAAAGAAATAGAAGGAGTGAGGTTGTCAACAGGCCACCCAAGGAGGGGAAAACAGGACTAGATTTAAAAAAACAGACCAATTCAAAGGTTCCTTGTCGATCAATACTGCAATAGCATCTGTGAATGGCTGTTATACTTCTAGTCTGGGAGAGATAGGGAGACCTAGTCTCTTAAAAAAATAATTCCAGTAGATCATGTAGACTTTACTATCCAATTCAAATAGGAAAAGGGGCCACTGATTCATATATAAGGATTCTTGAAGGCCACGTTTGCCTTAGAAAACCACAAATTAACATTATCTATATTCTATTATATTTCTATTTACTCAGTTAAAATTTTACATTTACATTTTAATCTAGGTTCTCCTAGAATCATTCAGTATGTGTGTGGATGAGGTGAGGTAAGGAGTAGGTAATGAAAAATGAATTAAGTCAAGGAACTGTGAGGTGAGGGTGTTTGAGGGAGTATGAATAGGTATATTGAAGTCTCCTAGTCTCCTAGTATGAAGGAAGGAATTGAGGAGAGAAAGAATATAAGCACTACACTAAACTTATTGAGGAAAGAAGGTGACTGTCCAAGAGGTCAGTAGACAGCCACTCCCACAAATTTAATTGAATGGTAGATATGGATGGAGTGAACCTCAGAGGAGAAGTTACTGAATGATGGTGGTAGAGGGAAAACCTGGAAGTGGCAGTGACATTTGAAGAGTATTGCTAGGCTTCCACCTCAACCAGTGAGTCATGATGAATGAGAGAAAGGGAAGCTGCATCTTATTGGACCCAGGTCTAAGTGAGAGCCAGAAGATGGAATGAGTGTGAAAAGGAAAGATTTAATACAAAAGCATGTTTGTTACTTATGAAGTAGACATTCCAGAAAGCACAGTTGAAGGAGTGGATAGCCTTAAAGTGAAGGGGTGGAGGGTGATGATGAGGGGAATGGGAATCAGAGAATATATGGCAACTAAGTGGCACAGTGGATAGAACATTGGATTTGAAATTAGCTAAAGATAACAAGAAAACGTCTGTCAACTATGCTGCTTAGCATGGATGGATAAATGACAATGGATGAGCAAGAAGATACAAAACTTCTCAATTTTTTAGTTTATGTCTGTTTTCTCTTCCAAAATGTGTTATATTCAAATAGGAAGACTAGATCAAAGTCTAGGAAATGACACAAAATAGGTAATGAGATGGAAAAAGTAAATACATATGTATTTATATAGATGTTTATATAAATAAATATATCAATAGATTGGAATGGCTGAATCTAAGAAGATAAAATTTAATGATATAAACACAAAGTACTACATCTGGGTTCAAAACATCACCACAAGAATAGGGTCAGGGAAACAGTGCCAAATTTGATCTGAAAAATCTCTCCAAGTTTTAGTGGATGAAAAATTGAATGAGGTATCACTCCTTCTCCTTCTTCCCCACCCCCCAAAAAGTTAAAATTATCTTGGACTGTGTTAACAAATATATACATTGTCCTGAGTAAAGGAGATGACAGTTCCCCTGGACTCTATGCTGGTGAAATGACATCTAAACTAAAATTACATTTTTCAGTACTGGGTACCTCATTGGCAAACTGACACATGTCCATAGAATGTTTTGAGGGTGTTGAAAGAACTAATACTATATTATTTGATTATCTTTAAAGTGAACTCAGAAATTTACCTGGAGAAGGAAAATCTTAGAGGAGATGAGATTGATATTGTTAAATATTTGAAGGATTACTCTATTTGGCCATTAAGGGAAGAACAAAGAGCAATGGGTGGAAGCTACAGAGAAGAAATGCCTTCCCATCCCTGAATGTCTTCAATCAGTGGCTTGATGGCCACTAGTTAGAAACACTATATAGAGCAGGGGTGGGGAACCTGCTGCTTTGAAGCCACATGTGGCCCTCTATATACTCAAAAGTGGCCCTTTGACTGAATCCAAACTTCATACAGCAAATCCCCTTAATAAAATGGGATGTTTTCTCTATTATAGAGGATTCTTGCTGTCTTAAGGTTTTAACTAGACTTCAAAGGTTCTTTTCAACGTTGAGTTTCTACTATTCTAACTCAAGGACACAAACTCCATTCAAAAGAGCAACTTATATTTTTAAAGAACTGCTTATTATAATTCAAGTAAGTTCTAAAATTTCAAAATAAATGTTCATTCAGTACTGACATGCCTTTTTATTTTCTTTTTGGAGGGGGAAAGGTAGGGCAATTGGGGTTAAGTGACTTGCCCAAGTTCACACAGCTAGTTTTTTGTGTTAAGTCTCTGAGGCCAGATTTCAATTCAGGTACTCCTGACTCCAGGGCCAGCGCTCTATTCATTGTGCCACCTAGCCGCCCCACTGTCATGCCTTTTGTTGCAGCATCTTCAACTGGGTGACTTTTTATAATTAAATTAACTAATCCCTTGACATTGATTCCTGCCAGAAAATAAGAATGGATATGAAGAGCCTTTCTTTGTATTCTGAAATGAATACTGGCTCTCCTGTTCTAACATTCCACTATAATTGTGCTAAAGTTTTTACCTCCCTCATTCACTCACTAATATATATATATATATATATATATATAGTGAAAAGACACACTTTTAGTGCTGGTATTTATGCTCAACTGACATTGTGATTTATTTAAACAAAACAGGAGAACACTAGAATCATAGAACCTGGGTTCAGATCCTAACTTTACCACATATTCATGTTATCATGGACTATTCACTTAACCTCTCTCTTCCTCAGTATAATCAACTATAAAATAAGGATGTTGGACTGAGTGTTATTATGCCTTCCAGATCTAAATCAATTATATGTATATACATATGTGTATATATACATGCATATATTGTATATGCATATCTTTTATAACCAATGAAATTACAGACATGTATCCATTTAGAGGTATACCTGAAAATAAATTCTGGGATAGTTAAATATTTTTATATTTTAAATTTCCCATATAAAATGTGCTCAGCATATTTTATATAAACCATGAATAGGAATTCAAATTTTGAACTGTATCATTTACTAATGTTAATTTCTTGCTGAGATATAGCTGCTTTCTAATAAATATTTTGCCCATAAATAAAGTATTTTTAAAAATCCATGTTCTGATGTCATAACTCAACTTTAGTGATAACACAATTCATTACTAAGAGGGAAAATTGAACTCTGGAACCAGTCAATGAATCAAGCAAAAGGAATAGTCTCATTATAAAGGAGGGAAACCTCCTAATTAGGCACAAATGCCTTAGCAGTCAGCAATCATGGAAAAGGAAATGCTGGAGAAGTACTTGACATTTAAATGTCACATTAATCAAATTAAGCAATTTAGAAATTTTTACTGAGTATAATGGGATCTTTAAATTGTTTAAACCATTCCTCATTTTTAAATGGCCCTGGAACTGAGAGTTTATGTGGTTTATGCTGCTTTTTGGCCCAATGTCTGTGAAGAATGACAATGGATATAATTTTCAAGATCACACTATCTTTAAGGTGATCATCTAAACCCTCACATTTTGTTTAGGAAGAAATCTTACCAACTTGATAAAAACCCAGTGCTTTCCTAGTGAAAGGTTGGATACTGAATGGAATTATTTTCCTCTGAACCAGAGATTGCAAAGTTAATTTAAAAGAGAAGTCCCTCTCCAGGGTTACATAGGGTAAAAAAGAATATCAGACTCCCTATAATTCTAATCATAGGATTATAGCTTGTGAGTTATAAGGGACTTTAAAGATCATCTAGTTCATACTCTCCTTTAGATAAGAAAATTAAGGACCAATTAGATTGTGAATTGGGCAAGATCATACAAGCAAATTCCAGGTTCATTACACAGATGCTAGCTTAGCGGAGTGAAATGCAACTCCAGAACATAATAGAAGTTTGACTTCTCAAGGGTAAGAATACTTTTCTCCCAAACTATGTATAAAATGAATGTTGAGGGAAATAAAATTAAACAAATCAAATACAATTGTTTTTATTGTTATTTTCATTGTTCAAATACCCAAATTGTATGACAGCATGTGCTGTGTTTTTTTTTTTTGAAGGGGTTACCAAATATATGTTTTTTCTTTTACTTTTTTTTTAATCAATTGGGGTTAAGTAACTGGCTCAAGGTTACATGGCCAGTTATTTCTGGGTGTGGTGCTAAGTATCTGAGCCCAGATTCAATCGCAGGTCATCTGGACTATGGGGCCAGTGCTCTTACTCACTGAGCCACCTGGCCACCCCTCAAATGTATGTTTCTTCATTTGGGAATTTCTCAGTGAGGAAACTCCTTTTGTCAGTGAAATTGTTTTATGGAGTCTTTATTATCTTTTGTATTGGTTTTCTTTCATTAATGGAAATAATGTTAGAAAACATTCTATTTTTTTTTTTTGGAATCCATTCTCAGTGTGTTGCAAAAGGTAATCGGAAGCTGCTCTTAGAGTATAAATTCATAAAATTTCCTTTGCAAAAAATTATGATCACAGAATACAAAAAGTTCAACTTTGGCAATCACAGAGTCCCATACCTTCCATAAGGTAGAAAAAATCTGTTTCTCACAAATAGAAATTGTACTAGAGACCTGATTGAAGAGGTGGAAAACATGTTGCATGAAAGAAGAGTAAAGTTAAGTGTCATACTTTTCTATGAATTATATGAAAATCTTTTCATAGCTCAAAAAATACAAATGCTTAAACTATTCTTTGTAAAAAATATAGTCTTTATGAAAAATTATAAGTTATGGTCACCTATCTGTCTTAATATTTACCTGAGTTGAAATTACAGGAAGACCTTATGACATGTGGAGGAATTTTGTTGAATAAAGAATGAAAACAGTATAACATTTGTGTAAATGGACAACATCTATACATAGGGTTTCTTGAACTGTAGTGATAGGTTCATACCATGTATCAGTAGGTACATGGCAAAGGTAATTTGACCCATGTCATAATTGGGTCATAATGTCATGAAAAAAATAGATCTTGTGTCTTAAAGATAGCTAAAGACATAGTGAATAGAGTTCAGATCAAGTTTGAATCCTGCCTCAGAATACTTTCCAGGTATGTGTTCTGGACAAGTCAGTTAACCTTCCTCAGCTTCAGTTTCCTTTTCTATTAAACAGGGATAATAATTGCATATGTCTCACAGGGTTATTATATGTAAAGGGCTTTGCATATTTTAAAACATTATATAAATGTTAGGTGTTATTAATATTTGGGCACTTAATTCAAACAAAAAGGTTTGTAGCAGTGTGTTACAGGCAAAAGTGTTCAATATTTGTAGTCAGAGATCCTATGTTTAAATCCAGTCTGCTACTTTCTTACTATTACATTACCTGAGGCAAGCCATTTCACCTATCTGCACCTCAGTTTCTTCATCTATAAAATGAGATGGTTGGACTAGATGACTTCTAAAATCTCTTTTAGTTCTAAATCTATGATCAATAATTTCTTTATTATATTGGCTTTCTAGTGGGGGGGAAATCCCTCTTCCAAAACAAATTGGAGCCCTTCTATAATTTAGAAAATTAGTCTTGGGGAGTTGCCTCAAGCATATAATGGCTAAATGAATTGCCTGAGGTTATACTAAATAAATATCAGAATCATAATTGGAAACCAAACCTTCTTGAGAGGAAACATGCAGTAGTGGATAGATGGCAGGACTTGCAGTAAGGAAAACTGAGGATCAAATCCTATCTTGTATCCTTACTAGCTGTGTGACCCATGACAAGTCATTTAAATTCTGTGGGCTTCAGTATTCTTACCTGTGCAATGACCGTGCTGGGCTTGGCAACATCTAAAGGTCCCTTGCCAATTGTATCCCAATCTCGGCACTCTTTCCACTATGCCATGTTGCCTTAGGCCTTACTATGTTCTATTTAATAATAACACATAATTCAAATATCCCAGAGTATTAAATCACAATTGATACATTTTATGAAGAAGAAAATAATTGTTCCAAGCTAATTTTACTTTCCTTGATGGCAGAATGTCATACCTGGGTGAACTGTGGGAAACAAGAGTTCTAGTGGTTAGATTTGTTAGCCAAATGGAGAAAAAAATGACTGACAGCCGATTAATGGTAGGTGTGTGCCCAAATCCTTGTCGTTAGTGCTCAGTCATAGTAACTGTCCTTAGTATTCAATAAAACTGCGGAACTTTTCTTTCTTTATTTTAATTTCTTTTGACATATGATCAAAGTTAAAAGATAATTTATATTATTTGTCTTTTCAATTCCCTCTGTTATATTCCTCCAATTCATATACTTTCCTTTATTTTTATAATATTAAATGTATTATAATATTATTTTATTATGTATTATAATAAATATATTATAGTATTATTTTATAGTGTTAAATGTGATTTTGGCATTGAATTTTCCAAAAGTGTATTATGAATTCCCAAATTCAAATAAGTTAAGTGTAGAAAATAGGGGAAACTATTAGCATTATTCTTTGATTCAAAAACCTATATTTATTATCCTTAGTGATACTTTGTATGAGATACTATTAGGCTTATACTATCCTAAAATAAACTAATGCTTAGAAATATGGGAAATGGGCTCATTAAGAGAATACTTTATTCTATCTTTGAATTTGAAAACTGGGAGAAATTATTTTAATGAGAATTCAATGAGACTAGTGCTTTGAAAATATGATTTTTTAAGTGAGTGGAGCTTCTGGTTATTTTTGGTTTTGCTCATTTCAAATTTAGTACTCAGTACCTGCTGTTCTGTCTTTTTCTATGTAATGGGAAAACAGGTAAAATAAAGTTACACAGCACAATAAAACTAAACATTCTTAATGATTCTCAGATCATCTTATTGCACCAAACCTTATAGCCATACCCCTATTTTATTTACCAAGTTTATAGATGAGAAAACTTTAACAAAGAAAGCTTATGTCTTCTACCTGGCCATGAAAAATAATGATTTTCTCAAGTTGTCAGTGGGTTGCTCCCATTTTGATTTTATGGTCCATTAGACAGAATAGCCTCAGTGGCGGTTTGGGACTTTGGGGTTAGAGAAACCTAGTCGGAATAGTTAAAAGGTGATTTAATAAAGGCAGACTGAGCTAACCCATCCTGGCTTCTGGATTTCCCTTAGGTGTTTTTTCCAGAAACCAGTCAGAGAACAATGTTAATATAGTGAATAGGTTTCTAATGGGACATATACATAAGATGGTCCTTTTAATGAGCCTATAGAAGATGAACTTATACCCCGCTCTGTTCTTTTACTCATCACTAAAAGCACTCATTTTATTCACCTTAGCAAGTGAACATAATAAAATAATAGCAGGATAGTGATTTCTTCTGTCACTTTTTCTATTTGACCTCCATCCAACAAGATTAGAAGAATGAGATATTACTACTTCTGCTAATTATGATAATTACATAACAATAACATATTAAATTTATGCAGTCTTTTAAGATTTGTAAAACAGTGTGCAAAAGGATCATTTGGTCTTTACAACAACTCTGTTCTGTTATTTTTTTTCCATTTTGCAGTTCAGGTAACTGGGGCTCAGAGACATTAATTGGCTCCCCCAAGCTACTAGGTGTCTGAGGAAAGATACAAACTAGGGTCTTCCTGACTGCAAATCCAAGACATTGCCCACCATACCATGGTGCTAATAATCAGTAAACAACATACTTATAGTCACAGTCTTTATCGTGATCATGGTGCTGTAAGTATTGCATTGGCACTACAAGAGTCAATCTCTTAACCATCTTTCAACCAAAGATTATGAAACTCTCCCTACAGCTAGCTTTCTTGTAAGTGGTAGCAGTTGCCCAAGCTAAGATCATATCTATTCTCTGAATTCCTTTATTATCCCTTCTGACTCCCTGCTTTCGGCTCTCATCTGATTTATGGTCAGCAGCCCTCTTTCTTCTAGTTTCTTTTCATACTCTCACAAATGTGGCAAATATCTTTAGTGCTACATTTGCTCAGGGAGAAATGAAGCTTAGTGAAATTGTAGTGAGAAAATTTCTCCCATCATGCTCCTCTGTTCTATGAGCATTAAAATAGCTAGAAGACTAGAATTGCTAGTGACCTCTGTCCCAGTGCCCCTGCCTCCCCCAACAACAAATCATAACCTGTCTCCCTTCGATCTCTTTCCATTTATAATAGTCAAATATAGATGATAGAGCATTTTTTTTCTTTCAAGGAACCACATCAAGGAAAAGTGTGCCAGACATCCTCAAATGTTTTATAACAAGTAATGATGCTTTAATTTCCCTGTTCTTCTAGTCATTCTCTGGCTGAAAGTTAATTTCTTAGGAAAAACTATTCAAGCTATTACTGTTATGTAACTGACTGAAAGAGTTATTTTTTTTCTGGAACACCCAACTTAACACCAAATAAACAACTTTGTCACTGAAATGCATATTGCTTTCACTGTAATACACTGCAAACTGTCTCGTGCTAATTCCTTTGAAGAATTTAGCAGAAAAATGAACCATGTGTTCCCATTATGTTAGCCTGACTCAAGAAAAAATGTGCAAACAAGGCTGTATATTTTACTGAGATCTCAATTAGTTTAATTTAGAATTGAAATGTGCTCATGTCAAAAAATTGGATGAGAGCATGGGCATGGCCATGTGTTTCCAGGATGCAATTACACCTCATTGTGATCTTTTATGGTGCTGTCCAGAAGCAGCTCCAGAGAAGACATCTGAGAAAGCTAAAGTGTTTAATTGCAATATAATTAAAGTGAAATATTTGTGTGTAATTTGCATTCTGCCTTGTCATTTATGGTGATTATCTTCAGTAACTTTATGTACTAAAGTTAACCACCTCTCAGAATTCTAAGAAAATGAGCTTTTACATATTAATAAAGTACAATAATGTCTTGAGGGCTTGAATTAATTAATTCAGGCCCAGCATGCTATATCTACCACCTGACTGAGGTTTTGTTGCTTTTTGTTTTCAAGTCTGAACTAGATTGGCATCATTGCTATATAAAACCAAAGAAAGATATAATGTGTGCTCAAGTAATTCTGACAATATAGCCTGAAGTTCCATCATGGAAAAATAGTATTATAAGAGAAGTCACTTAAAGATATATGAGTAAAAAAGAATTATGTTAAAATAAAACAAAAGACTAAGAAAAATTATGATAATAGTAAAAGAATAACTATATTGAGAGTTAAAAACTGTATGAATTTGAGTGTTAACTTTGCCACTATTTAGTTGAATGCTCTTGGATACTTCAATTAACTTCTCTAAGTCGCAGCATCTTCACATATTATATCAAGTGGTTAGATCATCTAACCATTTGATTTTACACGTGAAGATGCTGAGATTCAGAGATGTTAATCACAGATGACAGGAGGAAGAGTAAGAGAAAAGTTCTATTACTTCCTCCTGTCATCTGTCTTTGTAAATATTACAGATCAGGGTGAAAACATTGGTAAAATGGTAAATGGTAAAAGAAGATATAATGTTTAGAGATTAATATCATTGAGAAATATAATGCTTTCTTTAACAAAATTATATTTCAAATATCTACCAGTTCAACTTAAGTTGCATCCTTAACATAATAAATAAAAATATTCAAGGACACAACAATAGTTTTCTAAAATGTAATATAAAAAACATATAAAATTTTAAAATACATTTTAAATATACCAAAAATGCAACAATTTCTTCTATACATGAATAAAGGAAACATCTTTTTTCCTGTGTTATGTATTGGCTATTACAGAAATCTATTTAAACAGTATAATAAAAAGCTATTTTAAGATACTATTTAGTTATGAATGTCCTTTATTATATAAGAAAAGTGTTTTTTGTATTATGAATAAACATTTCAACAAATATTACCCAAAAGAACAAACAAATTCAATTCAAAAAACATTTGCTAAAGCACTATTTAAGTGAAAAGCATTGTGCCAGGCATATATATGGATGAGCTGTGTGATGGGGTAAAAATATGCTCCTGTAATTTCTTAGGATTTTAACACTTACCACTTGATTTGTACTGCAATTTAAAATGCCAATAATTATTTTTCCCACTGATTCTAATTTAAAAATCTCCAACTAGTGGGATATCCAACCACAAAATAAAAATGACATTATAACATAATTTAGTATATAAAGTATATATTTAAGTATAATAAGTATATAAGTACATGGATACATATGTGTATATACACATATAATATTTACTATTGTCATAGATTATAGATTAATATTTAGATGGTATGCTAATCCCATTTGCAGATGAACTGAAAATGGGAAGGATAGCTAATATATTAAATATTAGTTTTGTGCTTTATCCAAGAGGCCACTTGAGCTCTAATCACCTCTATAAATAAAATCAAAAGTAAGACATGGCTGTTACAAATCACTGGTGTTATTTACTCAATGAAACATCCTCTAAGGGTCTCTGATTTTTTTTTCTTACTACTCCTTTACAATTAAAATCTTCTATCCTCAGGTTCTTGCAATGTTCGTGTGCTCATCTATAATCAATAGTCAATAAGAATTTATTAAGCACCTTAACTATCTACCTGACACTGTGCCAAGCACAGGAGTACGAAGAGAGGAAAAGACTCACCATGACATTAATTGCTTCATAGTTCCTCAGTTCCTGGGAAGAAAGAGAAGTCCCAATATCCTTGTTAGTGGTTTACCAAGTCACAAGTGCTGGGAAGTTTTTCTATAAAAATTTTTCCATAGGAATAGGGACTGAACCTCTGATTTCATTGCTATAGAAAACTCCTGGGTGAGGAAAGGACCTCAACCAATGCAGTTCAACACCTTTGCTACAAATTATAATCTCTTTTTTATATATTTTTGGTCCTTATTAATTTGTTCATTTAGTTTTAGTTTACAAGATTCTGTTCCACAGTTCTTTGAGTTTTAAATTTTCTTCCCCTCCTTCCCCTCCATGGCAGCATACAATCAAGAATAGGATCTGCAAATACTTTCACATTAGACATTAGTCAGGTTATAAAGAAGGATTGTATGGGGTGGCTAGATGATGCAGTGAATAGAACACCAGCCCTGGAATCCTGAGGACCTGAGTTCAAATCTGGCCTCAGACACTTAACACAAAAACTAGCCATGTGACCTTGGGCAAGTCACTTAACCCCAATTGCCCTCCAAAAAAGCAAAAAGAAAAAGAAGAATTGTATTGGATGGAATGAACAATGGGAAAGAAGAAACAAAACCAAACAAGAAAAAGAAAGAGAACAGGTAGTTTGCTTCAATCTGCATTCAAACTCTGTTCTTTCTAGTTCTTTCTCTAAATGTAGGCATCTCTCTCCTTTATGAGTCTTTTGGAGTTGACTTGTAACCCTGCATTGCTGAGAAGAGTCCAGTCTATCAAAGTTGGTCTAAGAGAGTATATCTAAATTGTGATCTATAATCTAAATTGCTACTTTTCCCCCACCCTCCCTTCTCCCCTACAGTACTGAAAGGTTAATAAGCTTGCCTAGGGTCACACAATCAGGACAGGGTTAGTAGCTTGCCTTGAACCTAAGAAACCTCAAGAAACTCACAGTTTAATAGAGATGGCAACATGCAAGCAACTATATACAAACAAGATGAATACAAGTAAAATTGGAGACAATTAAAAGATTTGGGAATGCTCTAGAATTAAGGGTGGTTGGAATGACTCTGTGTAGAATGTGAGAATTTAGCTGGCACATGAAGGAATCAGGGAGACTGGGCTTTTCATAGCAAAAAAAAAAAAAGAAAAACTATATACATTATTATGACTCATACTTAAGGAATAGGTCCTATTTACTCTCAGCTATAATCTTTTTTTTGTTCTATCAGCTACAAAATTCTGCATTACTAAAGAAGCAGCATCTCTAAAACTAGGGCTACTGCCCCCCCAAATTTTAGAAGTGGAAATAATTTCTACAATAATTCTCTTTTTATATTAAATGTTATTTTGATATTCCCTATTCACCAGCATGTTTAGCAAGGTGGGTGAAAAAAAGGTGGTAAAGATGCAAATTTTATGATACTTTAATTTAATAGCAATAATGAGAAAAGTTAAGAGAAATTAGGTCAGATCAATATATAAAACTATTCTACTTTTAATTATTATGTTGGGATTTATTGTAAACCAGAAGTCATAGGAGATATAAATTCTATGAGAACAGAAGAGTGTTATATATACATATATATGTACATATACATATATAATATACATATATACATAGGAGACAATGCTGACTCTATTGACTGATAGTGGAATTTGCAGAAGAAAAATATTGTAGGCAATACATGTAACACTGAGTTGTTCCTAATCCCTGCCATGGGAGAAAATAGCAATAACATATAGTTATCCCAGAGAGAAAAGATTTTTTTTTCTCCTGTTCACTTTGGAAAATTATATGATTGATCCTTCTTTAAAGTGATCTTTTAGAAATAAAAGATTCACGTAGTGGCAGATAGGTGGTGCAGTAGTGTTCAGGGTTCTGGCCCTAGATAGGAAGACCTAAGCTCAGAATTGGCCTCAGACACTTACTAGCTGTGTGATCTTTTAAAATCATTTAACCTCTGCCTACTTCAGTTTTTTTTAATCTGCAAAATGGAAATAATAATAATACCTCACAAGATTTTTAGGAAAATAATATGAAATAATATTTATAAAACTCTTTGCAAACCTTAAAGTGCTATATAAATGCTAACCATTGTTATATGTCAATTATTCTTTTTTCAATATTCTCACTTCAGTGAGAAATGTGGAATATTTAATCTGCAAAATATATGCATGTATACATTTATCACCTTGTACTCTGTAGCTGTCATGCTAAACTATTTAAAATATTCTTTCCATTTCTTTCATTTTTTTCTCTGTTTCTTTCTCTCACTCTCACTACCTAGGTCTCTGCTTCTACTGTCAGACATTGATAAATTATTTAATATTCAAGCAAACTTCCAAATGCTTTAGCATTTACATTTAATAAATGCTTTTTCATTCACTGAAAAATCTAAAAACTCAAAAGAGACATCTCAAGTTAAAACCATCCTAGATATTTCATCTTGGCTATAACCTCTTTTTCCAGACAGCAAGAGTAGGGAGATGAGGAAGAGTAAATGAGGTACAGGTATCTTGATCTCCAGCAATTTCTGCCTCTCAGTGTTTCCCAGTGCCTCACTCCCACTCTGAGATCTCCACCCATCTTCCAGTCATGAACCAATACAGTACAAAGTGCCCAAGGCTTCATGTACTCCTACCCCCAACTCTTGTCATTCTCTGGAAAGGGGACTATGTGTATTAGTTACTTTATATTTCTTAATCTCCATTTCTTTATCTCTTAAATAATAGTGTTTTATTAAATTCTAAGAACCCTCCCATCTTTAAAATTATATAATCTATGATAAAAAATAAAATCTTGTTATCATAGATATCATTCAGCCTTAAGAAGATTATAGAAAGTTCTTCTGTGGATATTCAATCTCAGAAAGATACAATGTTCCATTCAGATAAAAATATTTTGATACATTTAGATATATAACAAATAAAGTGAAAAATGTAGTGTTTTAATCTAACAAATATTTATCTCAATTATTTTCATTGAAGAGTTTTGAAGTAACAATGTGAACCACACAGATGAAGTAATGTTATTTTTTTATCAGAGAGGGTACAAATACTACATATTTGCAAGGCAATAGAAGGGTTAAAGGAATGTAAAAGAGATCTAGATGGGAGGAAAGTGAAACCTTCTGTTTGCGGCTTTATGCCATTTTTTTGCTAAAAGCTAAGGCAAAGAGTCTAGGGACTGTCTATACCTTACATATCTTATGTCCCACAACATTCTCTAATTGATAGATTCTTAAAGTTTTGCATATCAATCTCTGTCAAAGAGGTGTTGAACTCAGGAAATATGGTGAGCACTTACTATGTGTTAAGCACATTGTGGATGAATTTATAGATAAATATAATACTTAGTTTTCCACCCCACAGCCACTTGTGAGCCTTCAAAATGTTACTATGGCATACACTATATCTTTCCATACTATGCCTTACCACTTTGTTAAATTTCATGACATATTAGTAAAATGTTCTACATACAAAAAAGTTCAGGGTAGGGGTGGGAGATAAGAACTAGAGCTATGATTTCATTGATTTAGGGAAATCCTTGAGGAGGAAACTAATTCTATCAATAAAGATTCTCCATAGGGGAGGCTAGTTGGCACAGTGAATAGAGCATCAGCCCTGGAGTCAGGAGAACCTGAGTTCAAATCTGACCTCAGACACTTAAACACTTACTAGCTGTGTGACCTTGGGCAAGTCACTTAACCCCAGTTGCCCTGCCTTCCCCCCTCCAAAAAGCAAAAAAAAAAAATTCTCCTTCACCTTCTCTAAAACTTAGTCTTAGAGTTGTCAGAGTATTGAGAGTTAATTGACTTGATCAGAGTTACACAGCCAGTATGTGTCAGAATTAATATTTGAACCCAGCTCTTCTTGGCTTCAAGGTCAGATAAGCCACAATATCATTTTGCTTTCTTCTGCAAATAATAGATGCTTAATAATTATTGTTGGATTTTTAAAAGTGAAAACAAAAGCATTATGTACTAAGAAAGTTTCCTCTTTTTTGGATTTCATATTTGATCTCAAAGAAGATGTATTATGGCAAGAAGGGAAGAATATTAAGTGACATACTATAGAAAATGATTTGTGAAGATGATATCAAATGGGGAAATTAGAACTGTGGTTCTCATATTTTTTTAAGTTCTTTATCTGCCCTGGGTTTCATGACTCCTGCTTTGGGAAACACTAAATTCAACTAACTATTGTAGTTGTTTACATATGATTGTAAATGTCTGACATATTAGAAGAGGCCTCAGAGACCATCTAACACAACCTCGTCATTATATTTTTATTAAAGTGGAGGCCCAGGGGGACTTGATCAAAGTTTAAAGGTTTTTCTTTGTGTGAAATACAGAATACTTCAGTGTAATGTAAACTTCTTGACAGAATGGAATATTTTGTTTTAGTCTTTGTAACACCTCTACTTAGATTATTTCCTTGCATATAGTCAGCAATTAATAATCATTTCTTGAATTTAATTGTTTTGAATGTAGTTCTATAAATTATTTTAAATCATATTATTATTTGATTTTCTTCATGTAATGGTAACGAAATTTAAAGATCCCTTTGTATTGCTAAGCTGAAAGGAGTTTAAGTACCTAGTTTCAAATTAAAACTCTGTTAAAGAAATGGAAGGTATGAGCCCCTATTGCTGAAGTAATAGGAAGGGGCTAAACATGGAGGAGCAATCTATATATAGGGAAAAACCCCAGCTAGGAAAGTCAGAAATTCTTGGGATGAGCACCTGAAGGCTGGGCTGCTGTTGCTAGACTGGAACTCCCATGGAGAAAGTGATTTTGATTTTGAGAATGGGAGAAAGTGATTTTGATTTTGAGAACTAAGCTGCTGAAGACTTCTGAGGGGCACCTGGAGCTGCTGAGGATTTCTGAGGACCAGATAGAGCTTCTGAGCCTGCTAAGGATTTCCGAGGACCAGCTGGAGCTGCTGAAGACTGAAGAAGCATGACTGTGGTGTTGGGATTCTATTAAAATGTTATTGTGGCTTTGTTCATATGTATGAATGTTCTTGTTGCTTTGTTAAGCCTTGTCTTGCCAGGAACAAAGACTGTTAAGACTGGACACTATGAGCTCCAATGTGGAGCAGGAACTGCACAGAGACCTGAACAAGGATCTGGGAGCTGTCTGCCTTTGAACTCAGGTGGCAGTTGGTTAGATTTGGGCAGGAGCTGGGACCATGGAAGAGGAGCCATGGAAGCTGAAAGCCTGCCCCAAGTCAAGATGAAAAGACCTCTCCATGGGCACTGAGTAGTGATGAAATTGTGATTTACTTGTGAGCAAGGGGTGGATGGCCTGTGTATTTTCCAGTTAAGAGGGTGCTGAGTAGTGACTGATGACTGAGTAGTGACTGATTTGTAACTTAGTGTGCCCCATGGGTGACCTTTTGTACTTTATGATTGAATGATTGAATTACTAAGTGATTGATTGACTAAATGATTGTACTTTGCTCAAAACTATGTGCCCACTTTGGTGAAAACTATGTGGCGATTTTAGTGATAAGTTGTTTAGTTATTATGTCATTGTGAATGCTGTGTTTTGATTTTCTGTGGTAAGTTATAACATTGTGAATGTCATACCTTGATTTTCTGTGAATGTTTTCCTCTGAATTGTTATTGAATAAATAGAATGTTCACTATACCATGTAATCAGAACCTTGAAAGCTGTTAGCAGCTGTACTCTGGAAAGCTGCTTGTCCTTGGCTTTACACTTGGTATTTAGAATATAATAGCAGAGAATGATTCTATTTGATAAGCTTATGAGAAGACATATTTAGTCAATCAACACTTCTAGGTAAAAGATGAATGAATTAGTGGCAGATGTTTATTTTATTTGTTTATTTACATAACAGTTTCTAAGTGATCTCATTGATGAATTAAAAAATTGATCATGCATATACATATACATATATACATACACATGTATATTTGCTTTTGTTCAGTTGTTTCAATCTGGTCTGACTCCTCATGACCCTATATGAGATTTTCTTGGCAAAGATACTGGAGTAGTTTGCCATTTCCTTCTGAAGCTAATTTTAAAGATAAGGAACTGAGGTAAGCAGGGAAAATGATTTTCCCAAGGTTACACAGCTAGTAAGTATCTTAGTCCAGATTTTAACTCCAGAAGATGAGTCTTTTTGACTCCAGAAGTGGCACTCTATCCAATGTGTCATTTACCTGCCCTGAAATTAAACAGTGCTATACCAAAACACAAAAAATAATTTTACAACCAACCTGTGATATAAAGGTAGGGAGGACTAAAATAAAAGGCAATTTTTACTATAGGAGAGTAGCAACAGAATGGAAAGTTGACATAGAAAGAATTGAATTGGATAAAAAGTGGTTGTAAACTAGATCCTAGAGGAGTTTCCAAACTTCCCAAAGGTAGTAGATTTTGAAGACAAGTCTAAACTATATTAATCAGCTTGGCATGTTAGTATAGAAACAAATCAGCTAGAGAAATAAAAATGGGTGAAGTAAAAATGGAAGTAGATAGGTGATAAGAGGGGAAAGAAGGAATTACATCATCTGAAATTAGAGTTAATCCAGATACATAGAAGAGAAATATTTTATATACAAACATTTGTATCACACATGCACATGCACATGTGTTTACATGCACACATTTAATTCTGTATACACGTACTTTGGAAATATATACATTGATAGATTATGTTTTTTAAAAGTACAACAACAATATGATGACCTAAGTTGAGTACATAAACCCTATGGCAAAAGTATATTTAAATTCTGAAGGGTATATATAATATTATTATAATTTCCTCTTCTCTGGGTTTGCTTGCTTCTTTCCCCAGGCTTAAAACAATGGTATGCCATATTAAAGCCTGGGAGGTCAGCGTCACAGAGTAGGGGGATAACATGGTTAAACCTTCATTCAGGATGATAATTTTGATGGTTGAGTGAAGGACAGACTAGAGTGAGGGAAAAAACTTGTGACAAATAAACAAACCAACAGAGTATTGTAGTAGTCAACATGTAAAGTGATGAGGACATGCACCAGAGCAGGGTAACGGTTTTAGGGGCATATATGAGAGATGTTATCAAGGTAACATTGACAGAATTTGGCAACTGATGGGATATGGAGAGTGAGAGAAAGTGAATTGTAAAGGATAATACCTAGGTTGTGAGCCTGAGTAAATAGAAGGATCATGAAAATCTTGACAGTAATAAGGAAGTTTGTAAGGGGGGAATGTTTGGGAAGAAATCTTATATAGTGAGTTCAGTTTTGGAAGTGCTGAGTTTAAAATATCTACAGTACATCTAGGTCAAGACATCTAATAGACAGCGATGAGAGAGTGGAGGTGAGCAAAGAGGTTAGAACTAGATAAGGAGATTTGAAAATCATCAGCATGGAAAGCAAATGCAGAAGAAGGCCCATACAGAGCCTTGGGGGTATACTCACACTTTCTCTCAAATATACTTCCACAATATCTCTTGCATGCCCCCTTTTCCCATTATCAAGTCCTTATGACCACTGTATATAAACTATTATACTTACTTTCTTACACGTTTTACTGTCTATACTCTTTAACTCCTCCAATACTTCTTATTAAAGCTATTTTTTTTCATGCCTGGACTTGGAAATGTAATTCTTCTGCTCAAAAATTTTCATTGGTTCTTATCTCCTCCAAAATATATTTATTGAGCAAAAGAGTGATGTGACAAATAAATCCAAATACATATAGAATTTTTTGCCTGATATTCAGGACTTAAAACCACCTTGCCCTGTTATCATTCTTGCTTTATCTCAATACTGCTATGGTCCAGTCAAACTAGACAACTCTCAGGCTCCTGAATACACACAATACATTTATGCCCCCTGTTACTTTGCTCATATTGTTCTATTTGCTTGGAATTTTCTCCTCAGTATTTGACTTTTGAAATTCTACCTATCCCTTAGAGCCAATTACAAACCTCACTTCCTCCAGGTTATTGATAACCCTACATTTAGAACTCACATAGCAGACTACTTTGTAACTCTAATCGACATCACAAAATACTGTGCATTCTAGCTATTTGTGAACTGAAAGTTCCTTCTATCTCCATCAGTACATAACAGTGCATTATACACAACAAGCAATTAATAGATGTTATTTATTGCTGTATTTTTTATTTCTTTTAATCTTTATATCCTCTCATGCAGTTAGGTAAGTTTCAGTAAATGTAGGGATTGGTATAAGTTTCTCTTTCATTGATATAAAGCAACTTTCAGGGAGAGATAACAAACGTAAAGAACAATAAGGTCTGGCAATGCATCACTTTTATACATTAATTCCTATTGATACCTTATAGAAACTGTTTCAAGGTGCAAGGACTTAATAAGTTTAGAATCCATGTGCTTCCCAGAAACCACTTAGCTTCCCAGTATTTTGATTAAGAATTAAAGATATCCCAGCAATGATTTCTAAATACTACTGCCAGGCTCCACTAGCAAAATGAAAACCTTTTAAAAATAGTGTTGCTACTGCAAGGCCATTAAGAATTTATGCTCAGTAGTAAATCAGATTTCAGAATCAGAGAAAGGTCATATATACTGCCTAGGAGGAAAGGTAATTCATTTAAATAGAAGATTCAAATTAGAATCATAACAAAGCCATAGAATCATAAAATGTTAGAGTTGGAAGGGCCCATAGAGATTATCCAGTTCATCCCCATCATTCTACAGAGAAGGAAACTGAGCTCAGAAAGAAGTGACCTCCTCAAGGTTATACAGAAAATGAATGGCAGAGCAAAGACTCAAATTCAGACATCTTTGCTGATCTAGCTATTTTCCACTATAAGTTTGGGATGTTCAGGGAGGGCTAGTACCTCTGGTGTGAGGGTTTACCAAGTCATTTTCAGAGCTGCTCATTCACCTTTGGTGTCCACCTGTCACCTGACTCTCACCTCTGGCTGCAAGAAGTTGTAGCTTTCACAGCAGCCACATCCTGGTAAAGCCATCTCAACAAATGGGCTAAACCAGGTCGAAGGTAACTAACTGGCTTCAAATTTTATATTGTGAAGTTAGGGGAATGTCTACCTAAAGCATGTGAAGACTACTCTCAGTGTAATGAGTGGATGAGAACAAGCTGTTCCAACAGCCATGAAGGCAGCTATAGCAGGCACTGTGGAGTTCTAAGAGCTTGGTCAGATATTGAGGATGTCAGTCATCCACTGTATCCCAGGCCATTGCCAACCATCTTAACTTTTGTCTTGCCATTGAACTTCAATGACTCTGGAAGACAGTGAGGTTCACAACTTAGTGTAACTTGCATCTACCTCACTTAAATCCAATTCAAGACATCACCTATCATGATGTCATTGGTCTTTTTTGAAAATGAAGGACAAACAACAACATAAATTATAGTAACAATAACAAAGTTGTTTTTAACCCATTTCAATTTGATAAATAAATCTTGTAATTCTATAGCTTATATGATTTGAATATAAGAGAATTCCATAAGTTGTTTGCTAGTCAATATCAAAAACCATTTATTAATGTTCTAATAATTTCATTGTGCTAGTCTATTTTCAACTTAGTTGTAAGCTCCTTAGGAAGAGTGAGCATATTTTCTATTTTTTGTTTTCCTCTCAGCATTTTCCATCGTGCTAGAAACAGGCTAATTGGTTGATTTTTTGAATATTTGAATATGAATTTCATTAAAAAATACAAAAGAGAAGAAAAAGCAATAATAGTCAAAAGAAGGAAGATGGGGACAGTTAAAATAAAAATTACTGTTTTCAGGTATTAACTTTGATTGTCCCAAGTATATCTATACAAGGATTGAGATTTATTCAGTTACTTTGTATTACTTTAGTGATATGACTGACATTTCCAAAATTCATTAATATTATAATAAACAGTTTTAGAATATATGCTAACTGTATGTTTTCCCTTTTGTTTTAGTTTGTTCCCAGTATTCTCGAGGAGTTTTTGCCATTTTTGGACTCTATGATAAGAGGTCAGTACATACTTTGACCTCATTCTGCAGCGCCTTACACATCTCCCTCATCACACCAAGTTTCCCTACTGAGGGGGAAAGTCAGTTTGTGCTGCAACTGAGACCTTCTCTCCGAGGAGCACTCTTGAGTTTGTTGGATCACTATGAATGGAACTGTTTTGTTTTCCTGTACGACACAGATAGGGGTAAGTTTTAATCCAGTTTCTTTATCAGCAGAATTCTAAATGTCAAACTGAAAGGGCATTTCTGTTTCTCTGGGCTCCCTGTATCATGGTTGAACAAAAGGCCTTGAAACCTTTGAAGGATTGAAAGCAGCCCTTCATAAAATGCTTTCCATTTGTTTTTATTTTTTTGTTTGTTTATTTGTTTTAAATTGTATTTGACCAATTTCTTCTTTATCATAGGGATAGATTTTAGGTGAACATACTTCAAATTCAGTC
Organism: Petaurus breviceps papuanus; assembly: GCF_028583685.1. Classification (NCBI taxonomy): domain Eukaryota; kingdom Metazoa; phylum Chordata; class Mammalia; order Diprotodontia; family Petauridae; genus Petaurus; species Petaurus breviceps. The sequence continues at coordinate 15,481,113 of NW_027187419.1, read as the reverse complement.
TATCTTTTCTACCTTTAATAGACTTAAGATAACTCTGAAAATATTTCTATTTACTCGTGAGATGACATTTTTCATATAGTCACTAAAAATGTTTTTCTCCAAATTTAGTACAGTGATTTTCTTCTGAATCTGAAACATATTGAAAAGATGTAAGTACAGTATATAGCAGTAAGTTTGAAATATAACAGCTGCACTTGAGTAATTGAAAGGTCATGCCAATGACAGAGGAGATTGGAGGGTGAGTCTCCTGTATTTTTGCCATCTTATGTTTTATCTTTACTTTGCAGGTAGTAGAGATTAGTGATTCTACCTGCTCTACATTCTGGAAAATATAGCCAAAAGTCACTAGTGTTACAATGATAGAGAAGATAATGTTCTGCATTTGATATATTTGCCTTTCCCAATTTAATCTATAACTTAATTAGTCCCTAAATTTTCATATTCCTCTTCATTCTGTTTTTAATCTCATGACTAAAAATAAATAGTGCTGAAATAATAGGATCATGGTGTAGATGTTAGTGTAATCCACGATGAACAACACACATTCACTTAAGGTTGATTTTTCTTTAAAGTATATTCATCTTAACATGTAGCTGGAGTTAGAAAGAGGGAGTTCAGAATTAAAATTGAAACACAAAACATCTTGAGAATATTCCTCGGATAACCATCACTTCAATTAGCAAATAAGCATAACACATTACCAAATAAATAAGCTTAAAGATAAGCACTTCCTTTAAAAATGAAAACAATATTCTCTATGTTTAAGACAATTTTTCAGGATAAAAAAAACGTTTATACTATTTCATCCTTAATTAAAATTCATGTGCTTAGTTAGATAGCAACGACATGGCCCAGTAGACAATGTCATACAAAGGGTGGGCTTCACACATAATTTAGAACACCCTGCATAGTCAGTTATCCTTCCAAGCTTCACAATGTTATAATCAGCAGCAAGTCTCATATAGAAATATGGGGACATGTTATGGGAGACATCTTCATTTCTTAAAAATCTAAATTTCTTATTAAGCATTCCATGCTACAGAACTGTGCAATTTTGTTCATTTCTGTCTACTTTGATAAGTGTGCTTCAGGTTAACTAGTGTATTATATTAAAGAAAATTACTCATGCATCAATAAAAAAATAGACTTTCTTATTTAAGTTCAGTTCTTGTATTTTTCACAAAAAGGCATGATAATAGTATGTTCTTCTGGCCTCATATAAGTATCTGAGTGACCTATTTCTTAATTTTTATCTAGTTCATTCCTTCAACAAATATCTATTTATTTATATCATGATAAATAATAATGATTCCAGATGAGGGGATCTCTCATTTGGTGACTTCATCAGTTTCCATGGGTTCATTTATTATCTCTAGGCAGGTAACTCCCTTTATCTCTTATGTAGACCTTAGCATTATAAAATTGCAGTTTGAGCCATAAATTAATTTCTAAGGTCAACAGCTTTCTTCAAAATAAGCCATTTAAAAATAGTATTCAGCTTCATTACTTATAAAACTTTAGAATATTCTAATATTTAAATGGGTCTTTGATTTCATCAATGTGAAAATTTCCTCCACTTTAGCAGATTCTAATCCATTCTTGCTTCCCTATCCTTTTTGTTTATATCATCCCATAAGTTCACCAGAAGAGATACAGAGGTCTTCCTCAGTCTCCTTAATATCACAATAATACCAATGGGGAAAACAGATTGTCCGTTGGTAATTTCTATTCTTGTCACGTGAAATTCCTCTTTTTTGATCTTGCATTTCTTCAATGATTTTTTAAAATCTGGTTCTTCTTTGTTAGTTGTGCTTTATGTATTATGTGTTGGGTTCTATTCACATACCTACCCTGTGCTTCTCTTTTTTTTTTTGAGGGCAATTGGGGTTAAGTAACTTGCCCAAGGTTACACGGCTAGTATTTTTGTGTGGGTATTAAGTGTCTGAGGCTGGAACCGAACTCAGGTCCTCCTGACTCCGGAGCCGATGCTCTACTCACTGCGCCACCTAGCCTCCCCTACCCTCTGCTTCTCAGTTGCCCTGAGTGAGTCTCACTTTTAATTTTTTTAGCAATTGGAGTCTTTCATAACTTGTAGCCATACAACACCACCAGTATATATAAAGAAGGTTTTTTTAAACCCAATTCTATTCAATGCATAAAGATGAATATTTAAAATTTTATGTCTGCTTCAGTATAGTAGTACATCTCAATTTAAAGTGAAATTTCTAGTCTTTTCTTCAGTCATATGCTGTCAGGTGAGGAAAACTACTTTCTAAATCTACTTTTCTATATAAACTTGGGAAGAATATTAGCTCTTTGGGGACTGTGGTGTATGTAACTCAATGGTTACATATTATTAATATATATTAAATATATAATTAAACATTATATATGATATGTAACACAAAATACATTTAATGTATATGGTTAATAGAGGTGGTGTTAGGTACTTAGGAGAGACTTGGCCTCAGAGTCAAGAAGACTTGGGTTTGAATCCTATTTTTTATATATTAGTTATGTAATTATGGGCAAGTAAATTTATCTCTCAGTGCCTTAGGAAACTTTCTAAGACTCTAAGTTACATAAGAGTTACTAAACTGCATTGATAGAGAAAATATCCTCACCAGGCATTTCCTTCACCCATGGAAAACATGGGTAAAGGACAGAGATAAAACAACATTTGAAAAACAATGGAAATATGCAATAATGGTTTGTAAGGGTTGATTTAGCACCTGAATTTCGAAATTCAATTTGAATGAAACTGTTCTGTATCAATCAATCAATCAATAAACATTTATTAAGCATGTACTATGCACCATATATTGGTTGTTTTAATATAAAAAATATTTTGAAGATGGATACAGTTTTTGTCTATAATTAAGGTGTGTTTTAAAGATACTGTTTAAAATATTTGGTTTTCTAATAACACGAAATTAATGCTTTTGAAATGTAATCAGGATTGCCCCTATTCTCCTCCCTGCCCTGACTATCTCAAGAATTAGTCATTGAATTTAACCATGCACTGTCTGCCCTGTCAGTTTGGACTTGAAAGATAGGTAAATTATATACCTATTTTCTTTCTGCATGAAATTGTATATTTATGAGTTGTGTGTATCTCTAACTATTCCCATAGTTGCCAATACAAAGGGTGAAGTTAGGATCTGAGGAGCTATGAACCTGTTGATTTTAATATTCTGGAGAGCTGTGTTGACATTTTTCAAATATATGACATAAGTTTTACGATGTTGACCTTATACCCAAGATAAGAACTGTTTTGCATTTATTATATTCCATATTGTTATTTTCCTGGCACTTCAATTTTTAATATGCTTTAATGCTTGATAGGCTAATGATAATCTTGGAGAGGTTATATTCAATTTTTTTCTATAGCATTTCAACAAATATTATAAAGTGATATATTAACAGTGCCAAATAATGTGTGTAATTCCAGTGATGTGAGATTTTTGCTTTGTCTTGAAGCATGATCTGTTTCTGTTAAGGGCACAGAAGTTCCTGAATGACAGAAGTGGCATATTTCAGAGTAGATTCTTGTCCCCTAAGTGATGACATTATATTTTAAATGTACACTACCAAATTAGAAATTTTTTAAACATATAGCCAGTATTTGAAGTTGTATAGATAAAGAGGGTACAGTTTTGAGTTTTGTTTTGTTTTTGATAAATTTGCCTTCATTGACCTTTTCTGAGTCCATGTAAATCTATTCAGAGAGTCTTTCCTTTCTTTCTGTCCTTATATTCTATTATTTTCCCATGTTTCTTTTCCCCTTATTCTTCAATTTATCTTTTTTTTCTAGAGTAATTCAAGGTAAACCTTTACTTCACAGTTTTGCTATCAGCCTGCAGTGTGAAGGAGATATGGTCAGTATTGACAGTCATAATAAGAACCATTTCTTTTCTTCTTTTCTACCACCTTTGTAATGTAATTTTGAATATTAGAGTTATAGCATTCTACTCCATCCTATATATCAGTCCTTTATAGATAAACTTTATCAACACTCATCTAGACATGGCTTAATTACACAAGTAGTATGGTTATCTGATCACCTCATTAGACATTTCATACCATTTATGGACCTTTTCAGTTAATAAAAAACAATGTTTCTTATGTTTAGCCTAAATCTGCCTTCATGTAAGTGACCCCATAAGCCACATAATTCTATTTCTTCCCTCTGGAGTTACCCAGAAACAGTTTCAATAATCTTTCACAATATAACCCTTCCCATATTTGAAAACAGGGATCTTATCAGGCGTTCCCTATTTCTGCTCTTTCTCCAGGTTAAATATCTCCTTTCTTCATGTGGTCTTCATATGACAAAATTTTCCATCTCAGAATCTTTCTCATACTTTTTTGAAAGGGTTCTAGCTTGTCAATGGACATCTTACAAAGTCAGTCCCAAAACTAAGTCCCAAACCTCCAGGTGTAAGAGAATGAGGCAATTCCCTATCTTGTTCTGTGTTCACCCATTATCTTTAAACAATCTAAGATTACATTATCTTTTTTGGCATTCACATCACATTTAAACACCTACTGAACTAGTTGTCAATGAAAACTCCCAGGACTTCTTCAAATGAATTTCAATTAAGCCAGATATCTGATATCCTGTACTCCTTCACTTCATTTAAAAAATAAAACTAGTGGCAAAGCATCACAGTTGTCATCATTAAATCTCACCTTGTCAAATTCAGTCAATTATCTCAACATATCTATATCTGTCTTAATGCTGATTCTTGTAACACTTATATTCACTATTCTGTTCAGCTTTATATCATTCAAAATTTGAAAATATATATATATATTTTCTTGAAATTAATCCAAACCATTGATAAAAATGTTTACCAGAACTGGATCAAAAATAAATTTTTGTAATTCATCATTAGAAACCCATCCTTCTGATACCTTCATGTAGTTATAGATCCATTAGTCAAGAGTTTGGGTTATGATAGTTCAGATAGGCAATAATCCAACTCAACATATGATCATTCATCACACATTTGTCCATCTTTTCAATAAAAATACCAAAAGTGAATTTGTTAACTACTTTATTAAAATTCAGATAAAATATATATATATATATATAGCATTCTCCTGATCTACTAGTCCAGTAACCATGTGAAGAAAAACAATCTTAGTTAGTCTGTCTTTACTTGTCTTCCTAAGTATGCATCTATAATACCTCTAACCCATTCTATAATGTGTGGAACATCTATATTGTCTAAATATATCTCCCCCCTTCCTAATACATGTTCTGTACAAAGCAGGCACTAAATAAATGCTTTTAAAATGAATGAATTTTGTGGAATGAATTAATTTTTTTGAGGCTAGTCATCAAGCTCACTGGTCTACATTTAACAGAATCCAACTTTTTCTTCCTTTTTGAAAATATAAATATTTGCCCATCTCATTTTTTTCTAATGATACTCTAAAAATTTGAGCTAATTGTAGTTATAACTGACTATAGGCAGTGAGGAAGCCACAAGATCATCCAAAAAGTCTTATTAAATATCAAGCCCTGAGCTAAGCTAAGCAACAACATATTAAAGTTACAAGTATTATTAATGTTCCTCCTACCACACACATAAAAATCTCTAACCATCATAAGTTTGAGTTAATCAGAATATTGATTTATTATGGCAATTCATTAAATTTGAATCGTTATTCCTTAATACATTTATATATTCTTCCTGAAAAACTCAAACTTTGCCTGGGCTGTACCTTTAAGTTTATGGAATGTTCTATTTTGATCTCCACTTCAGTTAACTTTACTGTGATAATTATACTTCCAGAGGTATCCATACCATCTTCAAGGGTTGATTCTGTCTTTAAATTCTCATCCTTTGGTAGGCTTCCATGACTGATTGTATTACATAGGAATTTTACTTTCTGATATTCCTATTCAAACACTTCCCACTTAAAAGCCTTATCTATATTTTTTGTGTCAAGGTAGAGATCACCTTAGAGAGCCTATGAAGAATTTTAGATCTCTTCCATTTTAATTCCTCATAGAGATTATTCAAAATGATATGGGGAGAATTTTTTGAAAACATTCTATCCTGCTTGAACCATCTTTCATTTTAAAGTCTTGGAATCATACATGTAATTTCCCTAAACTTGGAACTTAATATCTAAAATAAATGTGTGTCAGGGTGGCTAGGTGGCACAGTGAATAGAGCACCAACCCTGGAATCAGGAAGACCTGAGTTCAAATCCGGCCTCAGACACTTGACACACTTACTAGTCATGTAATTTTGGGCAACCTATTTGGCCTCCAAAAAGAAAAAAAAAAACAAATAAAATAAATGTGTGACTTTTTCCATCTTCTTGTCCTATCATGAACACTGGAATAATATGATCACTCTCTCTATCAAAGTTCCTATTATTCCAACTTCATCAGTAGATTCTTCCTTTTTAATTAGAATCAAATAGCAATTGTCTTTATTTCTTCTGAAGTGAGAAATAAAATTGTCGGAAAGAAAAGTTAAAATTGGGTCAGATGATCTTTTAGCAGAACAATAATTTCAGCAAATGACCAGCTTACTTCCATGATGGCTATATCTTGCTTTCAGTGCCACATTTGTAATGTGTTTTGTAGAAGAGCAGCTTTTATGTCCTACTGTAGACCATCTATCCATGGTATACTCCCAGGAAAATATCACTTTCATTTATTTCAATACAATATAGTCAAATATCCACCTTTCTTCAAGTTTGTGAATTTCCATATGTGTGTTCATGTTCTTGGCATGTATCAAATTCCTTCCCTCAACATACATGCTATGTATGCCCTTTCATAATGTCTGTTTCTTTTAAACAAAGTTCTACACTTAATTGCTGGCTTCTAATCATGAGTGCTGTTCCACAAAAGTGTGGAGGAAGGAACAAGTAATCAATAATGTCTTGAAAGGAAAGCTTGAGAAGAAAAGAAGAGCCAACCCATCATAATCTAACCCTAGTCAGTAAATCATTTGGAGCAAAGTAGGAACTTAATAAGTGTTATTTGATTGAATCATCTTTTCCTCCTTTAAATATTCTCTCTCAGTGATAATAAGTGGGTAGAATGACACAAAATTCACAGAAATTCCTTGATTCAGTTTAATGTGAGATCAAGAATTCATATAATCCAAAAATAATGAAATTTTCTTTTCTTTTCTGCTAATCATTTTTCAACAACTTTCCAAAGCAATTAATTTTTAAATTCCTTATCCCTGCATGCATATTTATAGTCTGAAAAATATATTTCCTTTCTAAAAGGATATATTTCAAAAATTATATGCCTTTCTTCACAAAAATTTTGTTCTTTTTAATAAGAGTAGAATATAATACATGAATAATCTGACTTCAGAATTGTAACTGAAATGTTTATCATAGAAAACCTGGATATTTCAGACTTAATATTTGTATAATAGTTACTCAAAATAAAAAAAGGATTTCTTACTTCTCTTAAAGATATTTCATATCCAGTGTTAGATAGCTTCATGATGGCCAAGATCACTACAGCAGAATCTGTCACTTGGACAAAGTAAGAGTAACTTTCAAAATTCTAACCTTATGTTTTCAGTTATGAAGTATTACTATCATATGCATAATAATGCAAAAACTCAATTATAATTGCTCTAATTTAATATTACATAGGCAGAAGCAACATTCTTCACTTAATGTTTTTCATCAGTAATAAACAAAAAACATATTATTTGGAAAGTTACAGTTGTTATGTTTAAATAAAGAAACCAATACACCAAGAGGCAAGAGAAGAATTTGGAAGTAACACATTAGATGCAGTTACATAATCATCACATGATCAATTTAATGATATGTCTTTCCTGACAACATCATTTTCTTTGAAGTAAGAAGAAATGTATGTAGAGACTGAGAGGACAAAATATTAGTATCGTGGTAAAGGAAAAAAAGGCAAAAACAAAACAAACCCAAAATAATGCCATTTGTCAATAAATTTGCTATCATCTATGACAATTTAAAGACCTCATATGGTATTCTTCCCCTGATCCATCAAAATTTTCCACTCTTTCTCATTACCTCTCCTATTCCATCATTTTACTTTCCTTTTCTATACTATGTCCAACTATATTAAATTAAGGGAAACATAAGCTTTATATATATATATGTATGTATGTATAATATACTTATGTGTGTGAATAAATGCAGGCAGAATATATATGAGTATATGTACACAAATGTGTGTGTTTTTATGAATATATGCATATCAACACATTTTGTTTATGCAAAATATTAAGTTCCTTCTATGTGCAGGATACATTACTGAGAAATATAATGTAAGTACTTTAGTAGAATATAAGTACCTTGAAGACATGGTTTATTTTATTTTTGTTCTGTTTGATGGAATTTTATAAGTAGTATCATTTAACCTAACAGCTAAGAAAAGAAGCAAGGTTCCAAAAAATTTGAAATGAGGCCCAAGATTAGCCCCAAAATGTTTGAACCATCCCAGAATTTCACTTGATGTATTTCAACTCACTCAAAATTTTAAGTGCCTACTACATGTGAGGCAATATAAAAAGTTGAGGTAAAACCTACCCTTATGAAGGGGACAGCATTCTAGAATGTTAAAATATACACAAAATATCTACAACATAAAATAATGCATGATCAGTAAATTAGAAAGGTCCAAAGTGGCATATGAAGTTTGAGGAAAGAAAGAATTATCATTATAGAGCTTTATCTGTAGAAATTCTATAGATGGATAGTCAGTTGGAACTGAATAGGAAAAAAATGATCAGGTTGGATTTCCATGCTTTCAGTAATCCCAGACTCCTTGATACTTCAAAGCCCTTCTCTTTTAATGGTAATATGCTCCTCATAATGCAATATGACTATTTATCAAAGAATGTAACCACCAGAAGAATCAAAATCTTTGATGACTCTCAAGATCAATGGGATGAGATATGATGGACAGAAGGTTATAGTCAGTTACTAATGGGGACTTCAATTCAAGAGGCTTAAAGTACATTATTAAGGGTCTATATAAGGAAAGGAACATGGGTGGTCATATTTTTCAATGAAGGTTAATAGATGGACACCACATCCAAAATCTTGGTAACCCAAACATATTTTAAAAATCCACTTAGAATATTGGGTCAAACTTCTAAATAGGATGGATAGAACACCATGAATAAGAATCACATAGGATTAGAAGACTTACATGGATTATTTCCTCATACTACTGAATCTTGTATCTTTTGAATTATCAAAGTAAATGTTATTGATTGGGGAAAAGAAGCTTTTGGGAAAAAAATTTGGGAGTCATAATACCGGAATACCAAGCCTAGAGCTATTAAATTATTTATCTGTGTGATTCTGCACATATCATTTGCCCTCTCTGAATACCAATTTCCATCCCTGTAAAATGGGGGTATTAGACTAGATGATTTCTATGGTCTTTTATAGCTCTAAATCTTGTGGTTCTTTTATGCTTTTTCAAAAACATTTATATCAGTGTCCAGTTCTATGCTCCATGGGATATAATCTAAAGCAATAGCATATAGTATTAGTATGTCATAGAGTCATATATGGGGGAGCAGGAATGGACATGAGTTCCAAGAGACAGTTAAGATTATACTGGAAGGTAGCAGCAGAATTACAGATTCCTTTGGATGTTTCTCAATATTTTTGTTGTGCTCTAGTCCATAGTGAAAGGGGGATATTTAATGGTATAGTGTACCTAGGATCATAGACAAATGATAATGCTTTACAAGACTTTCAACAGAGCAATTATTGACACTCCGATATTTTTTTTTGCTTGGGCCAGTTTTAAAATTCCTATGAGATACCTGGAACATTACTGGAAAAATAGATTTTGTGGTGGTAAGGAAATGACCCACTGAACTGATGGAAAAATACTAGCATGATATTAGTGGTTACATAAAAGATTTATTATATAGTTAGTACTTTTTAAAGTTTAAGGTTTTGTTGTTTATTTGTAAAGATGCCAGGTAAAAATCACAAAAATCTGTAAACTTTTAGTAGATAAGAACCACACAGATCAACTTCTCAGCACCTTTCTGTCTTTTTTTTAAATTGGAGGCCACTGAAAGCTTCACTGAGGTAGATTATTCCACAGACATTTTTAATCTTTTTCTACCCATAGCATATCCCCAGGGATTCAGTATCACAGAATGCTTTATATGAAGGCATGTCGCCCACACAAAGCTAAGGGAAACCCATTCATTTATTCTGTATTAATCCTGAGCAGGTATGATAGAAAAATACATTTATGCCAGCTCTGATTTGAGACAGATTTGAACACTGATTTAGATACAAAAGATTTTTTTTCACTACTAATCCCTTAAATTTTTTCAAACACATTGATAAAAATACTCTAGAAAAACCAATGAGAAAATAAACTCCTACAGCTTTACATCAAATCTTTCAGTTACATCACTCACATAATGACATCAAAATAAACCAAACAATACATGGTTATGACAGTACTAATGCTGTCAATTTTATATTCTATTTTGAAATAAAAACAGAAAATGTTTGCTCTGCATAGGACTGTAGCTGTTAGCATTGGTTAGTCTTAGTCGCTTTTTTTCTCAGACCAAGAAACTGAGTTCCAGAGAGTTAAAAGCACTTCCTAAGATCACAGAGGCATTCGTGGAAGAGACCAACTACCAATAAAGGTCTCCTTGACTAGTAATGCACTCTTTACACTATCATTTTTATGTCTATTTAGTTTTATTTTGTTTTTTCATTTTTTAAAATTCTGAACTTACACATCAGGTAGCATTTCCATATACATTGTAGGACAAGAGAAGGTTGTAAGTAAAAAATAATGATAATGATAATCTTATTATTGATAATGGCTAGTGTGTGTGTATCACTTTAAAGTTGACAAAGAACTTTGTACATGCTATCTCATTCTATCCTCACAAAAACTCTATAAGGTGAATGCTATAATTACCCCCATTTAAAGTGGAGGAATCTAAGCCTGAAAGAGGTTAAATATTTTGCCCAGTGTTACACAACTAGTAATTGTTTAAGAAAGGATTTAAATTCAGTTCATTCTGACTGCAAGTCCTGCATATAACTGCATATAGTTATTAGAGAGAACATGTTTTTTTTTCCTCTGAAGCATATCCTTACTCCAACATGTAACTTTCAAAGCTGTCCTTATTTGTGACTTTTTTTATTATTTTTCTCTATTCTCTTCTGTTGCTCTGTTCTCTTTTTTTTCCCAAAGAGATAATGGCAGTGGGGGGAAGCTGAAGCCAGGTTACCTAAGGAGAGGCAAACCAGCCCAGGTCAGAAACTCAATTTCACTCAGAAACTGAACAGGTCACAGTTCCTTTGGGATCATAATGGGGCCATGCCTAAGAGTATCCCCTGCACTTCCAATTTGTAAAAGAGGGAGACTCAATTTTAAAACACATACATGTCTGTACATATGTATACACAGTTAAGAAAAAAAATTCCTACATTAAGAAAAAAAATTCTTACATTCAAAAATGTAAGTCTCGTTATCCAATTTAATTCCTTCTCTCTTTGTCAGCATAGTCTTCTGTGTCTTAATAACAAAGGTAAGATGGCTCTGTTTTGTGAAATTATTGGTTGAACACACTTATTATACTTAAGCACAGTGTTTTGAAATTAATTTACATTCTGATTTTTCTCCCTGAAAATGATTGTGCTTGGATATAAACACACAAATATATATCGTATAAATAAATTAATTTTGCTAAGGGAACTGTAACAAGAGTTAAAACTTAAAGGATTCTAAAGGGAAATCCAAGTGAATGGGTTGTGTGTCATCTAGAAAGTTTATTATGTGTATTAAAAAGGCACAACTACCTGCATTACAGTCATGGATTAAAGGAAAACTATGTTTTCCCACAATCCCTTTTAAAAACAATTTAATAATCTCCACCCAAAAGTTTGGGACAATTTGTTATTTAACTTTTAATTTTCTAAATAAATAAAGGAATAGGTAGATTTTTAACCCTTATTTCACAATACAGAATAACCTCTTGGCACAGTTGTAAGTTAGTTGTGATAAGCTTTTTATTTATTCTTCCTGCTACAAGACCCTTCCACAAAAATGAAAAAGAAATAAAATTATTACAAATCCCACATTGGCACTCATTAACTGTTGGAAAGCTTGCCACTATTGTTAACCACTTAATCTCATTAAATATTTTAAAGCTTAAAGAAAAATAAAATGTTACCTAATCACCAGGACCTACCTTCCCCTAAGCTCAATTTTGCAGTTGCAATTTGTTCCACCCCACTGGAATTTCCCACAAAATACAAATGAATCTTTTTGTAAAGAGCTGTTATAATTTGTATGATTGTTGTACATTTGCTTTCACTAATGGACAAAGGAAAAACAAACTGAGAAATGGTATGGGAAGTGAGAAAGAAAATAGGCATCCATAAAGAATATAAACACAACAAATTTATATACACATACAAGTCATAAAAACAATATATGCATCTATGACATCAACCCTCTATGGTAAAGGCCTGTGCTTGCTACTATAAATTCCTAAACTGTCATATTCCATTTTAGTTGCTTTGGGATTCAGAGATTTTCATAAGAGATAGTCTAGCCAGGCATCCTAGCATATGAAAAGTAGTATGACTATTATAGTATCCAATTTAACTCATTTAAGGGAAGGCACAAGGCATGCGAGACATCCAAGAACATGAGGTAGGTGATAGGAAATAGGTAAAAAAAAAAAAAGGAAGCATTCCAAGGGGGGAGGGGAGAATACACTGTCTCAGTATGCAGATGGGCACTGTGACAGGATCTTCAGGCTGCAGCTAGAGGACGAATTAGACTGATCATCCTGTAAAAGCTACCTTCTAGATATGCCACATTCAGATTAACCCAAGCTCTGGTAAATCCCAGTTTGATAATGTGAATGCTTTGGTTTTTTTTCCTTCACACATTAGGGAAATTCAACATCCTAGGGCAACCCACACATCAGAACAACACTAAGTTGTGTGGGGACCACTGTTATCTAGGAAAGGGCAGAGTTTCTAATAGCCACATGGGAAAGGCAGAGATGACCCCCTTGCCAGTCAGTCATGGGGCATGGAAATTTCTAGGAATAGAAGATTCCAGAAAAGTAAAGTGTCAGGCAGTAAAAGGAAGAACATCTAGAGTAGAAGGACTTTATCTAACATCATCCATCTGGATCTCAAAGAAACCCAAAACCTTGGTAACTTCACACCTCTACCCATAATTCTTCAGTGCTGCTAGTTTTAAGACTAATGTTCTCTTTTCAGAATTGCTAATAGCCATATATATTGTGTCTATATGCTCAGATTATAGATTTAGAGCTAGAAGCAACCTTAGAAACAACTGAGCCCCCCTCCCTTTTCATAGAAAAGCATAAAGAGTGTGTGACTTGCCCAGGGTATAAAATGTGTAAGTTTCTGAGGTAGAATTTGAACCCAGTCCCTCCTGATCTCAATTCCAATTCTCAAATCTATTACACCATGTTTCCTTTCTAGGTTTTTTTAATTGGATATTATACCAGATGACTTTGTTACTAGTGCATTATTCGTAGTAACCATAGTTTTTAAAGTCTCCAGTCTAATTCCTTTATTACCACAAGAAGATGATATAATTTTATTATATGAAGATGGTAGTCTGGGGGAAGAAATAACCTTTCTTTTATGGATCTAGCTTTTCTTATAGCAGGTTGTCTCTATTTTAGATATGTCCCCTCCTAACACCTGGCACTGCCCACCTACCCTTTGCCTAAATCTGTTAAAGGTGAAAATTTCAAAGCTGGGAAGTAGAGACTTGGCTGGCCAATTCCTAATGTTCTACCTGCCTATAGCATGTGATTGGTAACCAAAGAGCTTTCCATCAAACTTGGTTTAGCTACATTTTTGTATTTTCTTGATCACAGTACTCTGGAGATACCTCTACTTTGCAGTCCTCTTATCTGACTGGTGAGTCCCTGACCTCAACCACAATTTTGTCAGGTTCCCAGGCCATGCATATTCATTTCACTCTCAGTTCCATTCCTGGCTGTATAGGATTTTTCACCTACTTTTCTAGCATCCTTGCCCCCATGTAGGTACCCTTTCCCCCCTCCTCTTTCTAGCTTATTTTTAAGCGTTGTCTTCTCCATTAAAATGGGGGTGATAAAAATAATTTTTTTTAGAAAATGGAGATCCCACTCTTCCTTCTAGAGGTGGAATTATATTTTTTTGCTTGTATTTTTATCCCCAATGCTTAGCACCGACCCAGAGTTTTTAAAGTCTCCAGTCTAATTCCTTTATTACCACAAGAAGATGATATAATTTTATTATATGAAGATGGTAGTCTGGGGGAAGAAATAACTTTTCTTTTATGGATCTAGCTTTTCTTATAGCAGGTTGTCTCTACTTTAGATATGTCCCCTCCTAACAGCTGGCCCTGCCCACCTACCCTTTAGTGATGACCCATAAGTGATGCTTAATGAATGTTCTATCTTTCTAACTCATATAAGAAACAGAATAAAATCAGTATGACTCAGATATGCTTCACCCTCTTAGGTAAAATAGACTATTGCCACTACTTATTGATTGCTGACACTTGAGCAAGCTGTAGAATAGGTAGGTTATTAGATGTTGATTCTCTTCTCCTCCCTTCTCTACAGACCATTAAAAATGCTGACAATCTGAGGCCCTCTTTC
>NW_027187419.1:15399775-15466419 GCF_028583685.1 Petaurus breviceps papuanus | reverse complement strand
AGAGAAGAGAGTGTGGTGATGAGATAATGGGAACCTAAGGAAATATACCCTTAGACACATAATCTGACAAAAAAAATTAAAATAGGAAATGGGTAACAAAGGGTGGTGAGTGAATATATAAAATAGATACTTGTAATAATGAACACAAGCAATAGTAACCAAATAAAATCATTATAGGATGGGACATTGTATAGATTCACTCAACTGTTACTACATAGAAAGGAGTAAGAGCAATTGATGACCCTTTCATAATCTGGATCTCTAGTAGCTGCAGAGAAGTATATGGCATGCATGCAGCATTATAGCTGTGAAATGATCAAGAATGTTTGGTAATTAAGCTCTGATCGAAGAAAATTACCACAGAAATTTGTTTTAAAAATAATTTCAACATTTATTGATTGCTTATACAAAAGTCTGTTAGAAACTTATGATACTGGTCAATCGGTGAATAAACATTTATTAATTGCCTACTATTTGCCAGGCACTATGTAAAATACTGGGTACACAAAAATAGGCAAATCACAACCCCTGCCCAAAAGGAGCTCACAGTCCAATGGAGGGGACAACAGCAAAGGAATATGTACAAACAAACTAAATACAGAACAATTAGGAAATAATTAACAGAGATAAACCACTAGAATTAAGAGGGTGTAACAGCAAGCACCCCAGCATACCCAGGCTGGCTGCCAACACAGGTTTTTAAATCTGCTTTTAGGATTTAAAGGAAAACAACTCAAAATGGGTTAACAATCTTGCTTTAATCAATCAAACATATCATTTACTTAGGTCAGGGGGAAAAGTTCAGCACCCTGAACTTCAGAGTATACAGTCAGGTTACAAGCAGAAGTTACAAGAAGACATAGAAGCAGATCAAGCAGACAGGCCTCCAACCGTCTGACCATTACATCCATATCTAGTCATAGTTGCCAGAGAGGGAAGCACCAACATTTGTCTTTTCAAAGCCTGGGGCTCAATGGCTGCCCAGAGTCTCATCTGGTCAAATCACACAATACTTCTCAAAGTGATCCCCAAAACAAAACTCCATATCAGGGTTTATATAGCCTTCTCCTGACTCAAAGAATGTAACAACCCTCTTGACCCACTGCCCAATCAAAAAGCATTCCTGAAAATCAAGCCTCCCCCCACAGACTCCAGGTGCACTTAAGCTTATCAAAATCCCTAAGGTCAGGAAAGATCTTAAATTTACATTCCCATAAGAGAAGGGTTGGGAAAAGTTTCCTGTAAAAGATGAAATTTTAGTTGGGATTTGAAGCAAGACAGAGAAGGCAATAGGTGGATATGAAGAGGAAGAGTGTTCCAAACATGAGGGACATCCAGAGAAAATGTGAGTGACAGAGAAATGGAGAGCCTCATTGGTGGAACAGCAAGAAGATGAGGTGTCACTGGATCCAACAATACTAGGTAGTAATGAAATCCATTCCTTGAGGAGTCCACTGACAAGGAAGACTTACATGATAAGCACAGAGGAAGTACGTGCAAAGTGATTTCCAGAAGGAGGAGGAGCAGGATCAGTAAAGGACTTGGGTAGAAGGAAGAAGAAACTGAGCTATACTTTGAAGAAAACCAGAGATTCCAGTGTTCTCTACATGAAGCAATTAGTAAAAACACACTTATTAAGTGCCTAGAAGGTAATAAGTCACTCTACTATATGTCCAGGATACAAAGATAACAGTGAAACAACCTTTGCCCCCAAGAAAATTATATTATCTAAAAAAATGTAGGCTACATACAGACTAGATTATAAAAAGCAATAGGAATCATATTTGTTGTTTTTAATACTCTTAATGAAAATCAAAAACCTTCCAATGATATTTTCTTTAAATTCTCTAGGCTCAGACATGAGTGACCCTTACTCCTCATCCTGTGTTATTTTGGTAAACACAAAACAGAATAGCATCAAAACAAGATTATTCATGATTGTGAACCAACAACCAGGAGAGCCTCATTGTCATGGATAAGGGCAAAATGTTGCTCATGACAAACCTTCCTGTTGCTGTGAGAAAATCCCAAGCAGATGTTTCTGCAGGGACTTCACATCTTAATTTGAAGTAGAAATGATCAGAGTAAACATAGCTTGGAAAATTGTTCTCCCTCCAGGATGATAATGAATTCACCCAATGCCCAGCACTATAGCAATCTTAACTGTCCTTGAAAGAAGCAAACAAGAAAACCAGCCACAGATTCAAATGCTTCTTCTTTAGAAATTTATTTCAGCATGGGAATCTGAGTCCTGCAGATGCTGTGTATGGGCCTTTTTATGGCCATGGGTGTTGGCTTCATTACTATAGTACATATGGAGGATGACAAAGGCAAGCACAGAAGAAACTGCCAACTCCTGGTGGTAATGCCAAATTAATACTGAAACTAAAATATACATGTGTGCCAATTATCTTCAAAGTGTATTTCTGTTGATTAAAAGAGTTTTTCTTGTCATAAAAACATTAACTGAGTATGGACAGAAATTGACATTGGTGTAAGGGCAATAGAGTAGATTTGTCTTTAAAAATTGTGTGGAGAATTACGGTTTCTGTATTAATGATTTTTTTCTGGTTTTGATGAGTAAATGATAATTCTTACAAGATTGTAAATCTACATGCCTATTTGCAATTGCATAATACCAAAATATTGTTTCAAAAATTTTAAACTAAAATGCTTCAAGGAAATTAAATCAAATATAGTTCACAAATCATACTAAGTAAATAAATCTAGGGCTTTTTTTCTTCTTTACAGAGCACATGTCTCTTACCTTATTGGAGTTGAGTATTTTCTGGACATAGTTACTATTGCTGGAGGGAAGGAAAGAAAACAAGGGCAGGGGGAAAATGTCCAAATATGCTAATAGTCTTTTGTTCTGTTTACAAAAATATCACTTATGATTTATCACTTCATGTCACTCAGTACCTTTGATCCAAACCATGGCTATACAACTATTAAGATCTATGAAAAAAATACTTATAATCATTTAAAGTCCTATTCTAAATTTATTTCACAAATGCTTATCTCAATCAACTAACAAACCTTTATTAAGTGCTTATTATATACCAAGCACTGTGATAGGCACTGGAGACACAAAAAAAGTGAAAACAAATTGCCATGATAAGACTTTATATTCTACTGGAGGAGAAAAATGTTGCATCTATATCATCCAATCAATTAATAAACATTTGCTAAGGGCCTACTGTGTGCCAGACACAGTGTTAAGCACTGGGGATACAAAGAGTCAAAAGACAGGTCCTTCTGTCTAGGAGCTTGCAATCTAATGGTGAAGGCATACATACAAAAATATGCAAAGAAAGTTATATACAGGGTAGTAGAAAATAATAACAGAATGGAGGGAATGGAATTAAGAAGAGGAACTGGAGAAAATTTCCTGAGAAAATAGGACTTTTTTGGGGACTTAAAGGAAGCCAGGTGTGTAAAAATACAAAGTAAATAGAAGGATATAAAATGCGAAGATCATCAGATAAGAAACAATGTCAAGGTGGACCTCCTGAAGGAGCTGGGTTTTGAGATATATTTCCTTAAAACTTTTGATTTTTAATTTTTTGTATACTAACATAAAATGAATAGTATTAAAAACAAAAAGTGCAATATCTATTGATTTATAACAATATAAAGATAGTAGCAATTGTTTTACATCATATTATATGAAACATAGAAGAGTTGTACCTGTATCTCATTTTTTGTGTCATTTAACCTCATTCACGCTATCCTCTGATGCATTTTAGACTATAGATTTCTTTTAAATACTCCAATCTTGTAAAATTATTTCCCCTTAAAACTAAAAAATTTAAAGGTCATTCATTCCTCTAAGAAATGCTTATGCAATTTGGATGAAATAATACTTTAATCTGGATAACCATTCCGAATCAAAACCTCCCACATTTCTTGACACCAGGATTCGACTGTAGGAAGTTTCTTCTGATGGTATGGTTTGGCTCTTCCAACTTTTATAGCTGTTAAGAGTAAAGAAATGCTAGCCCTTTATATGTGATTATGTTATTGCTTGACACATTTATTTAAATCTCTGAACCTATTATCATATGACCATATTTAATTTAAAATAAGTGGTAATTACATAGAGTGCTTGTCAGAAGGTAGATAGATGTGTTTCAACCTGAGTCATAGAAGGCAACTGCCATAGAGAGTTTGAGGGAGGGAGAAACTTAAAATCATCAGGTCAAATCATCTCATTTTAGAGCTTAGGAAAGTAAAGTCTGGTGAAATGCAATGACTTGCCTGAGATCAAATATGTTTACATACACCCAGATCAATTAAACAATCAATAAAAATATTAAATGCCCACTATGTGCCAGACATTGTGCTAAGTGCTAAAGATATAAAAAGAAGCAAAAGGTGGACTCTGCCTTCAAAAAACTTAAGTTCTAATGGGGAAGACAACATGTAATGAAATATGTACAAAGAAGCTATATATAGGATAAAGAGGAAACAATTAACAGAGAGAAGGCACTAGATTTAAAAGGTACTAGGAAAGGGCAGTACCTTCTCCTATAATATCCTCACTTTCTATTCTAATTTTATGTTTCTAATTTGAATCCCATTTTATCTTAGTAAGTAAATATAATTTTTGCTAAAGTTTAAGGTTGTCACTTGCTTATGAGCATGCTTTTGGTTTATCATAGTTTGTCAGTTACTTAGAAACAAACTTTGTTTCTCCTTAAGAGTTTCTAAAGGAATTGTATTTCTAGTCAATCAAAAGGCTTTTTTTCTTCTGCTGTAGTAAATTTAAAATTGTCATAATATTTTCCAAATATTTACTTGTTTAAAAAATTGCTTATGATGAACATGCTTTCTCTTTGGAAATATGGAGATAAATAGTTTCTTAGCTTATGTAAGAAGTTCTGTGGGTCTGAAGATGCATCTTTTATTGGATTTTGCTCAGGTTTGAGCATGATTGTGATTTGTGCCTCCATGGATGATTTAGGAATTTTCACATCTGCTAAATTGCCTTTGTGTAGTTCCACTAAATGATTGTTAAATATTCTTTGTAATTTTCTTTTTATAAAATTCTATGGGAAACTAATACTGCCCTGGTGTCTTATTTGTTCTTATGATATTTTATACTCTTGTTAGTTCTTTATAGCTCATTAGATAATTAGAAATTGTATTTAGCTTTCAAGGTAAATGTGAGTCAATACATACATCAGCTTCAGATGAATTTAGTAAGTTTGAGGAATAGAGAATAATATACTATTCTGTGAATTCATTTTTTTAGTCTTCCATAGGATATTTGTTGGGCTCAAAGCTAAAGATTGGTGTTACATTTCACTTTTGTGGAAAGGATTTGGGATAATGGTATATTTGCACTCTCCCCCAACACATACACATGCACAGACACATGTGTACACACACATGCACACATACACATATGTACAACTTTCCTGAAAACATAGTTATTCATGTTTTTAAAAAATTTAAGAGAAAGAAAAAATATATATAAATCATAGGCTTATATCCAGAGGTCAACTTGTCCAATGTTTTCATTTTACAGATGAGGACACTGAGGCTCAATTATGTTAAATAATTCACTCATGGTCACATTGGTAGTAAGTTAAAGAACAAGAATTTGAACCCAGTGTGTCTAACTCCAGATCCAGCACTCTTGGTACCATACCACTCCATGCTCTAAAATTTGATACTATACAAGACAATAAGTATGACCAAAAAGAGGATAAAAATGGAGACCAGTAATTCAAAAAAGAAAATAATAGGGAGAGCACTGAAGATAACATGTTAATATCAGGTAGCTTTATATACTAATTATTTATTAAATATATATATTAAAATTTATTAAATAATAATTTATACACATTATACACTAATAATTTATTGTGTGCAAGAAGACATGGGGGATCAAAAGATTCATAAACCATAACCCTGTTCTTTGGCAACTTACAAGCTTGTAGAAAAGATAAAACAGATAATACATATAAATGAATTACAAACTATTTTCAGATAATATATAATCACAAATTTATAACCAAGGTACAGATAAAATGTTATGAAAGTTCAAGAATATAAGGGTTAGGTCCACTTAATATTAACAGTATATGGAATTTAGATACACAAAATACACTTAAAATGTTAATGTAATGAACTAAAAACAAACATACGATATGAGGCAATTTGTAGATATTTGGTAGCTCGGAACTCATTCATGACTCCATGACTGGATAAAGAATAGATTGTTCAAGAGAAACAAATCAGATAGGAGTGGGGAGAGAGAGCACTGCATGTCAACAAGATACACACCTATGTGGAAAGCCATGAGCCTAAGAGTTGAAGAATAATGAAACAAAATAGGAGAAAGAAACAGAAGTGATAAAGTAAGAAAAAAAATTGATAGAGTTGATTATTGTGAGAATATACTACACTATACCTAACCAGATAAAGACATGAAATGACTCCTTCTTAATAATATCACAAAAGTTACAGAGATGTTATAATACTTCTGGAGGACTTCACCTGTCAAATCTGTTCAAAATCTCTTTCTGCTAAAAGCAGATTTTCTAATAAATTCCTAAATTCCTCTGCTAGTGATTTCATCATTCAGAAAGTAGAAGTAACTCTCTATTGAATCTAAAAATCAAATGCAAAATTTTCTGTTTAGCTCATAAAGCCCTCCATAACCTCCAAGTTGCCTCCCTACTTTTCCAGTGTTCTTACACCCTACACTCCACCACCACCTACCCCCACCACACACACACACACACACACACACACACACACACACACACACACACTTTGATGCAGTGACAATGGCCTCTTTGCTATTCTTCCCACAAAACACTCCACCTCCTGACTCTAGACATTTTCACTGTCTATACCCCCATGGCTGGAACTTTATCTTGTCATTTCTGCTTTCAAATTTTCCTGACTTTCTAGCTTCCTTGAAGTTCACCTTCTACAAGAAGTCTTTTTTTTTGCAAGGGGGAAAGGTAGGACAATTGGGGTTAAGTGATTTGCCCAAGGTCACGTGGCTAGTAAATGTTAAGTGTCTGAGTCTGGATTTGAACTCAGGTCCTCCTGACTCCAAGGCCAGTGCTCTATTCCCTGCACCACCTAACCACCCCAAGAAGCTTTTTCTGATCTCCCTTAATGCTAGTACCTTCCCTCTGTTAAATTAGATCTCTAGTTTATTCTGTACATAGCTAGTCTATAATTATCTCCTCCATTATCCTGTAAATTCCTTGAGGGTAAAGATGTCTTTGGTTTTTCTTTGGATTCTAAATGCTTATTACTGGAACCTAGAACACAATGGGTGCCTGATAAATGCTAATTGACTGACTAAAAGAAAAGGCATTTCTTAAATTAGTTCTTGACCACGTAGGAAAGAGTGCTAAAGCAATAATGACACTGGAAAAAAGTGATCATGCCATCTTAGAGTTTATATCAAATATTGAGTATAGTTAAATGTCTATCTTAGACTTTATAATAAAGCACACACATATTATATGTAATATATATATATATATATTCGTCACAATAGGCCAGTGAAGAGGATGATATTCATTTGTGTGAATAACAGTAGAACATCCACTTCGATATATTTCCAAGATCATAAACATCAAATGAAATTTTAAAAGAAATTATTATGACAAAATCATCATGATTCTAATAACAAGTCATTTTCTCTCTACTAAAACAATCACTTTCATTTTTATTATAGTCAACCATGTCAAACTCTTCCTAATTATTTCCTTGAAGGAAGTATCCAATATATAAAACTATGAGCCTTCTGTGTAGTCTATAAGTCTTTAGACACTCATTCCTTATTCCCAAAACATATTTCATAACCTTCCATTCTCCACACTTATGCTCACATTTGCATGAAAGTATATGATTTAACCTGGAATACCTTTTCAATTTTTCATAGAATTACTCTACTTCATTATCCTCCCATAATAAATGTTGATGCAGAAGCTGCAGTTGTCATCATGGCCATTTTTGCAAATGTTGTGTGCAGTGCAATGTTAGATAACAAAATACCCTCTGAAATCATGGCACTTTTTATCATTTGATTCAGAATAAAGCCGACTATTCAACTCTATTATTTGCTTCTCCAAGGAGAACCTGTGAGCAATACTTTTATTTGGTTGCATTTTCCTTTTATCTTCTGATTCTGATTGCAAGAATATAAAATTAATATAATTTGGGTTCCAAATATATCAGTGCTCCAAATCCAGCACTTTATCAGTAATACTATGCTAATCCTTTGGGGTGTGACAATAACCCAGACTTTGGTAATACTTTCAATGGCAAACTAATGTTCAAATCAATAATAATCTGTAGTGTCAGATTAGACAGTTCTTAATGTTTCTTATAATATGGTCAAATCTAGGTTTTCCTTCAGGGGTGCTTGAACTATTTCTAAGCCTTTCTACAGGATTGCCCATACTAGGGATATTGAAGCCCAGGATGCCATGGTGGTTATTTGCTTTCAAATCATGTTTCTCAACTATTTTCTATTTCTTTTGAATTTAAACCTTATAACTAGGAGGAAAGATTTAAATTCTGCTAGTGCAGATCAATTAGTTTTTCCCCTTCCCTATACTTCCCTCTTATACTAGTGAGTGTCACAAGGGTAAGAACCCTAGCACTTTAAGCATCCCACATCTCTCTGGGGTTGCTTTTGCAAATAAGCTATCTTTTTTTGTGTAGAGAGCACAGCAAGAAGTCAAAGCCCCATGTTGATGAACTATTATATACAGCAGCATTTGTTCCTTCTTTCAGTTCCCCTATCTTTCTTTAAGGACTCTGTTCTTATACCTTAAAATACAATTAGAACATATTTAGATATTTTAAGGATCTCCCATGCCTGGCTTCTTTTGGTGCTTTGCTTTTGATCCTTCTACCTAAGAATCTGAGTACTTTATCCCTTGGGTTTCCATTAGATTTGTGATGGAAAATAAAAGCTTCTACTCTGTTACTATCATTGTAGCCTCTCTTCCCTCTAGCTGCTTTGATATAAAGATTCTTGTACAGTATCTTTCTATTTATTTTATGTTTTCTTCTAATGCAAATGAATTCAATTGATTTTTCCAATTTTAAGCTTCTCTCTCTCATCTTCATCTTTTCAGTATAGTTATGGGACTCTTGAGGACTTTTCTCTAGTTCTAATTTGGCAAAGTATTTTGTTTGTATTTTTCAATGCACTTATTCATTATTGATTCTAATTATAGTAAGTGTATGGGATGTATCCCTCTTCCAGACAGTACTGTACAAGAGGGTAATTACTTTTGCCTTAACTATTTGTCTATCTCCCCCAGCACTAGTTGGTTCTTTGCCTACAATAGTTTGAAATGTATTTTTGTTTTGGTATTTTGGTGGGGTTTTTTTGTTTTCATTTTGGAGGGGGGAAGGCAGGGCAATTGGGGTTAAGTGACTTGTCCAAGGTCACCAGGCTAGCTTTTGTATTAAGTGTCTGAGACCTGAGTCAGGTCTTCCTGCATCCAGGGCCAGTGCTCTATTCACTGTGGCACCTAGCTGCCCCTGAAATGTATTTTTAATTAAAGGGTCAGTCTTAACTCTATAGGATTATTTTCTCTGACAGATAGACTTTCAGGTTTGTTTTATTTTGTTCTATGGTCAGTTGTTAGTAAGAGAATGGTTAAGAGGGTAGCACCATGAACAAAGGGGACGTTCAATGTAAGTAAAAACTTTTTACCCATCAGAAGCTATTCAAAAGGGGCATGGGAAACCTTAGGAAGTGATGGTTTCCCTTTCACTTGAGCTCTTAAATGAGGGTGACATAATCTCTTACTGACAATATTGAATAAGGTATTATTTATAAGGTATAGATTAGACTACATGGTCCCTGAGGTCTCTTCCAACTCTGAGATTCTGTAATTCTCTAAATTGGGTACATTTTTAAGTTTTCTTGTAACCCTAGACTTGCACAATTGGATTTTTTCTAACCTATGGTAATTTTCTCATTATCATCTCTTCAAAACCACACAAGCTGCTTAGTATTGCTGCAGTTTCCTTAAGAAGAATATGATTGCCTCAATTTTGGAGAAAGCAAGGAATATTTGAATTTCCTGATAAACCTTTTTCTTTTCTGCATTTTCAGTCAATTTTCCTATTTACAACTATCTTTTTCAAAATAATTTCACTACGCAGGCTACCTCTTTGTCTCCTATACCCATCCTGAGCTTGATCTTTAGTGTCAAATGTTCACTGTGATTAATTGTGGATTAATTTCTATCTTTTTCTTATTGTTTCCATTGATATAACCTACTTTACCTTTATGTCATGGATTCTTTTTATATTTAGTCTTTCACTTTTGGAGACTCTTTTCTTATACAAATTGATTTCTAGTTGATAGTTTATTTATTAATAGCTATCACAAATCCAAAGAAACCACAGTTAAAAGTAATCTACCAGTTCACTATTGGTGTTTGAAGTTGAATATGCCTATAGAATGTTTTAAGTAGTTAAACAATAGCTTTTCCCATACCTACAGGATTTGTTCTTGGTTTCAGGCAAGACTAGGAGCACTTGATGTAAGTTACAGTTTAGGAGATTTATGAAAATGCTTCCTAATAATTAAAACCATCAAAAGTAGAATGAGCTACATTGAAGCTATTAGGGTCTTCTTAAGTAGAAATCTTCAGACTAAAGTTGAATGATCACCTCTCAGTTACTCTTTAGAGGTTATTTCTATTCAATGAAACTTTAAACTGGTGAGATTCCATCTCTGAAATTATTTTGATTATGTAGTATCTAATTATTGTTATTTATAATTTTTTAAAACAATTCTTTGAAAACAGTCATGTTGCAGGGTTAACTCTTAGTGTCAGAAGTTTTCATTTTACGGGTCAGCACAAAGAACAACAGTGATGTATTAGTAAGAGCTAGTGGGAGCTGTAGATACTCCTTTCCACAAGTGGGGAAGTAGGATTTCTATATCTTAGAGCATAGGCAGTTGTGATTTTCTTCATGTCATTTTATTAAGAAGTATTTTTTCCTTATATATACCTAAAAACTTTCAACCATGGTTCATTCTTTTGGATTAATCTAAAAAAAATCTCAAAAAAAAAAAAAGAATCATGCTTCAAATGAACAAGCACTGACTCTGAAATCATAGGACCCAGTTTCAAAACCAACATCTTATCCTAAAGAAAATAATAGGTACATAAATATATATGTGTGTGTGTATGTATGTGTGTATGCATGCACAGAGTAGACTGAAGATAACTTTAGAAGGGAAAGTTTTAATAGTAGCGAAACCAAGAAAGGTCTCCTGCAGAAAGTGGCCTTTGAGATGAGTCTGGAAGGAAGCCAATAATTCTGAGAGGCTGGGGTGAGGAGGAAGAATATTTCATGCATAGAGAACATCCAGTTCAAAAGCACAGAAAAAGAAGATGAAATGTAATGTGCTGAGGAAGCAAGTAGGCCAGTATTCACTATGTTGAGGTAAATAGCATGTGAAAACTCTAGAAAGGGAGAAGAGGGCAAATATGGGAAGAGCATTAAGTTCCAGGTGACTTCATAGTTGATTCTAGAAATAACAGGAAGACTAGAGCTCATTGAGTAGAGAGGAAGTATCATCAAATATGTGCTTTAGGGAAATTACATTTTCAGCCATGCATAGGACTTATTTGTGCAGGAAGAAACTATTGAGGCAGAGAGATGAATGAGAAGGTTATTGGAATAGTCTAGGAAAGATATAGTTAGGGTCTCAATTGTGTCTATGTGAGTGGAGAAGAAATTCATATTGGTCAATCAATAAATATTTATCAAGTACTGACTATGTGTCAGGCACTGTACTAAGTGTGGGAGATACAAAGAAACTTAAAAGAAAGTCCCGATTCTCAAGGAATTCATAGTCTAATGGGACAAAAACATAAAAATAGCTATGTATTGTTATTATTATTATTATTATTATTCAGCTGTATCCCACGCTGCATGACCCCATAGACTATAGCTCACCAATGCTGTCCATGGGGTTTTCTTGCAAAGATACTGGAGAGATTTACCATTTACTTCTCCAGTGGATTAAGGCAAACAGAGATTAAATGACTTGCTCAAGTTCACACAGCTAGTAAGTGACTAAGATTGGATTTGAACTCATAAAAAATTAAACAAATCACAGAAGTTTGATGTCAAAGAAACCTTAGTGATTGACAACTATATCCAACTGTTTTGGAACAAGAATTTCCTCTAAAGTCTATCTAATAAGATGGAATACACTTTCTGTCTGAAGTTATCCAGTGATGAAGGAATCCAATTCCTCCCAGGAAATCCATTCCACTTTTATTTCACTTAAATTTTATACCACTTGGGGCAGCTAGGTGGCGCAGTGAATAGAGCACTGGCCCTAGAGTCAGGAGGACCTGAGTTCAAATCCGACCTCAGACACTTAACCCTTACTATCCATGTGACCTTAGGCAAGTCGCTTAACCCCAACTGCCCTTAAAAAAAAAAAGCAAAAAAAATTTATATCACTTTCCATGTAATAGCTCTTTAAATCCTTGAAGACAGCTATCATGATTCCCCTAGATTTTCAATCTTTAAATACCCAGTTCTTTCAAATAATCTATAATAATTTCATTGCCTTCAAAATCCTGATTTCTCTCTATTTATTAACTATCCTGAATATGAGCTAGAGTTTTGACAGGCAGTGAAATCAAGTTCACTAATTTCACTGGCCTATATTTGGTAGATTACTAACCATTCCCCTATACATCCTAGGACATTTTATATCTATCACTTTTCTTATGTTGATTTCTAGAGTACCCTCCTCAAACTCAACTGTTTAAGCCTACCTTAAATGACATATATTCCATAAATCTTACCTTGATACATCCAGGTAATAGTTATCTTTCCCTCTTACACTCTACACATCACTTTGATTGGTATGTGTTACCAAGGATCATTTTGTTAATAGCTGTATATATGTGTTTTCCCCCTATTATACTGTGTCAGATGAACTGTGTCAGGTGATGAATGGAAAGTGAAATAACTACATACCTAAGGCTATAGATACACATAACTACTAGCAGACCAGCAACAAGCAAAGCCGTTGCTCTGAAAAAAAAGAAGCACTCAAATGACATCTGGATAAAGAATGTCAGATGTCCACAAATCAACTTTTTGAAAACAAATTCCACTCATGGAAAGACATCAGATCTTAAGATATAAGACCCTCTCAGAAAAACAGGAACACCAGAATACTAGTCCTTATGGACAGAGACCCTTGAATACCAAGAAAATCATCCCCCAAAAAGAGAATGGGCTGGAGCCAGTCTAGAGAGGAACTCAACTAAAATGTGCCCACAGGGAGGAGGAAGTACACCAAATTGTAGCTTCCTATTTTAGCTGCCTATTCTTGCTTGCTACATGCTAACATCAGTTGTCTCTATTTGCTGAAGGAGTACAAACGTTGCAAGCACACTAAATCTTAGAGCCCTGAAACCCAGACCTGCTTGTCCCAACTTTGTAAAAAAAACAAACATACCCAGCTATAAACTTGAGAAGGGAAACTATTCTGTGAAAAAAAGAAATATGGACAGAAAACTAGCCTTTATGTCAAGTAGTTGGGAATTCATTAGTAAATGAGGAAATAGAGAAGTGAATTGGCTTTTCTACAAGAGAAGAAAATTAGTAAATAGTAAAAAGAATGATTTGGTCATGGGAGTTTGTAAAGAATGAAGAGAGAACTAATGAATGAGTGAAGGATTTCGTGAGAATGAGTTTGTGGACCTGTCAGTGGATGATGGATTGTGAAGGGATTTATTTAAACTGCAAATGGAAGAGTTTATATTGAATCATAGATGTTACAGTCACTGGAATTTATTGAGTAGGGGAATGACATGGTCAAATCCATAATGAAGGAAAATCATCTTGGCAGCTATGTAGGAAGTAGTTTGAAATGGAGACACATAATTCAGGGAAACTAACTAGGGAATAATTGCAATAATCTAAGTAGGTGGTGATAAAAGCTTAAACTACTACGATGCCTGTGAGAGTAAAGCAAAGGCTCAAGAGATGGCCTAACTGCAACTCCAGTGTTCTTTTTACTATACCCTCCTCCCTTCAGTGAACCAAATCTTAATCTCTTTGCCTCTGTTATTCTTTGAATCTTTTTACAGTCACCTTATATACTAGTCAAAGCAAATACTTTAAGCCAGTATTCAAATTCAAATAGAGAGACCACTAAAATTATACATAAAGATGCCTGCAGGCCCCATATTGACTTAGAAAATGACATGTAAATATTATATATGTTTGATTGTACTTTTATTTATTTTGTCAAATAATTCCCAATTATATTTTATTCTGGTTATGGAATGCAAGATACCTGCAATGTGTTTTACTTTTCTGCTCACCAAATACATTATTTTCTCACACCATACCTTTGCTTATACAATTTTCTTTGCCTGAAATGCCCTCTTCCACAACACCACTCATGAAAATTCTATCCATTCCTGTATAAAATGTACAGTTTATATTTCACCTCCTTCAGGAAGGAGCCCGATCCTCTTACCTAGATATCATCTCCCATCCTGTGACTCCCAGTAGCTCTTTCCTGTACTTACTTTTTGGGGGCACAATATATATTATCTAACATTTGTAAAGCTGAATATCAAATGAGTAAATCCATCAGATTATCCACCCCACCTAAAATAAGTGATACAATGCACTGCCTTGCTACCTTAACCAAGTGGGAAGATGTTTCAATTGAATCAAATCAAATTTGGATTTCTCTGATGATCTGTAAGATATATAGTCATCTATAACATCATCTATGAAATAGCAAGACAGTTGTATCCCATGGGGAATTCATAGTGGAGTGAGTATCCAATAGAAAAGAGAATCATGTCTGAGGAAGAGTCAGCTGGCTTGGTTGGTGGGGCAGAGGAGGTAGAACATAGAGGAAGGAGAAGAGAGTGCCTTGGAATTTAGCTTTAGCCTTCTTTACTTATCACTAGTTAGAGGAGGACTTTGTGAATTTTGGAAGGTTGAAGTATTTCTCATCTTTTCATTGATACCCTGATAGGCTCTCTGGAATAGCAAGTTACAGTTTATTAATTGGGACCTAAGGACAAACTAGATGCAGATCCAAAGTTCTATAGGAGCCCAATAGGAAACTAAAACACACCTAAGGGGAATTGCTTGAGATTCCAGCAAAGGGACTCATAGGAGTCGTGAGTTACCACTTTACCCCATGTGCTCCCTAAGTTTGAACAAACTTTCCCCTGGATTCTATATGTACTAGTGAGAGAGTTTGTCGCAGACATTTTGTAACAACTCATCTTACTATACCTTGTTACTATACCTACCATCTTTTCTAAAAGCCAATTGAGTCTGGATAATTGATAACCTACCCATAATCAGTGGAAGTTCATGAACTAAATAGCATTTAATTAGAAAGACATCCCCAACTTCTCAGGGCTACTCCCAGAAGCCTGAGGGGACATGATAGTCATACTTTGGGGACACAATTTATCAAAGCAAATGAGAGTATGGATTGATGCTTCAGAATATGTCCAACAAATTATCATCATCTGCATTCTTATCACTACACTCTACTTTTTTAAATTCCTTGTAAGTGGGAACTATTTTTTGTCACACTTGCAATTTCCACATTACATAGCATAGCACAACCTACAGACTACACACACAGTAGTCACTCAATAAATGTTTGTTGAATTGAATTATTAAAGCTATAATGCTTTAAAAGGTCTTCAATTGTCTAAAAAGTAATTTATTTTAATTATGTAATTTTCTCATTTCTCAACTATGGAACCATCACTTTGGCACTAAGTGATAAAGGGGATTAGATATGTTCCAAAAAAATTTCAAAATAAATTTGTGTTGCAGAAATATTCTGTTCATTTATAGACATACTCATGAAGCAATATGATATAGAACACTGGAATCAAAATATCTTATTTTAAGTTCAGGTTCTGTCTTCCTGACAGCCATGTCTTCCTGACCAAGTCACTTAATGCCTCTGTAATTCAATATTAATATCTTCAGAACTGAGATAATACTTGCACATTCTACACTACAAGCTATGAAGAGAGTACTTAAGTGCTAGATAAATGTAAGCTATTATTATTCTAGCAAACAGTTCCTTGCAGCTGGGAACATGGTCAATGACTCATCCTGAGAATAAGGAGATAAATGGAACTGGCAGCTGTTAAGTAGGCCAGGGAAAGTCTTGATATGCTTATTGACCCAGGATGTCTCTGTTATCTCAGCTTTGCCATTAAGGGAAGTTTCAGAAAGTTTCAGAAAAGAAGAATTTGCTGAGAATTTCACCAAGAAGTGAGGGTTTTTAACTGGAAATTATGATGGATTTTTTTTTGCTGGGAGCAGCATGGAGACATCAGTCTCTCTTGGAGAAGGAACTCATAGTATCTGGTCTCCTGAAAACAGATTGCCTATGGTGTTTCTGCCATATCCTTGAAAAATGATAATGTCCTTGAAAGAGGATGATGTCCTTTAATGTTCTGGGTCTATTTTTCAGAAAGCATGACTGGAGAGAAGAGAACTACTTGATGTTATATGAAATTGCTAAAGATAATAGCATTCTATCTCCCACTTCCATACTTTTGCACAGGTTGTCCTAGACGCTTGTCCACCTCTTAGAAATTTTACCATTTCTCAGAGCTAATCTCAAATCCACCTCCTACACCACACGTTTCCTGATCTACCCAAAAGCTAATACCTGCCATACCATTGTCTTGCATTTTTGTAAATATTTTTATGTATACACATTGTCTTCTATAATATATATGCTTAAGGGTAGGGACTGTTTCATTTATGATTTTGTATTCTCATTATCTAGGAAATTAGCAGGCAAATAGAAAGTATTAATTAGATTCCTGTTCATTGATTTATTGGCAACAAAACAGCATCCAAAGCATTGAAAAAAGGAAGGAAAGGAAGAGAAATCTAGAGCTAGAGACAGAAACAGAGATAGATTTTATTAAAAATCAGTTCTATATTAATAGCTTTGACAAAGGAAGGTTATTATAAGATAAGCCAACTGAATTTTACAATGCATATACAGTTGTCTAGTCTTGCTTTTAGACATTTCTCAGTCTGTTTTCTTATCTATAAAATAAAGACAATAGTGCCTACCTCACCCATTTACTGTGAGAATTAAATGAGATGACACATGTATAGTATTTGCAAATCTTAAAGTATTACATAGATGCTAGAGCTATTACTATTACCAACACTTAACATATACCTTTTCTGTTTAGAATTCTATCACATCTCAGTGTTACCTATAAACTTCTTAAATCTTGAAGAAATACACCTTGATTCACAGCATAGTTAAATTAATCATAAAAGACTTATTGGAATGTTAGCATCATCTCTGTTTGGGTTTTTTTTGGTGGTGGTAGTAGTTGTTGTGGTTGTTAACATTGTTTAGTACTACATGTGTGACCCGGGGTAGGAGGACATCCAACTGGAAAAATAAATAGCTGAAAAATATGGGGCACCTATGATATTGGTAGACATTTTTATTTAGTGTTACCAAACTTTTGTAGCATGATTTTCTGTTACCAAGATGTGTGACCATGTAGAATTAATTAACAGTTCAATGCACCAGCCACTTTCGCTCATAAGTGAAATTTTCTTTTAGATGATAGTCTTGGAGAGATTATGCAAATATATTTCATTTTTAAGCATGAGTTAAATAAAGATAATAAAAGGACTGAAGTTAGCAAAATCAAAGAACATCTAGATGTACTTGATGTTAAATGTTTTTACAATTTGAATGAGAAAAGCCTGGGCAGAGGCAATACTTCTTAAATATGGACACTGGATTACAGCTTTGAGAATAAGTTCTTATAAGACAAAGTAGGCAGAAAAACAAATATCTTTATGGTTAAATAATGAGAGATATTGCACAGTTTTAGAAAAGCAGAGACAAAGCAGCATGGAATCTGGGCACCCATCCCTTGCTACAACTGAAACTGATATAACATTACATACCACTCTAACTTGTTAACAGGCATATGATTTATAGCATATCTGACATTAACAAGTGGTCCATGCCCATACAAAAATTCTTCACCATCATATCCCTATGTACTTTTAAATGAAAAGTTAAATAAAAAGGATAATTTGATACCTGCCTATCATCTGCATTTTTCAATCTGTTTTCTCCAGAACCATGGGTTAGATGTAGGGGGAAAAAGATATACCAGTGGACAAGCATGCACAGCAAATACAATGATTTTTCTATCCCTCTACTTTTAGGGTAGCCAGGGCAATGTGGTAGCTGAGTTATAGGAATGGGAAAAGAATAAATGTACCACTTAGCACAGTGCCTGACACATAATAGGTGCTTAATAAATGCTTACTGATTGATTGTCTAGAATTAAGGAGGAAGGGCAGCTGAACTGGTGATACCTGGAAGACATCAGTTTTAGCCATTAGACCTAATGAAGGTATAAAATCTCCCACCCTGAGGTTTCCTGTAGATACCATATAAAACAACAACAACACAGGAATAGTGAAGGCCTCTGGGATGGTTCTCTTTAAATGGACTCTTAATTGGGTTACAGAATTGATTGTATTGGAAAAGTGAAGAGATTTCATTGTGACTTGCCATTTTTCAGTTATTTCTGTCATGTCCTCTTTATGATGCTAACTGAGGTTCTTGGCAAAAATTCTAAAGTGGTTTGCCATTTCTTTCTCCAGCTCATTTTATAAAAAAAAGAAGAAGAAGAAAACTGAGGCAAGCGGGATTAAGAGACTTGCTCAGGGTCACACAGCTAGTATCTGAGGCAGGATTTGAACTCAGATCTTCCTGACTCCAGACCTACCCTATGCACTGTGCTACTAGATGCCCTGGTAGGGAAGTGTAATTCTAGCAATATCTTCTACACTTTTTCCTGTCTCTTTATATTTGTGTTTCTTTGTGCTGTATGTATGTCCCTAAAGAAAACATTGTCCACTGGTCTATGTTGGGGTTTTAGGTACAAAGTGTATCAAAGGTTTAAGATCAATGACAGCCCTGTGCTTGATTACAGCTTCACAACATTTTTTCTCAAAGTATCCAAATCAAAAGGTGTAGAACCCAATAGTAAGCACAGTAAGTAGGGGCATGACGGAGAGTTAACAAGGGGGAAACACACTGAAAAATTTCCATTGACTTCTAAAGTGTAATCTTCTACCTTTTGTCAAAGAAATGGTAGAGTCTAGGGGAAAATTCATTTTCAAACAATGTCAGTTTGTGGGTTTTGTTTTGTCTTTTTCTTAATTGCACTCATTTGTTAGAACAGAAGGTTCCAGTGAGTAGGGGAAGCCATTAAGAATTTACAATGATAAAAAAAGAAAAGAACATCAATAAAATTTATAATAAGAAAAAATGGCATTAATTCACAGAGCTCTGTAGTGCTTGAAGAAGGCAACAAATAGGCCCTTGTTATTCAGGAGCTGAGTATTCCTCATTCTTTTCCTTTGTATCTATTGTACTTGTACTTTCACTTGTCCTGTGAATATTCCTGCCAGACTGCTTGAGATTTAGGGAATATGACATGATTGAGGCTTTATCTGTGCAAAGTTGGTCTTCAAGATCAATGAAGGCTTTAACCCTAATTTGTACTTTCTGAATCCATTCCTTCTTTTTCCATGCTCCCCTTACTTTCTGTTTTCACATGGAGTATGCTTGAGAAAAATTTTAAAATCTGATAGGTGTTTGGATTAAGGGTCCAACTTGCACAGTGTGTGCATATGGCTGATAGGAAGAACTATCATAGCTAAATTGAAATTAATCATATAATAAAAGGTCTGGTCCCCACAGCCTCTGACACTGATACATCACAGGGAAGGGGAAATAATAACTCAGAAGGTACTTTCAAGAATGTAGCTATAGCTGACACAGATTCATCACTGTAAAATCTCTTTGATATTTCTTTGCCTCAAACATGAATGAACTCAGCAGCACAGCACAAAAATATAACTCTTTTGGGAAAGGCATAGCCCAGGGAAAATACACCCACAAACACAAAGAAAAAGAAAGTATGGTGTAATGGGGAGAGCACTGGATTTAGCATCAGAAGACTTCAGTTTAGTTGTTGTGAAAACTTGACTCAGTAATTTATCAATTGTGCAATCTAGGGATAGCTAGGTTTCACAGGGGATAGAACAGTGGCTCTGGAGTCAGGAGGATCTGAGTTCAAATGTGGCCTCAGGCACTTATTAGCTGTATGACCTTGGGCAAATCATGTAACTCTGACTGCCTCCCAAAAATCAATAATAATTTACTAATTATTTGATCTTGGTTAAATCATTATATCTCTTTGGGTCTTTGTTTTTCCAAGAATAAAATGAAAGGTTTGAATATAATGGTGTTTACTTTTTAAATCTCTTTTAGCTCAAAATCTACAATCTTATGAGTTGTGTATATCTAAATCCCACAACAATGCTGTTTTTAAGCGTCTTTCTTTCCTTTCATCTCTTTCACTTAACACTAACGAGTTCTGTGAGCAGAATTGCGAAGGTTACTCTCAAACACCATCAGTGAAAGACTTTTTCCATTCTTTTATGTGCTGGTCAAGGGTGACTCTAGTATGGGAGAGAGATTGGTACACTCCTCAAGCCTATTGAATGTACCTACTACCTAGTTATCTCTGTAACTTGTTTAGCCTTTCCTCTGGTAACAAATTTCTTATTAATTTAGAATTAATCATTTACCATATCCTCTAATAGATGACTCACAGTCAGCTGTTTATTGGTCTTAGCAGGATGTGGATGACAAAATCAGTGTCCATTTATATTCTCAGGTTGATTTTCATTGTATTTTATAGTGTGGTACCTACTATTAGGTAAAATCATAGTTTGAAAAGAAAGTAACCAAGACAAGCATTGATAATATTTCCAACCCTATTATATTGCTCATCACTCTTTGGTTTAGCCAAACCAGCCTTCTTATTGTTTCTCACATGGGGTGTTCCATCTCCCTTCTCTCTTCCTTTGTACAAATTTATTTCCAATGCCAGGAATGCACTCCCTTCTTATATATACATCTTAGTTCCTAGTGACTAGGTGCCTTCAAAAACCTCTTTAAATACCACCTCCAACACAGGAGTTCTCCTAATCACTTACCTCCAAATGCAAACTCCTTGAGAACAAGAAAGGTTTCCTTTATGTCTTTGTAATTTCACAATCTAGTTCAATGGCTGGCATATAATATTTGCTTAATATTTTTATTGATTCTTACAGTAAAACTAATATACACAATGTAGTTCAAATAATGAGCAAATAATATCAAATACTATCATTGACTTAGATTTAGAAGGGGATTTATAAATTACATAATCCAAGCCTTTATTTTATAGGTAAAGAAACTGAGGTTCAGAAATGGTAAATGACTTATCCAAGTTTATATAGTGGTAAAGATAGGTTTACAATATAAGTATTCTGACTCCAAATACCATATTATATCACTCTGCCTAACAATAGCTATCTCCATTATGGAATTATTTCTAGTAATTCCAATATAAACCCTATGTGTGTTGTCACTTTTTTAAACAGATGTTTCCATGTTCCAACAAAATCCTAAAAGGATTTACAAACAAAATGCAAAAGGTTTTTAAAATAAAGCTCAAATTTTTCAAGTAGAAATGTGATGAATTATAATAAAATCCATAATGCTGATTTACATAAGCAAATAGCAAAATTAAAAATTGTTGTTAATCATATTATAAGGTAAAATGTAACATCAGCAGTGTTTCCAAATATAAAATACTTATTGATAGTAAACACTCTCATCCTTCTAAATTAAATATATTAGTAGATTAAAATTAAAAATGTTCTGAAAGTTTGTGGTTTTTTAAATCGCCTTATGTTACTTGGTGCTTTTAATAGTATTTTAAAATAAATGTTTAAAATATTGTTACTCAAAATCTTGAGGAAATGAATGGTGAAAATTAAAAATTAAATAAATAAATATATTTTTTAAAATATTTGTTACAAGAATTCTACTAGCTTATTTAAAGTGTGGACTGCAAATCAGTCCAGAATTGTTTAAGTTCTGAACTTCAGAATGCTTGAGAATTCAAACTGAATTAAGTAAACAAGCATTTATTAAGTGTTTACTATGTACAGGCACTGTGCTAAGCCCTGGGAATACCACTAGAAGCAAATTAGATAGATAGATAGACAGACAGACAGACAGACAGACAGACAGACAGACAGATAGATAGATAGATAGATATAGAGATATATAAATTTTACATAGTAGTTACTCAGTACCAGGAATTGTGCTAAGTCCTTTACAATTATTGTTTCATTAAATACTCTCAACAACCCTGGTTGATAGGTGTTGTGATGATCTCCCTTTTAGAGAAGGGGAAACTGAGGGAAACAAAGGTTAAGTGACTTGCCCAAGACCACACAGCTAAGTATCTGAGGTCTGATTTGAAGTCAGATATTCCTTCCTGATACTCTATCCCCTGCCCTACCAATCTGCCTTCAAAAGAAAGATAGTCCTTCCCCACAAGGAATATGCAGTTCCAATAGGGGAATACAACATATAAAAAGTAGTTCAAAGTGGGAGGGAATAAGAAGAGTGGAGATGATAGGAAAAAAAAATCTGGAGAGACAAGGGTGGGGCCCAAAGAAGAAGGAAGAAATAAACATGTGGTCTAGGCTCTTCTTTAAAATGGGAGTTGTGGGAGAAATTCATCAATCCATGGAAGGAGCCCCAGGGCAGAGAGATCTTCCAGTGTAACAAAGCTGCTGGAGGAACAGGTCCTTCACTGTAGAATTGTAGCAAAGGCATCTTCAAAGGTGAGAAGGCTACAGAAGTATAGAAATAGTTACTTACACATAAAAAAAGTCTGCCTCGATCTGTTTATATATTGCAGGTAAAGCTCAGAATCTAGTCAAATTTTCTCTTTACATGAATGATTCTAATGTTAGCAAAAATCATATGATGAATTTTGGATTTTGTGAAGGACAAAAAAGGATTTGCTTATTAAATGTATTTAGAGAAACCTCACTTTAGCACAGGTATCTAGGGAGCAGAGTAG
Organism: Petaurus breviceps papuanus; assembly: GCF_028583685.1. Classification (NCBI taxonomy): domain Eukaryota; kingdom Metazoa; phylum Chordata; class Mammalia; order Diprotodontia; family Petauridae; genus Petaurus; species Petaurus breviceps. The sequence continues at coordinate 15,443,368 of NW_027187419.1, read as the reverse complement.
ATAGAGTGCTGGGCCTAGATTCAGGAAAACCCACCTTCCTGAGGTCAAATCTTGCCTCAGACAGTAGCCATGTGATCCTGAGCATACCACTTAATTCCATTTGTCTCAGGTTCCTCATCTGTAAAGTGAACTGGAGAAGGAAATGTCAAGCCACTCCAATACCTTTGCTAAGAAAACCACAAATTGGGTCACAAAGAATACGACATGGCTGAAAAATAACTGAACAACTCTTGGGCACTGCAGTGTTTCTTGTTATTACAGCTATAGAAAAAATGCAAATTTCTATTTGTTCTTCAAAGATTTAAAATTAATAATAATTTGATGCCACAAACATTTTTGAGTATTTACTAATGAATAAGGCACTGTTCTAGAAATTGAAGATTCAAAGACCAAATGAAGGAGCCACAGTTCTAAGTAAGCATGTATATAAACATTTAATATGGATTTGGCTTTATAATAGTGGTTAAGAGTACACAGACAAAATGGTTCTTGTACTGATGCACTTAGATTTTGTTCAGAGAATTTCCATCTGGAAGGAACCTTAGAAATTGTGTAGTCTCATCCCTATATTATATAGATAAGGAAACAGAGGCCAGGTAAAGTGACATGACAGCAATCATGTTGCAGGTTGAACCACAGCCAGGACAAGAAACCCCAGGTTTCTTTAATTTTGGCTCCATGCTCTTTTCACTTCTCTATGTTGCTGCTACTTCAGGCACAAAAATGCCATAGGTCCCCTTCCTGTGGATATTTGAAAGCAAATAAATATTACCCAAGTACTGGAGATACAACAATAATGCTTCATATGAAAAGTCTTCATTTTCTTCATTTTATAGTTTTTAGAATGGAAGGTAGAACTTTACAAGCAGTGTTTGCTGAAGTCCAAAATGTAAATTTATACTTACAATTTGAAGCTTTTAGAAAACTTAAACTGAGGGTTAACTAGGTAGAAAATTTGTTTAGAAAAGGTAATCTGGGAGGTCATAGCAGTTCTGTTTCAAATAAGAAATGTACATAAATATGCACAAACAAATATACACATACATATACATATATAATATGTCTGTATCTATGTGAAGTACAGGTATATGTATATATACACATATTGTGTAAATATTTATGCATATATGTAAATATATAAGTTGTGATCACAAATGCAAGGTGTCAAGTAAGATTTTAAAAGGATACACAGAGAAAAAAACAAAAGTCGTATAATAGAAAGTACAATGGATTGGGAGTCAAATCCATATCCAGATTCTAGCTTTGTTACTACCTCTATGGACTTGAACAAATCATTTAAACTATCTGGGCTTCTCCTTCCTCATTTGTTAAAAACAAAAAAAGAGAATTTAATTATTCCCTTTAATCAAGTTTTGTAATAAATGACACATGATACCTAGATGGCTGTTGCCCTTTTTTTTCTTTTTTTCAAAAAGACCAAAATGATTTTACTATGTTAGAATCAAGTTACCATGTATCCAGATATGGCTGATCAGACCAACATCAGCTCAGAATGCTCTACCACAGGTCAAGTACAAATAGTCCATGTGAGCATTTGGAGTGGATTCTCTGAATTTGCACATCTCGAGTTACTTCAATTCTTTGCTCATAGAGCACACCACCTGCACTGATGAGGTCCAAGCCATGCTAGGCAGTCCTGTGCCAAGTGTCTCCCATGTCACACAATTAATTTCAAAGTTCTTAAGAGAGACCTTGAGAGTGTCCTTGTATTGCTTCTCCTGACTACCAAGTGAATGCTTGCTTTATGTGAATTCTCCATAAAATAGTCTTTTAGGCAAGCATACATTTGGCATTCAAACAATGTGGCCAGCCAATCATAGTTGTGCTCTTTGCTGTAAAGTTTGAATGCTTGGCAGTTTAGTTCGAGAAAGAACCTCAGTGTCTGATAACTTAGCCTACCAAATGATCTTTGGAATCTTCCTAAGACAATTCAAATGGAAGCGATTCAGTTTCTTGGCATGGTGCTGGTATACTGTCCAGACTTCACAGGCATACAATAATGAGGTTAGCACATCTCCATTGACCTTTAGTTTGATAAGCAGTCTAATACCTCTTCTTTCCCATATTTTCCTTTGGAGTCTCCCAAACATTGAGCTAGTTCCAGCAATGTGTCATCAACCTCATTATCAATGTGTACCTTCCTAGAAATTATACTGCCACAGCAAGCAAACTTATCCACAATATTCAAAACTTCTCCATTTTCTATAATCAATAATTCCATGTATGGATGATATAGTGCTAACTGATGGAGTCCATGTGTTTTCTTGGTGTTAATTGTTAGGACAAAATTAGCAAGGGCAGCAGAAAAATGATCCATACTTTGTTTCATCTCAACTTCCGAGGCTGCATTGAGTGTATAATCTTCTGCAAACAAAAAAATCATGCACCTACACTCCTTCCACTTTGGTCTTGGCTTGTAGCCTTTTCAAGTTGAGGAATTTATCATCAGTGAGGTAGCTGATCTTGATGCCATGTTCATCCTCATTGAAGGCATTTGACAACATGGCTGAAAATATGCTAAAAAAAAACATGGAAACAATCACAGAGTCTTGTTTCACTCCATTGGTGACTAAGAAAGCACAAGAACATTGTTTATTATTCATAACTGGGCAAGCATGTCATCATGAAATTGACATCCAATACTGGAAACTTATCTGGGCAACCAATTTTTGATATAATTTTCCATAAGCCCTTCCATTTGTTCTTCAAAGATTTAAAATTGGAGATTCAAAGATCAAGATGAAGTAGCCATAGTTCTCAATAAGCATGTATCTAAGTGTCTACTGTGATTTTGGCTTTATAATAGGGGCTAAGAGTACAGAGATAAAATAGTTCTCTGTCATAGGGATGAGACTACATGATACAAAAGACTGCATCAAAGATAGACGGATAGACAGACAGACAGATAGATAGATAGATAGATAGATAGATAGATAGATAGATAGATAGATAGATAGATAGATAGAAACATATACAATAGTGGAGCATGGCTGAGAATGATTTTTTAAAATATATTTTTACAAAAGTATTTGGTAAAATAGAAATGTTAGTATTCAAACTGATTCTAGATGAGATAATTCACATAGCATTTGTTTTTTTAACCTACTGTGTAACATATGAATCATTAACATTGTTTATTATAGCTATTTTTATTTTTGTCTCATTTCTCTACTAGATTATAAACTCCATGACAGTTGGACTCTTGTCTTATCTCATTTTTTTCTTTCCTATGCTCTTAGCACTGGATTATATTATGTAGTAACATTTTAATAAATGCTTGTCAATGTAAGGGAGAGAAGGAAAGCAGGGGAAGGAATAAAGGAAAAAGAAGTCCTGATAGTTTTAATCAATGACCAGAAGATAACAAAGAATCCACTTTTATCATTTCAAAATATCCACAGAGGAAATTTATTTCCATTTAAAACTTGACCCAAGATTCTTCCATTTATCTCTATAAGAAAATAAATTTTGCTACCCCAAACCTATTATTTCTTTGCCCAATTCTATACAGTAAAATCAAATTGAAAGTTTACCAATTTTCCAAAGCCATAAGGTAGCATGACCATTTATTACACTGATAAACTAACCTTTTCTTTTTTCATCATTATATCTCAGTAACCTTCTGTGTAGTAGGAAGGTTGTAACTATTGTAGGTTTTGTGTTCTCATATATGACCATTCTCAGTTTATATGTGTGTATAATATATCTATATACATATTTTTCTATACCACACACAGTATGTGTATTTCTCTTAGATACCCAGAGTGACTCTATATAAAACTGTGAAGAGATTAAATTATGTCCCCAATTTTTCTGGCACATCTTTAATTCTTCCTGACCACAGTTATCATTTTCAGGGCCTCCCCCTTAGGTCAATGTCTATGGAGAATACTGGGTGCTAGAAAACCAAGGGGTGGGGTGGGTGATAAATTTTCAGTCTCAAACATCTGTGATAACAGTATAAAAAACTACCAACAACTACACAACTCAAGCAAAAAACGTGAATGTTTTCCTTAATCCATGAATTTGTTTTTCAGTTATTTTCAGTCATGTCAGACTCTTCATTACCCCATTTTGGGGAGGTGGGGTGGCAAAGATACTAGAATGGTTCATCATTTCCATTTCCAGTTCATTTTACAGATGAGGAAACAGAGGCAAATTGGGTTGATGACTTCAGGGTTACACAGCTAGTAATTGTCTGAGGCCAGACTTGAAATCAGGAAGATGAGTCTTCCTTACTCCAGCCTCAGTACTCTATCCACTGTGCCACATAGCTTCCCAATCCACAAATTTAGGTTCTATTTTATTCATTGACAGGAGGATATTTTTTAAAATATGTGTACTTCTCTATGTTCAAGGAAAAAGTAATTTGGAGAAATGTTTCTTGAATTCATTTTATTTCTTCTCTAAATACATGATGGTACAATGACACTCTAAAGGAAAAATACAGCTTACTGCTATCATAGTCACATGATAAATTACATTTTGGCCACGTGATACAAAATATTTTTGTAATTCTGTTTCTAGTTCCCAATTTTTTATGAAAGATAAAATCCACAACTAGTAAACATTAAGTTACATCATCTGCTCTCCCCCAGATAGTCACTTTCAGTCCAAGTATCGCACAGCTGTTAGACTGGGAGTTATCCAATTGCACACAGACATGGCTCTTTCCATTCATTTGCATAATTCTGAATTCCTTTCATAAGAAGTATAATGCCAATGTAGAAGTATAAAGAATAAAATAATGGTTATCTAAGGAATGATTCAACAAACCAGAACAGCTGCTCATCAGAAATGCCAGAAAGCTCTCCTTTTTATCAATATTCTTCTTTCTGACATAGTTGAAAGCTTCAAGCTCTCTTGGAATTTTTCTCCCAGAAATATGAGGGAAACATTCTCTGTATTTCATAATTCAAGTTAATATCATTCCCCCACATGAAGAGAAGCAAAACAATCACAAGTAGAAAACAAACAGTGAAAAAATATTAAATCCATTTCAGGCTCCATTGCCCAAATGTGGCGATTAAGGGAGTAACAAAAAAAAGTACAATTAATTTGGGAAAATTCACAAATGCCCAATTTTACATTGTAAAACTATAAAAATAAGTATATAAATTGGTACAGTCCATAAAAAGTCACATTGAAAAAAGGCTCATCATTTAAATGGCAAATTAAACACAACACAATTTCTTTAGATTTTGCTTAACTATGTGTCAGGGGAGTGATTATGTACCTGAATTTGCTTTAGAAAATTAGTAGATGATTACACATCGGTGGTCTTACAGTGATGTACTGACTTTCTTAGGGATTATTTATTTGATAAACTTTGAAAATGGGTGTCTGAAAAAAGCCTCAGTATTTCTTCACTTCCTTTATGTAATCATGATTAAGGGTTATTTAGAGCTCAGAAATTTTCTTAAAAATGGGAATGAGCTTGTGGCTCTCATGTATATTGGGGAGCTTATCATTTGCCTTAGTTTTCTTTGAAATATCCTCTGTGACTTTTGTGCACATTCTTGTTTTATCCTATGGTAAAGCTTTCAATTATCCACAGGTACATTATGAAAATAAAAGATTACAACAATCCTTCTTGCTTTATCATCCATCTACCTTCCTTAATTAATTTCTTGTAAGAAATGAAAGTGGTTGACCCTAGCTTTGCAGCTACTAGAAGAGAAACTCTCTTAATACAAAATATTGTCTCCCCCACCACAACCAAGCAATATATGACAAAAAAGTTTAATTATATAAAGGCCAATTCTACATTAAGTTGGACCTTTGCCTCTGGCAGAAAACAATGCAATATATAGCACAATACCATAGGGAGGGCTAAAAGTTGGGCAAGGAACAATGATGGGAAAATATGGATTTTTCAAACATTTAAATATGCTTTATAAATCTTTTTTCTCCAGCATAAATGGCAGTTTATTGCAAACTAATTTGAATGTACCTCTATAGGTGATAGGAAATATATAAAGAAATGACTATAATTCTTTCTAGTAAAGTTACCAATTATCATCAATATTTCCACCACTGTTAGACTTTGTACTGAGCAATAACTAGATGTATGCTTTATACTTCTAGGACTTTGTATGCTATATTGATGAATCAACAAACATTTATTGAATTGGTACTTTGTGCAAGACACTAGGAATACAAAGTAAAAAAAAAGAAAGAAAAATAAAGAAACAGTCTATACCCCTCTCAAGAAGTGTAGACAATATGTGCAACATATATATGTACACATACATGTATGCACACACACTGTACATCTGTACAAAATCAATAAAAATTTTGTAGGGAGGGGCATTGAAGTTGGAAAGATCTGAGAAGGCTTCAGAATGGGACAGATGATACTTGAGATAAGGAAGAGGTGCATTATGGTATTAGGAGATAGCCTATGCAAAAGCACAGTGATGAGAGAGAGAATCTTTTGTGGGAAGTACAACAAGATGACAAGTTTGGCTGGACCAAAGGGCAAGTGAAGGGGCATATAAAGTAAAACTAGAAAGATAGAATGGAGACAGTTTGTAATGGGCATTATCTGACCAACAGAGGAATTTGTATTTGACTTGAGGTAATAGTATTGTTGGTCAGTTAACAAGATTTTCTTGAATTCTTTTTATGTGCAAAAAAAATCTCTAGCTAAATTTTGGGTATATATATATATATATATATTTTTAAGTTTAAAATAGACTGCCCTCTGGGAAATCATATTTTAATCAGGTATAGTAGAGGTAAAACAAGCAAGGCAGTGATATGATAAAACCTGTATTTTTAGATGGATTGAATATAAAAGGAAGAGGGGAGACATGAGACATTTGAGTTACAGGCACTAATTAGGAAGTCATGCAATAGCCCTAACCAAAAAGAAATGGGTATCTCATAGAATGTTGAATGTAGGAGTAGAGAGAAGTGGATAAATGTTAGCAATGTGGAGGTAAAATAGAGATTTTGGTAATGAATTACATATGTGGAGTATGAACAGTTTGCTATTTAAGGGAAATCAGGCTCATATAGTTGAGATTATGCAAGTATAAACAAAGGAAAGGGAAGAATGTTAAAGATTTAAGTAAAATATCACTATTTTTCTGTTATGTCAAAATTAAATGTTTTTTTTTTTCCAAAAACAAATATTCTTCATCCCCACTTTGGCTTTGAAATTATTGATTTTTTTTTCATGACAGTGGATGAGGAAGTGATAGGGTGGGAGGGAATAAAAACAAAAAACAAAAATACAAGGATATAGTATATTGGTATTCTGATGAGAAGATGCTCCAAGGAGAAAGTGTTGTCTAGGTTTGTTGAATTTTACAAGTCAGTTTGAAGAAATGGCTAATGCTGTCTTCCATCTCTTCTAAAAGTTTTAGAATATCTAATTAGATATTTGGTAGAATTCTGGTATCCCATTTATGTCTCAGAATTTAGATTTATGTCTCAGAGTTGGATTTTAAGTTAATTCACATTTAGTGAATTAACTGAAGCAATAATAGAAATGGAACAATATCAGTGTGTTTTTTTCTAATTGTAACCAAATTCATAAATATGTGTTCAGGGATTATTTAATCAATTCAGCATAGATTTATTAAATGTAAGATGTTATTCTCAGATCTAGTATGTACTCATGACTTTAACCTCCTATACTATTCCTCATTCTTCAGGATATCAGAAGTTTTAAATATCAAGGTCTTCCTTCTACTTTATACTTAATAACTCTTACTCTATTGTGAGATGGATGTTTTTAAAGGTTTTGCTCTATTTGTTTCTTTTTTAACTTTTTTAAACATTAGAATTTTGCTGTAACTTCAGGACTTGCTCTGAAAAAATTTTAGGTTCAGAAGTGGTTTTAATTGAACAAGTAGCAATTTCCATAAGAATTAGAGTGGGTAGTATTGCTGTGAACATTAATCTTGGACATTCATTCAGAAATGAGACGTGTTATAATACAGTATAAAGTCAAAATCCTTGATGAAAATAAGAAAAAAAGGAACAATGAGGGTATATTATCTAAATAGAAAGAATTAACAGAATCTTTCAACTTTTCAAAAAATCATCAAAATGATGAAATGTTACTTATTTAATTTAAGGATACAAACTTTCATTTTTTGAAGGAACTTCTGTTCCTTCTTTGCAGAAAGAAAAAAACAAAGTAGACATTAAAGCATGAAGAGTAGTGAAAGCAGAAAATTAACTATGGAAAAGCTTGAAAAAGAAGCTCTTCTTTGAATAAAATAAATGTACTGACAATTGCCTATGAAATGGATTTGTAGTGAGAAATAGCAAATAAAAAATTTCACATATTTAACTCATCTAATAAAACATCATCTTGTATTATTCAGGGCAGATGTTTTCATCTAGGTTATATATATGAGAGAATCCAACTTCAGGTAGGATAAATAACTTTCCTAAAGTCATGTGGACAGTAAATGGCATTGCCTGGACTAAAAGCAAAATATTCTGACTTTTAATCTTATGCTCTTTCCACATCCCCAGAAGTATTGATGAAATAGAATCTCTGCTATTGCCCACCAACAACAAATGAATCAAAGTCACATTTTTGTAGCACTTGCCCTAGGCACAAAAACTGCTGCTTAATTATAAGTATTATTACATTTTTGGGGCGGCCAGGTAGCACAGCGAGTAAGAGCACCAGCTCCAGTGTCGGGATGACCTGGATCAAATCTGGGCTCAGATACTCAGCACCACACGCAGAAATAACTGGCCGTGTAATCTTGAGCAAGTTACTTAACCCCGATTGCTTATAAAAAAAAAAGTATTCTTACATTTTAAAACTTATATACTATGTCAATAATTCTAAGGACTTGCCATTTACCAGGAACTATACTAGACACCAGGGATGCAAAGAAACAAACACTTAACTGCCCTCAAAGAGCTTACATTACAGTAACTAGAATAATACAATATTGGCAATCAATAGGATGCAGTGGACATTGACATTGTCAGCTAATCTCCAAAAATAATTCCATTATAATTAATCATTAAGTAAATAAGGAGCTCTTCATGGAACTGAAAGGTTATAATAATGGTTGGGAATCAGAGGATGAAGGATCAACCTCAGATCTGCATTTCTGCAACTTTTGCCCTTGCTGTGATTACTCAAACCCATACTGAGTACTCTAGGATTTGAAGTTAGTGAGATATGTAAAATCAACATTTAGTAAAACAGCCTTGCATTCTAATGTTTTATGTTTGGGGTAGCTAATGGTCCAGTGCATAGTAAGCTAGACTAGATTTAGGAAGACTTAAGTTCAAATCCAGCCTTAGACATATACTGTGTGACCTTGGGCAAATCATTTACCATTTCCTCATCTCTTAAAATTGTGGTGATATAGCATCTACATCCTAAGGTTTTTATGAGGATAAAATTAAATAATATTAACAGAGCACTTTGTGTAAAGCTACACACAAGCAGTTCTCCAGAGGACTGCTGCTGTGAACAGCTTTCAAGATTCTGATTACATAGTATAGCAAACTCTCTATTTATTCAGTAACAAATCAGAGCAAAACATTCACAGAAAATCAAGGTACATCATTCACAATGTTACAATTTATCACAGAAAATCAAAATATGGCATTCACCCTGTCACAACTAAAGAACTTATCATGAAAATGGCCACATTGTTTTCACCAAAGGGGTCACATAGTTTTGAACAAAGTACAATCATTTAGTAACTCAGTCATTTAGCAATTCAATCATTTAGTAACTCAATAATTCAATAATTCTTAAAGACGCCTCCTTAAGTACAAAAGCCAAAGTACTCCACCTCTGGGTAGTTATATTCATTTGGTCAATCACAACTTTAAGTTCTCAGTTCAATCACAAAGTACAAAAGTCAAAGCATTCCACTCCTGGGGCACAATTAAATTACAATTTCATCAGTCACTACTCAGTACCCCATTTCATCAGTCACTACTCAGATAATTTCATCAGTCACTACTCAGTACCCACAGAGAGGACTTTTCATCTTGAATGAGGGCAGGATTTCAGCTTCCATGGCTCCTCTTCCATGGTCCCAGCCCCTACTGTCACCTGGGTTCAAAGGTTGGCAGGTCCCAGTTCCTTGTCCAGTTCCTTTTCCAGTTCTTTATCCAGTTCCCCTTCCATATTGAAGTTTACGGTGCCCAGTCTACCTCAAGTCCTTCACAGTTCCTGTTTCTGGGAAGATAAAACTTGACAGAGCCACAATAATATTCTTATACATTGCCAGCACCATCATCAATTCATTATCTGCCTGTGAAATCACCTCAGACCCACCAACAAGGTCTGAGAACTCAACACAAATCATCAACATAGAAATCAACACAGACCCACAAACAAGGTCCAAGAGGTCAGCACAAATTATCAGTAAAGTCCCAGGACCTCCAAAACCCTCCTCCAGGACTTCTGTAAACGTACAACCAGAAAATCCTCTTTCAGGGCTTCCAGTAAGGTCCAGGGATTCTGTAAAAAGTACAGAACAGAGTGCTGGGATATCACAAGTTTTCTCCTTCTTGACTCTGCCACCACAAGAGACCTCTTCTCGATTCTGCAGTCTCTAGCCTTGGCCTCTCCTTATATACAGTCATTACCTCCTTCCCTTCCTGTTGCAGGAGTTCATGACTTCTAAGGTTAACAAATTTTAGGGTTCACATGTTCTGTTGCTTAACAAACTTGAAACAAGGCTCGGAAAAAACTTAAACTGAAACAAGATGTTAATTCAATAGTTGAAACAAGGTGTGAACTACTTCTGTGCTTGCCATTACACTTTGCAAATCTTAAAGCACTATATAAAATCCTATTATTATCATTAGGGATGCTATGATTATCATTAATAACTATCATTATCATTAGAAAAACTAAGTGATTCAGTGCTTAGAGTACCAGGCTTAGAGTCATCTTAGAGTCATCTAGAAGATTCATGTTCTGAACAGGTAGACTTTAGAAAAACCTGGGAAGACTTATATGAACTAATGCTGAGTGAAATGAGCAGAACCAGAAGAACACTGTACACAGTAACAGCCAGAGTGTATAATATCTGACTTTGATAGATTTAGCCCTTCTCAGCAATGCAAGACCCTGAAACAATTCCAAAGGACACATGATGAAAAAATGGCATCCACATCCAGAGAAAGAACTATGAAGTCTGCATACAGATTGAAGCAGACTATTTTCTTTTTCAGTTTTTTTTCTTTCTCATGATTCCTCCTATTTATTCTGATTCTTCTATTTAACATGACTAATGTGAAAGTATATTTAACGGGAATGTACATGCAGAGCCTATATCGCATTGCATGCCTTCTTGAGCAGGGAGGGGTAGAGTCAGAAAATTGAAAACTTATGGAAGTAAATGTTGAAAACCAAAAATAAATAAATAAACTTAAAAAAAGAAGATTCATCTTCCTGAGTTCAAATCTTGCCCCAGATACTTACTGGCTGTGTGATCCTGGACTTACCATTATTTGCCTCAGTTTCCTCATCTATAATATGAACTGGATAAAGAAATGTCAAACCATTCTAGTATCTTTAGCAAAAAAAAAAAAAGACAAAACAAAAACAAAACAAAAAAATCACCAAAAAATGGGTTCACAAAGAATCAGACAACTGAAAGGACTGAATAACAATTAATATTATTCCTAATTAAATGATTGCATGCCTTAGGAAGAAAAATAGTATATTTTACTTCTTTAGGATTCCTCCTTTGGGACCTAAAAGGGTTCTGGTTCCAATTAGGTGTCAAATAAGAACTTGATCAATAGGTGATATCTTAGTTATGTCATTATTAATGACAAGAAATATTATATAATTTGTTTAAGTAAGCTCCTAAGGCAGATCCTTTGGTTGAATGGATTTTATGTCACTGTCTCACAAGATGACTTTACTGACCCCCCAAAAAAAGGCAGCAGATGAATTGCTAAGTGAAATCCTTGTGGTATTCTTAACAGTCTTAAATGTCAGTTTGAAGAATAAGTCACTTCTTCTGATGCACTCCTATTGAGCACAAGGAGGACAGCAACATTGATGGATGATTAAAGCTGTCTGAGTCATACAAGGGGACTTTGTTTTTGCAAATGAGGGAAAAAAAGAGAATTTTTTTCTAATTTTGTCACAGCTTCAAAGTGCCATTCATGATGGTTAGCTGCCCACCAAAAATCTACAGAGAAAATAGTCCATTCTTTCCTTCCACCTGCAGCAATGAGAAAGGAAGGGTAAATGGGAGCCCCCCCCCAGCTTTCATCTTTCCTTCTGAGCTTGTGAGTGCCTTGCTAATCAGTTGACTATGTCTTCTTCTTATGAGAAGGGCAACAAACCTGTTGCCCTCCTTGAAGTTAATAAGGATCCAGATGCATCATACTTTGTTTCCCACTATCTTTGAAAATTCCCTTTAGCTCTCTCAATCACATATGATGCGCATGTTGTCTGCCCCCTTTAACTCCTGGCACTAATTTCAGTTGATTTGCTCACTGAGTTATCTCCCTTTCATGCTTTTATAATGGCATTTCACCTTAAGTGCTCCCTTAACAGGTTTTTCAAGCAAAGTGCCAAGTACAAAGAATAACAAAATCTGAAGCATCCTTAATATAACCTTAATGTCCCTGTGCATCATTCTGACATTACTTTGTCACCTTCCTGTTTCTACAGAGGGAACTAAAAGGATTAAGTGTAATGCAATAAATTGAAACTTGTCACAGGCTCCTAAGGCACATTATACTGATTGAGTAAGATGTTGAGAGAATGCTGCAATTACTACTGCCCTTTTTGCATTTGAAAGCCTTAAAAGTACCAAGAACTTTTATCCACCCCACCAACTTCTGGTGAACATGGGTTATTCATTTTCTTGTTTACTCTGTAACTGAATTATTTCTGTCTACACTTGAACCTTGGAGAACCTTAGCTATTCACAAACAGAATTTCTTCATATTATCAATCTTCTATGTTCAAGTTCTGTCTGCTGAAACTAGGTCAACAGATTCAGTGACTTCTCCAAAGGTTTCCCTCCTACTGGGATAGACTGATGAGCTTTACCATTCCATCAGTGAAAGTGCTGAGGGGGCTCACTAGCCCAGATGGCTTCTTGCTGATCATGTCTGATGTTATGTTTGTTTTCTTTCCCCTAAGTTGGCTTATTTAATATTGGATGAATGAGAGTCAGCATTGTTTGGGCCAACAAAAATTGAAATAGAATTCTGAATTAAAAGATCATATTAACAAAGGAAACCAACAAAGTGATTCTGCATGATTTAATCATAAAAACAATGACATTTTATATTACAAGACCAATAGAACCCAGTATAGAATTTGTTGTAGTGTATGTTCCTTATAACTAGTTTTATTTCATTGAATTTGCTCTAGTGCAAAATACCAAAACCAATTTGGTTTCTGAAGTCCTAGGTCCTGGATCAGTAGTTGCCTGAGGTCTTATCTTACTAAGGAATTAGAACCTCACAACGTCAATGCCAAAGCACTCGATTTCTTCCACCCTTGTTTTTAAGGCATGTCTCTCCAAATCTCAGCCCGAAATTCTGATTTGTTGTGAAGTCTCCCTGTGCAACATTTCTCCTCCAGTTATTTAGTGCACTGCAAGGTGCCAAGTGACAGTCTCATCTAGCCTCCTCAATTGCCGGGAGAAAGGATCTGTAAACAGAAGCTTGTTCCAGGTAATATTAGCTACTGGGTTGGATTGTCAGCTGTTCTAAATGAGTGTTCTGACTCCCTTTTATAGAATATCTGCCACAAACTAGGGTACTTCAGTCCAATCCACAATCATTTCAGCCACAGAAACCACACTCCATAAATAAATTGGAAAATGCAGGATAAATAATGACTATTAAGGAATCTCTTTTCCCTTAATGTATTCAAGTCACCAGAGGAACTATATGCTCAGGTACTAAATGAATGGAAAGATGTGATTCTGAGTCACTGTCAGTGATATTTAAATTATTGTGCAAAATGTAAGAGATAGAATAGGATTGAAGGAGAGCAAATTTTGTTATGATTTTCAGAAAAGGGAAGAAAATAGAATTTTTATACTATGGTCTCATGATCATGACACTGATTTTTGGCAAATGTTAGGATGTATTATTTTCATAAGTTTTTATTCATGTCTATTTTTTACATTACCAAAGCTTTCCCCAGTAATCTTTTATCTCCTACTCCAAAATAGCCATCCCATACACATATAGTATTTCTAAAGATAAAAAGAGGAAAAATCCACATTATTAATCAATACATTTAAAAAGTCAGAAAATATGTGCAACATATAGCACATATAAAACTTTCACCTCTGCAAATGGGTGTATAGGGAATGTCTTCTCATAACTCTTTTTTGGAGCCATGTTTGTTTTTTATAATTTTTTTACCTTTCAAAATGTTGATATTTTTGTGTGGTTGCTCTGTCCATTTATGTTGTAGTCATTATAAATAGTTTTCTTAGTTATGCTTACTTCACTCTGCATCATCTCACATGCCATATTCTGCACATTCTTAACTGCTTATAGTATAGTAATATCATATTAATGTACCACAACTTGCTTAGACATATCCCAATAAATGAGCGTCAATTTTGTTTCCAATATTTTGCTATCATAAAAATATATATTTATGTGTATTTATGTGTGTAAGAATTGATAAGAAGAAAGTTTATGTATGTATACTTTCTCCTTATCAGTTTTTTCCTTGGGGTATAAGTTAAGTAATGAAGTCTCTAGAGCAGAGGGTATAGATGTTCTAGTCACTTTACTTATATAATTCTAAATTGCTTTCTAAAATGGTTGCATTAATTTACAGCTGGATCAATAATGAACCAAAGTGCCTATCTTCCCCAACCCATCCAACATTGACTATTCCCATTTTATGCCATCTTTGTCAATTGACAAGGTATGAAATAATAACTTAGGGCTGTTTTCATTTGCATTTTTTTCTTATTATCAATGATTTGGAATGTTCTTTCAGCCCTAAATTCTGATTTGTTGTGATTTAGGATTTTTCTTTTGAAAATTGTTTATATCCTTTGACCACTTATCTATTGCCAAATGGCTATTACACACATATCCACACATAAGCATATATGTACATATATAAATCTAGAGCATAATAATGATGTCATCTTGAAAAAGTACTTTTGTACATGCAAATATGTATGTTAATATGTACATATTTGTGAGCTTTTAAAAGTCGTGTATTACTATCATTATCATACATATACAGGTAAATGAAACTAATTTCTATATTTGTTCACTGGTTTTCCCACAATTACCAATATTAGATGACTTATTTATAAAGTGATAGAGGGAATTCTTTTTCACATGTGGGCTAGAAAAAAATGGTTCCTGAGGTCCTTTCCCACTCTGAAAGTCTGTAATTTTAGGATTTTGTGAAAAAAAGATAAACCACCTGTGAAACAGTATTTGTTTGTCTACTTCTCAGGTATTCTAGACAGTGTAAAGGCTATCAAAAACATAAGATATAGTCTGTGCCCTGAAAAAGCTTACAGTCCATCTGGACAGATGACATAGATATAGATATACTAACTGCATATATAAATATATATTGATTATATTGAGATGTGTGTATGTATGTATGCATGTATATGTGTGTATGTGTGTGCATATACACATAAATTACAGTGAGCATCATGCCCAATAATTCCTGGTTTTGTAGATAAAAATGTTTTGTATGTTTTTAATAATTCCTCCCTGCACATATATGCTAACATCAAGCCAAATTTCCTTTTCTTTATTTTTTTAGGATGTGTGTCACTATTTTAATTTCTCTCTCAAACCCATTGCATGGGAGTTGTAGTCTAGAACTAGGTCCCCTTAAGGACACCAGTCCAGAGGTGGCTCCTGGGAAAGTTTCCTTAAAAAAAAAGTCCTAAGCCTGAGCCAGTTTATTTGACTACATCCTTTAAATTGAGATGCTAAGCTTATTTAAGGTTCAGATTCCCATCATCTCCACCATATAACTGATCATGGAATTATCCAAAACCATTCAGCATCCCATAGGCAGAAAGAAAACAGTACTCATCCTGCTAACTCCAACATCTTTGCTGCTGATGTCACTATGTGAAAATGTAACTTGCTGACAAACTATTCCTCATCCCAGACAGCTTATATCTGTCATTTGATTTAAATTCCATAAAAAGTAGCTTAATGGATTTCTACTACAATTACTTCCTAAGGACAACAAAAAGTTTGAAAATATATCATATAAATGAAGGAGGATTATAGGAATCTTTTAGTTATTCATACTTAAATGAACTCCACATTATCCATAAATGAACTCTACAATTAAATGTCATATGAGCAACTATTATACTAGGTGTTTAAAGGAAATTAAATCCCACCCAAATATTAAAAGAAAAGAGAGACTATACAAGTGTATCTTCATTACACCTTATTTGAGTTGTTTATATATATATATATATATATATATAAAGAAAAAATAAGACCAACATAACCATACATGCTACTTATTTTATTACACTTTACTTTTGTTTTATTAGTATTAGCCACTCAACCATCATGGCTGTTATCTAAGAATAAAGATTGGAAGTCTCCCTTGCATGAGTATAAACTGCATTGAAGTCTGCCAATCAAAAGTGTCTGCAGTGCATCTATTTCCTATATCACTTTTATAAGCTTCTAATTTGGAAAGAGTGACTTCTTGATGAACTGTATCATTTTAAATTTTATTTATGATAGTTTCTTCTACTTTAATTTCATCTTCAGCCATAGCAATCTTATTCTGAACAGCTTGTTCTTTAGTATATAATTGAAAATCATTATTGATTTCTTCCAAACTATACATTAACTTAAAACCAAGTCCAAAAAGTAAAGTTCATTGTTTTACTTATCTTCATGCTTTCTCTTTAATCAAATCTTGAGTCTTTTCTCTCAGTCCACAAAGCCATCAAAGCAAATTCCAAATATCATATTTATTATACCTTTTGGCACCACTGGGCTTTGGGTCCATGTGACCTGGCCTCTAACTGCAGCAATTCCCCATTATAACTAGCCTCATTAATATAAATCTTGATTATTACATTTTTCTCTTAAAAAGATTGCTACCACATGCTGTCATTTTCTCCATTTACCAAATGAATACAAAATGGATCTACAAGTAGTAGCCAAGGAGTCGATCCAAAAATAAGCCAGTGTCAAATTCTAGAATCATCAGGAAAGAACAAGTCTGTCATATCCCACCCAGGTATTAGGGTCTAATCAGCGTTGTTGGAGGGAAAAGAAGAGAGCCCAAGTCATGACCTAGTAGAATTATGTTCCTTGAAAGTATATACTGTTGAAGTGTTGTCTTTTTTCCCAGTACCTATTGTCATGCTTTACATATATTAAGTACTTAAAAAGCTTCGTGAAATTTAATTGAACTAATCAAAGAGTAAAAAACTGAGAATACATGGTACAAAAGGAAAATTTGCCTCAGTGTTCACCGTAGAATAAGTGACAGCACTTTTCAGAAGGAGAAAGTAAGCCTCAGCACGTTGTCTAACCAGTTTATCTCATGCTATATTTCTGCCCAAGAAGGAGACATTTTCATGGCAATGATATTGTATGCACTCACACCTCACTTACTATGCTCCAATGCTTCCTGATTGCAGTCATTCTAGAAGCCAGGATAATTAAATGAGTTACTTTTTAAATTCATACTCTATGCCCCTATGTCCCAAATAATAAAATACATTTAAAGCACTTTTAAAAATATGATGTACTATATAAATGTCAAATGTTGCTGTTGTTATTGTTATTATTCAGACTGTGTTCGATAAATTGGATACAAACAAGTTTGCTCAAAGATGCTGAAAGGGAAAATGGTTCAAAAACAGGGCTTTCTTAAAAATGAAATTTTGTTGATTCAAGAGCATATTTGGTGAGAAAGAAAGAAAATAAAGAAAGAGAGAAGTCCTTGATGAGGTCAGATTTTAAAAGGGCAAGAACAAAAATGAAAGGCTGGGAAATACAGACAGAAAATATAAAGTCACAGGGGAGAAGGAAATGGGTTAAGCATTTATTAAGCACCTTGTATATGCCAGGCATTGTGCAAAGCCCTTTGAAAATATTATCTTACTTTATCTTTACACCATGCATAGGAGGTATGTACTATTATTATCCCTTTTTTACAGCTGAAGAAACCAAGGTAGATAGCAATTACATGACTTGCTCAAGGTCACATAGCTAGCAAGAATTGGAAGCTAGTTTTGAACTCAGATCTTCCTTGACTTCAGGACTAGTGCTCCATCTACAGCAACACATAGTTGCCTCTACACAGGCCTGTAGGAAAATTTTAGCATGGCTATAAAAAACCAAAATGAGCTTAGTCTTAAAAGAAACTAAAGATAAAAAGAACATAAAATCAGAGGAGGAAGATGAACAAATTAGGCATATCCCCTTTGTTTGGGGGAATAAGGGATAATAATATTAACAGACAAAAGAAAGGAAGAAGAGCTTTTCAACTATGTGTTTCCATCTTTCTCTATCAACATGTATAATTTTCAAAACCAATGTTAGGAATAGATGTTAGGAAATAACCCAATCTTAGGTCATAAGAAAACAAAGAATTACTTTAAATGATTCCAAGTCTCCAAGACCAGAGGGTTTATATACTTTTAAGAAAACTGATCATGGTAGGTAGCTAGCTTCCTACGTGTTGTTGCATAAAACTGAGGCCTCACCATTCTGCCTAACATTCAGGCAGTAAACATTTATTAGGCACTTAACTATTTCCAAACACAGAGCTAATAAGTAGGAATACAAAGAAAGACAAATAATAGTCACTGCCTTCAAGGAGTTCACAATATAAAAGAGGAAGACAACATATAAAAGTAAGCTGAAAAAAGGTATGGGTGGGGGAAGGAGGGTAGTGTAAGGGGGCCTTGAAAAAGTCATGTAGCCAAGTGGGAAATGATGAGGTGCCTCCCCTGGGCCACCTACTTCAATAGAGGATGTGAGAGGAATTCTCTGATGTTCACCCTCACCCTCACCAATCAGAGTGAAGGAGGTGCCCAAAGGGCAATAGGGAGCTAAGGAGATTTGAATAACACAAAAGTCTAGGAGCCAATTTATCACAAACTCAAACCTACAGTTGCCTCCATTAACACCAAAAGACTTCCTCAAAGATTTCCAACCCCTGAAAACTCACATAGAGCCAAGGACTCCAAAATAGAATTCTATTCCCTCAGTCAGTCAGTAAGCATTTAGTAAATGCCTACTAAGTATCAGGAACTGTGCTAAGTGTTGGTTATACAAAAAGAGGAAAAAAGTCCCTACCCTGAAGGTCTTCACAGTTTACTGGGAGAAGCAACATGCAAACAAATATTTACAAGCAAGCTATATCTAGGATAAATAGGAAATGATTAACAGTGAGAAGGTACTCAAATTTTAAAAAGGGTTAGGTAAGGCTGACTGTAGAAAGTGGGATTTTTATTGGAACTTGAAGGAAAATAGGGAAAGCCAGGAGGCAAAAATAAGGAAGAAGAACATTCCAGGTATAACAAATGAGAAATGTATCTCATTTGTACAACAATAAGGATGTCAGTGTCATTGGATCAAAGACAATGTGAAGAGGAGTAAGGTGCAAGAAAACTGGAAAAGTGGACAGGAAGAGAGCTGGGTTATGAAGGACTTTGAAGGCCAGAAGGTTTTATATTTGATCTTAGAGGTGATTGGGAGCCAGTGAAGTTTTATTGAGTAGAGAAGTGAAAAGTTCAAATCTGAGCATTAGGAAAATCACTTTGGTAGCTGAATGGAAGATGGGTTTGAGGGAGAGAGATTCGTGTCAGGCAGGCTCTAGTAATAGTCTTAGCATGAGGTGATAAGAGCCTGCACAAGGATGGTAGCAGTATCAGAGGAGAGAAGATGGTGTATTTGAGAGATGATGAAGAGGCATAACTGTATTCTCAGGAACAGAGATAACACGAAAACTCTGCAGAAAACCATCATGGCTTAACAATGATAGTTACCACTATATGGATGATGTCTAGCTATTCAGCTGCCTTGAGAATAGGCGTGACCTCACCCATCTAAATGAGACTATTCCATATCTGTCTGAGACATCAACCTTAATTTAAAAAGTATACTTTTTCCAGATGTAGTCATTGAACCACTGCAAGAAGTATGCTATTCAAAAATAGAAATTAAAGGTATGTTAGAAAGTATAGGTAAGTGAGTTTGATATTGTTGTCTAGAAAATTCCTAGAAAAAAATAAGTAAATAATGAATTACCTTTGTTATTCTCCTAAACTCCAGTCCAGACCTGAGCTTCTGACTTACTGGATTTTTTTTTCCTTCCCTGTTCAAAGGCAGCGCCTCAGGTAAAGAGTCTCTATGAATTGAAATTGCCCTCCACCTGGATGTGGCCCTGGTATCTCAAACTCAATATATTGAACATACATTTTATTATCTGTCCCCCTAAACACATTCCTCTTCCTAATTGTGATGTAAAGGACACTAACATTTTTATAACCACATGCCAATTTTTAATGTTTCCATGTCTTCTTGGTTTTATCTCCATATCCATTCCCTTCTGTCTACTAACAGCACATCTCCAATAATTCACTTCCAAACCACCTTTTGCCTGGATTGTAACAAGAATCTCCTATTTTGTCTCCCTGCATCCAGCTTCTCCCCTCTCCAATCCATCTTTCACATAGCTTCCAAATTAATATTCCTAAAGAATAATGCTGACTACATTTCTCCCTCTGCTCAAGAAGTGCCAGTAGCTCCATGTGATCTCTAAAATAAGATATACATTCCTCTATTTGATATTTGAAATCCTTCACAATTTTGTTCTAGCATGGCATCATAGATAGGCTACTTGATTTAAAATCAGGAGGTCGTGGGTCCAAATCCTGCCTCAATGCTATGATTGGATGATGCAAGTCAATTAACCCCTCAATGCTTATTTCCTTACCATCAAAAGGAGATTGGGTCCAAAGGCCTCTAATGTCACTTCCAATTCCATATTTATGATGCAGTCTTTCCAGGTCATTTATACATCATTCAATCTACCTTCCAGCCAAAGTGCCCCACTTGTCATCTATGTTATCTACCACTTTCTTGTCTCTGCACAAGTTGTTTCTCTGCCTAGAATGTCCTTGCCCCTCCTTTCTGCTTTTTGGAACTCCACTGAAAGAATCTCCTTTCAAGAGCCAGTTCAGGTGTGCCAACTCCTCTAAGAGAACTTTTTTAACTCTACCAGATAGTGCTCCTCTAAACCTATAAAAAGTTTTTTAACTATTGTATATATTTTATAATACACAGGACTGCAAAGTGAAATACAGTAGTCTCTAAAGATTTTAAAATAGGCATCATACAGAGGGTAGTGAAGATATGCATGGCAAATGTGAGGAGGCTCAAATATAGAGAATCTTCCAAATGAGAAACTTCCAAAAAGAACCAGGGTAAATGATGTAATTGAGGAAACATATATTAAAAGGAAATGTTTATATGACAGCAGTGAGACATGACATGTGGGCAAGTAGAACATTTCAGGGGTATTCTTATGATGTCATGAGAAATCAAAGTTAGTTGTCCAGTGTATTGGGCAGATTCCGTGAACAAAAAGGAGAGCAGAAAGGGAGAAGAATCACACAAGATGGACAAACCCAGATGGACTGTAATTTAAATTACTCAAATGGAATTCTAAATTGAAGAGATCATATATCCATTTATTTAAATGAATATATTTTGTACTTACATATATATATATATATATATATATATATATATATATATGTCCATAATCCCTTCCTCTTAACCTTTCTACTAAAGGTACCCTTTTGTATTTCTATAACCAGTGCCTTTTTCTATTTCTGGCAAATGGTTGGTATTTAATAAATACTTAACTGAATTGATATGAATTAGAAGTATTTATATAAATCATTAGGACTTATTAGCAATGCCAAAACTCATTTTACTTTTTTATATTCAAGGGAAGTGTTGTAAATCTTTTCTCTCACACAGCAAGGCAGTTGATAAAAGTGTCTCATGCCTAGTCCAGTAGTGAAGATAGAGAGATTGACTGGACCTGGCTATAATTTTGGTGTATTTATAGAAGTCATATATAAAGAGAAAATTCCATACCTAAAGAGTACTAATGAATGGATTTGTCCCAAGGACTGAGATCCCTAGTGACATGTTAGAATATTAGAATATGAAAAAGTAAGTTCCTCATAGGTAGGCATTGTTTCACTCATTTGTTTCCATAGGGCCTTAGCACAGGCCTGGTTATATAGTAGGCACTTAATTACTTATTGGTGATTGATTGGTGTGTGGAAGAATTCTATCCATGGAACTAAAGATGAAAGATCACATTGTGAAAAAATTAGAGAAGTTTGGGGGGAAAATACTTATCAGATCTATGGATAGGAAAAACATTCCTGATCAGGTAAGGAATAGAGAGGATCATCGAAGGTGAAAAGAATAATTTTGATTACATAAAATTAAAATGTTTTTGCATAGTCCTGTTCTGTTCAAAATTTTCATCAGTGACTTGCTTAGAAGGAAAAAAAAGCATAGTTTTCAAATTTACAGAATCAATAAGCTCAGAAAAGAAGAAATGCATATAATCTAAGTTACTTGTGGGTGGTGAGATTGTAACTAAAAAAAAGTCCTTTTCTAATTGAATAATTACAAAATACTAATTAGCTCCCTAGAAGGTGTGGTGATAATTCTTAGGGGAAAAAGGAGTAATAAATAACCTCTGTCCAATTTTAGACATAAATCAGCTTTAGTCCTATTTTGTCCCTCCTCGCATGAAGGTGGGAAATTCTTCTCCCATTAAATCCACTTTCTTCCCAGTGTTTACTGGGTTTTCTAAAATATTATTAGCAATTTTTTCAGAAATAATTCAAGAGATCACAAAATCTATTAATACTTGCAAAGTTGATATATCTATTTCTCCAAAATTTCTCTACTCAATTTCCAACAGCAGTGAGTAAAACTATAGCAAAAAAAACAAAAGGCCAGTGATTAAGACTTTGGAGTAAGACCTTAGAACCTTCATAAATAGGCTTAGATGAAGAAAACTGAGACAAGGGATGTTTGGGGGAAATCGTGTTAGAAGAACAATGAGTAAGCCTAGTAAAAGAGGAATTATGAAAAGGAAGAAAATGAGGAAGAAGCACATGTCTGATCCCTCATTCTTCTGGAGAGTGAAAATCTTCAAAACCATTTATTACTTGTTAAAGAATATAAATGGAAGTCAGCAGAAAAGAATAGCTATGCAAGAATAATAAGAAATTGAACTCAAAACTGTTCAATAAAACTGACAACTTGATACTTGGGGAAGAGTTCCTTATTTGACAGAAACTGCTGGGAGTATTGCAAAGCATTTTGGCAGAAATTAGGGTTGATATTTTAAAACATATACCATAATAAGTGCAAAATGAATTCTTAAAAAAAGAAAAGGAAGAAAACTTTCCATTGCCTTCTTTTTTAAAAAAAAAGAACAACACTTCAGTAGTATGCTTCATACAGTTCCTTTTCCCTACTAAAGGCAACACTTTCATAGGGTGAAGAGCAAATTCTTGGACTATACCAATAGATATGTATTCAAGGCAATAATCAAACATTGCACTTATGTTAGATCTATGCTTATAGATACATACATTTGCATTAGGAATTAGCTAGGTATACAGTGGACAGAGCACAGGGTCTGGAGGAAGGAACACTGATTGAAATCTAGCCTCAGACACTAACCAGCTGTGTGACCCTGGAGAAATCCTGTTTGCCTCAGTTTTCTCATCTGTAAAATAGCAATAATAATACTGCTTACCTCCCAGGGTTGTTGTGAAGAACAAATGAGATAATATTTGTAAAGCACTTAGCACAATGTCTGGCATATAGTAGACATTTAATAAATACTTGTCCCCTCCAACTTTGTGATTAAGTTTTAATGTATACATTTTTCTTCCCTTTAGGGTTTGCTTATATTTATCAGAGAATAGGGACTATACATTTTGCATTTCCTAATAATGCTCAAAATTGGGCCCTTCTCTCTACCCTAACTCTGAGTGAACTCATCAGTTTTCATAGGTTCCATTAACATCTCTATACAAGTAATTCCCAAATCTATATGTACAGCCCTAACTTCTCTCCTAAATTATAGTTCTACATCATCAATCACTTGTTGGATGTCTCCCTCTGGAAGCAAGGTGGCTAGGTGTTAGAGTGGATGGAGTGCTGCACCTGAAGTCAGGAAGATCTGAGTTCAAATCAGCTTCAGATACTTACTAGCTATTTGACACTGGACAATGAATTTAGTCTGCTTTAATTTCTTCATTTGTAAAATGAGGATAATAATAGCACCTACCTCCCAGAGTGGTTTTGAGGATCAAGTGAGGTAATTAATATCTGTAAAGTACTTAATGCAATACGTGGCACATAGTAGGTGCTTAATAAATGCTTGTTTCCTTCCTTCCTTATATCTGAAACTCAAAATGTCCAAAAGAGAGTTGCTTTCCCATTTCTACTGAAAGCACCACTATCCACTGAGATGGTCAAGTTCATAACCTTGAGATCATCCTTAATTCTTTCCTCTTCATTTCTCATGTTTAATCAATCAGCTTCCAAGTCTTGTTAATTCTACACTTATTTCTAAAATCTATCTCTTTTTTCCACTTAGAAGAGCCACTGCTTTAGTATTTAGTATATAGTATCCTCATCGCTTCTCCCCTAAACTGTCATGACACCCTAAGAAGTCCCCCTGATCTCTGCTCTCTCTAACCCAGGGGTGAGAGCCTATAGCCCCAAGGCCACATGTGGCCTTCTAGGTCTTTGGGTATGGCCTTCTGACTGAGTCCAAGTTTTACAGAACAAATCCTTTTATTAAGGGGATTTGTTTGGTGAAGTTTAGATTTTGTCAAAGGGCTACCCTTGAGGACCTACACGGTCACATATGGCCTCAAGGCTGCAGGTTCCCCACTCCTGCAACCTATCCTCTACATTGTAGAGAAAATCATCATTTTTGAGGGTACAATTCTTATCTTATCAGCCCCAGCCCCAAACTTTCACTTTAGTCCCCTTTTACCTCTAGGATGACAAACAACACCAAATTCCCAAGGTCAAAATTTAAAGACCTCCACAATTTTATTTCAACCTTAGATTTCCAAATTTAAATAATTTCTTTTTTCACACTGTACATTCCAGCCAAACTAGACTTCTATCTGTTCCCTGTGCTTGATATTCCATTTCCTGCCTTTGTGAACCTCTGCCTCATATACAGGTTGTATCACTTCCATTTGTCAGAATATTTATCTTCCCTAAATTTTCAGCTAAGATCCCATCCCTGAAGCAGAAAACAAAGATCTAGAGAAATCATCTTTGTCCTTTCAGGGCTGCTATTTGGAGATGCATTACTTTAGCCTAATGCACTCTCTTTCAACAGGCAGGAAGGAATCCAGTAACTCCTGAGCTCCGACTGTGACTTTTTATTGGAGATTGTTCTGAAATATTTTTAGACAACAACTGAACCTACCTTTAGGAAGTTCACATTTTTAAAACAATAGACAATTAAGACAGAAATTGTATTTTGGTGCTATGTTACAGCGATGTTTGAAGTGCCATAAAACTTTTCTCGAACCGTCAAGTTTTTAATGGTCTTTACCTCCTTGGATTACCTTGTTTGTATTCATATATATATATATATGTTGGTCTAGATCTATCCACTATATGGATAGAATTTAAGGTCCAATAGAATTTTAGGCAGAGACTTTTTGAGGGTTTTTTTATGGTTATTTTTTCTTTGTATTTTCCTGGCACAGTTGTGTACAATAAGTGTCAAGATATAAACTGGATTTTGGCATAAGTTAGGATAAGGATAAAATGTGATAATAACTATGATTACCAGGATTGTTTTCCCTTTCCTCTTCTCAGATCTTGTCACACATGGTGTTGGAACTATTGATCTTTTACAGAACTTAGTTAGAGAAAAAAGAGAGACCAATAATCCCCCTATAAAAAAAACTAATAAGAAAAATATGGTTCCTGGTTCATTTTGAAATCATGAATTTTATTCTCAATCTGTCATTTTATATAATATACCATGTTACCTCCAGTAGGAGAGAAATTATCACTTTTCCCTAGATTTAAGAACCCAAAGTTTATCTTATTTTTATTTTGACTGTTTCAATGTCACATACTACTTAGGTTTTATCCTACTAATTTTTTTTTGTTTGAGCTGCCGTTTTACTTTTGCTTTTGCATTTTTGTCCCATCTCCATTTCAAATACTTTGCAGCCAGGGTATTCTATATGCCTGTTAATGAGCCAAGTTTGACTCATTTAGCCATTCATTCACACCTTTTCTTTTCAGTGATATTTTCTAGCCATCTTTGGAGGAACATTGACTTCCTGGATCTTTCTATTTTTGTCTTATAGGACATTCTCACCATTGGTTAGTGACTTTGATTACCACTGACATCTCAGCTGGTTATGGTGAAATGTTAAAACCTGATTCTCTTGTTTACCTCTTTAGTGACATGGTAGCTGTGATGTAGTTGGTGCATTTCTCTTATTTCATTACTTGGTCTGTTTCTTCAGATATGTACTATTAATATATACTCTGGTAAATATTCTTCTGAGTAATTAAATGCTTCTTAAAGGAGTACCAATTTGATAGACCAATATTATCTAGATGAGGAAAATAGAATAGCTCATATAGCAGGTAGAGCAATTGTTGATACAGAAGTTTGTGTTTTTAAACATCAAAATATCATTCTAAACCAATTATGAAATCATGTCAAATCACATAAAGCTATGAATGAAATTATAATCTCAGAGCTCAATAGCTTCAATAAAAATGATGTTAGAAAGTTTATTATGTGTATTTTTTGTTATATATTCACACATATAAAACAATTTTTGTCAGTAGCTCCTACATTAGGTTATCCTTACAAAGAAGCAAACTGCTGTGTTCTAGTCATTTAATTGAAAATATCATTTCAATAACTTCCATGTCTCATACTTTTTCAGCATTCTTCTGCATAGAAAGTCTTAAATTAATGAAAGATTTTCACCCATTCAAAAAGGAAGGGGGGAAAAGAGAAATGTCATCACCTTCCCACGAATCACTATACTATTCCCACTTTCATAATTTTCAAATAGTGCCACCATCCACAGAGTGATTATCCATTACCCATGACAGATTTGTTATTAATTTATGGAAAAACTAGCCAGATGTTACTAAAAGTTTATTCTTAATATCCATATCTACCTATATTTCAGGCAATAATTCTCCTAGTAGTAATGAAATACTTAATGAGAGTTTATTTCATTTTTAAATAGGGATGTTTTCATATTTTACATAATCTATTCTAAGGAATAATTTTCCCCAGTGAACTGAAAACAAATGAAAATTCCCAGAGAAAGACATCAATATTAAAAAAAAAAGCAAAATCATGAATATTCTCTGTTGGCAGTGGTAGAGGTAGGGATTATAGAATGGGACCACCTGATTCTCCTCCAAGGTGATGGCTAAAGTGTCTGATAATTGCTAAACCAAAAACCTGAGACCAGCTGGTCAGGGATTTCCTGTAGCAAAGACTTTGGCAATGAGTAGGCCAAGGCAGAGTCCGGGATATTTAAAAGCAAAGGGGATTACTCTGTAACTTATCAAACTGGGTCAGATAGCTAGGAAACAACAGTATCCAGGACCAGATACAGAAATTGGTATCTGAGGGCCAAACATACTAAATCAACAGGACAGGAAATAAGGAATGTCAAGAAAAGGGATAAGGTAAGCAGCAAAAATCCTATGACCATTCACTGTGTTCACTGAGGTGGGAATATTTTTGTGCTTTTGACATATACAGACCTTCATTCAAACTTTGTCTATCTATTAGAGAACACTAAAGGCAACATTAAATAATAATCTTCCTGTAAAAGACAGGTAAGAATTTTTAACTTTTTTCAAAATGTGCAAAAAATTGAGATCAAGGAAGTGTGGTATATCAAAATATCTATATTTCTATATCTGTTTCTATTTAGATATATATAATGCCACATAATACTATGTGTGTACATAGCTATATTCTACATTTCATATAATGTTATATGTATACAATAAATATATAATGTCATATATGTAGAAAGAGAGGGAGATAGTGATATACTACATTATCTTGCTGTCAGTATAATACAATATACAATCACACAGTTTGGACAAAGTTAAGAGTTCCTATCTGTATTTTTTATGGGAATGTCATAATTCAATACTGTCTTTTATGTGCTCTAATAGATAGTTGAAATGTATATGAACAATTGTATATTGCTTATATATGTGTGTGTAAATACCCTTTAAGTTTTACTTTGAATATGTAATCTCATTTGATCATTTCAATAACCATGTGATATGGTTGCTATTATTCCTCTCATTTTACAGGTAAGGAAACTGAGGGTTCATAAGATAAAATAACTTACCCAAGAGTCACAGAGCTAATAAGTATCTGAAGTAGTATTCTAGATCTTCCTGACTCAAAGTCCAACCCTTATCAACTACACTGCTTCCTCTATACACATTCTACTTATTATTTTTATATATAAGGCACTGTGCTCTTTACAAAATGTTGTTGTTGTTGTTTTTTACAAAACTACATATAACCATAGATGTGTCAGTTTTCTCTATTCTTCTATCACTGTGGTAAAGCATTCTGAGCTCATGTTAGTCTGATCAGCCACAACTGGACACACCATACCTTGACTCCAACATAGTGATGTAATTTTGATCCTCTTCAAGAATAAAGGACAACAACCCATCAACCAACAATTACTTTCCAGTTATATATTAAGGACTAGTTAGTTTGTTGCATGCTGCCTTGCACAAAACATATTGAGCAGTTTATGTGTGGTGTCCATGGTACTGGACTTGGAATCAATAAATCATGTCCTCCCTCTGCCAATCACTAGTCATGTGGGGCAAAGCACTTTTACACACTCAGTCTTAGTTTCCTTATCTGTGAAATGCTCTTTCTGCATTATTTCAAGTTTTTACAAATTTTTAAGTTTCTGTATTATCTTTTTCACAGGGTTGCTTTGAGACTTAAATGAAATAATGACATGTTGTACAATTCAATAATAAAAATCAGTCACAAGAAAATATTATAGAACATTGTATATAAGATAATTTTAAAAAGACAAATCTTTCCTCACTATATTGTTCTCAAGAACTAATTCTGAATACTACCTAACATCTTACATGTGTGATGTATATGTCCCTACTCTATCTGATGGAGTCTTGTACAATTGACTTATTTATCAGGATTGCATGTCTCAGGATGATTTTTCATTTAGATAACACAATGTTATTGTCTAGATCCTGAGTTCCTAGGGCCCTTATATCAGTGCATTGCAGTAACTCTGTATTAAGGAACCATATAAATAAATATCAGTTATTATTATAGATCCTGACTAAGTAGATGTTTATTGAAAAGATTGGATAGATTATTCATGTCAAAGTCCATCAGTTTTCTCATCTCTACCATAGCATAGTTCATATCCAGTAAGGGTCAAATAAGGGAAAAGAAATACTGTCTGATTTTTAGCTCAAAGGTAATAAGAATTGTATAATTCATTAATGTGTTTACTACAGCATCAAGTAGAGATATGGTTTGATAGATTGCTTTCAATTATTTATGTATTTCATATGCTCTGTCTCCCTTTTGAGATTTTAATCTACTTAGTAGCAGGGACCATGTCATCTATTTCTTTTGAATAGCCCTGTGATTCTCAGAATAGAGTTCTGTATTTAGTAGGTACTCAATGAATTGGGATCAACTAATGAACAATTCTGATGGCAGCAATAACACTCCAATTAATTTAGCTATTAAAATGTTCTAAAATGATGTTTGGATACATTTTGGGGTTTCATTTATTCTATTATGCTTCTACTTAATTGACACAGGTAATGAAGTTTTAGGTATAATCTCATTCCTATGTGAAGCTTCAGAATTCATAGCATTTATTTCACTTTCATCAACCATTGTATATCATTTAAATGTTTTGTATTTTGGGGATACTACATATAACCTCTCTATTAGTTTATTCATCTGTTAAATGTACATAACATTTCACTACATGCCTCACTTAGGTATTATTTAGCCAATTTATACATTATTAATTTCTATACAAATGAAAATGATATTCAAACTTGTATGTCTGTATATGTCTGTACTCCTTTGTATTTGTCTTTTTTGACTACATTTGTATATGTATATACACACAGACACACACAGGACTCTAATGTAAAAAGATAATGTATGGCACACACTATTGTTAGGTCAGAATACCTTTTTGAGTGAGTTACAGAACCATTCATTCAAAGGTGAGAACAAGTTCTAGACACCTTTTTTGAATGGATCAAAGGTGTGAAGACTTATTGGAGACTTATCAATCAATCAAAGGTGTAATATACTTATGAACAAGTCATAATCAATTTGAGAGAAGTGGTCTATGGGAATTTTAGGACACTACCAGTATACAGATACTCAGAATCCAGCACAGGGTTATAATACCTAGTTGGAACTTCATGAGGATGCCACAAAATGAAAAAAGACTTCCATTTGACCACAAGTTATGTGCTATACCTTTGCTACTTATGCTCTTTATATGTGAACCCAGACTCCCTCTGGAATGTTGAAGGGATTTTGCATACTGAAGACTGTATCTGACCCCAGTTTGTGAAGTGAGGGGAGAGTTTGCAACAATGTCCTTTCTATACCACACTTTAAAGGTCCTGGTGATGTACCGTGAATTGTCAGGAAGGCTCATCAACAGTTATCCACAAAGTAATGAAACTTTTGGCGTGACAATTTTTAAAAACCATCAGTTAGGGGCTGCTAGGTGGTACAGTGAATAGAGTCAAGAAAACCTGAGTTCAAATGTGACCTCAGACACTTAACACTTGCTAGTCGTGTGACCTTGGGCAAGTCACTTAACCCCAATTGCCCTGCCATTCCCCGTCCAAAAAAAAAAGCACAAAAAAAACCCATCAATTAAAGCTTAGAGGGCTATGATCTGACTCAGTAGAAAGGGCTCAAATATCAATGGAATCTTAGTTAAAGTGTTGACAAATATGGATTCTATGTAAAGATATCTTTATATATCAGTATATTTTAACATGCATATATTTAGCCTGAGTCCTGAAAAAGGATCTTCTTAGAGATAAAAATACCTTCAATTCAATGAACACTTGTTTGTGAAGCTTAGGCTATGTATGGTGATATTTGGCATATATATAACTAGAATTTTTGTATGTACACATAATTCCATATAAAATTATAGGTTTTTAATAATCTATTAATTATATGTGGTTATATATAACTATAGATTTATATACATATATAATTCCATATAGAACTACATAACTGTTATTCCATCATGTCCAATTCTTTTTAACCCCATTTAGGGTTATCTTGGCAAAGATAGTGAAGTAGTTTGCCATTTCCTTCTCCAGCTCATTTTACAGATGAGGAAACTGAGGCAAACAGGGTTAAATGATTTGACCAGGGTAATACAACTAGGAAGTGTCTCAGGCCAAATTTAAGCTCACAAAAGCTGTCTCCTGGACTCCAAGACTGGCGCTGTATCCATTGTGTCACCTGACTGCCCCAAAATACATAGTCATTTAGCCATAAAGTCTATTTAATTGTGTATTAAATTATATACGACAATATATTTATGTAACCATATAAATCCATACTGTTATATTCTAGATATATTTGTTAATAAGATTTGGAGCTTAGAAGGATCTCAGTTTTTATCTAGTCCAACTCCATTTTACAGCTAAGGAACCTGAGATCCATAGCAGTTACATGATTTTTCTAATGTCGCATAAGTAAAAAGCAACAGAGCTGAGGTTTGGACTGTCTTTCTTGTTTCAAATTCAGTGCTCTCTCCACTATACAACTTTGGACCTGTAATTATATTGGCAGATGTTACCTTTTCATTTCAAATTAATTGCCTTTACTCAAGATAATACATAAGAAATGACAAGATAAGATTCTGATGTGGCCCTCTAAGAAAGAACCTGTACTGATGGGTAAAACGTATTTCAAATCAATACCAGGAAGAACTTCCTAACCTCTAGATCAAAATGAGTACGAAATTTTCTGCCAATTTAGATTCCAGTTTAGAGTTCTTCATACAGAGCCTGGATGACAATTAACTCTTAGGACTGTTGTAGATAGTATCCTTAACATGGTTATGGTTTGGGTAAAATAGCCTGTGAGGTCCCTTCAAGCCCTGTAATTCTCTTATTGTAGCATTATGATTATTTTTGATGTCTAGATATCTGATTTTATTGGTTCCAGGAATACCCAGTAAAGAAACTTCTTTCACCAGTGCAGACCAGCAACTGCTCTGCAATTTATACTCCCAGGGCCCTGCCTAGTACATTCAGATAGTAAGTGACTTGTCCAGGGTCACACAGCTAATGTGTAATAGAGGTGAGATTTGGACCCAGGCCAAATAGCTCTATGCCATGCTGCCTCTTCCTCAGTGTTTCTATGTCTGCTAAATACAAGATGTTAAAATAGGAAAATTAATTCCTGTAGCTTATGTTACATTAAACAATACAAAGACTCCCTAAAGTTTATTTAAAGGAATGTTATGTTTGTTCTCTATCAAGGAAGTTGTTAGTGCAACAGCATTCTTGCTGGTACACAGCATGCTACATTGTGGTTAGGCTGTTTTAAGAACATCTCACAAAAAATGCCTTCACCAAGAGGAAAAACACTAACAAGTATTATTCCAATAGCACAGTTTTGGTATAACTTCTACAAGTCTGTTGCTCCTAAATTACTTTTCCCCCTTATATCCAGAGAGACATTCATGTGTTCCATTATTCAGCAACTTGGTTCATATGTATTGACAGATGCTCAGATTCCATATTATCAACACCAAGATTTTCAGTCCTGCTTAAGCATAGTCAGTCATAGAATTATAGTTCAGAGAACCAGATCACTTTGATCTGAAAGGTACTTATTAATTATCTGGTTCAGTCTGCTCCTTGTACAGATAAAGAGATTGAACCCCAGCTACACCAAATCATTTTTCCAGTCATAAATATAGTTTGGGGAAGCACCTCTCTGCTGTTCTATTTTATCTCTAAATGTTAACTTAATATGATTATCCACAATAAAAATGTCAAGAATAGAGAGATACACCAGTGGAAAGAACACTGTATTTAGTGTTAGAAGACCTAGGGACAGTGGAGAAAATTCTCAAGTTTAGTCCAAAAGATCGAAATTCAAATCTTGTCTTAGATATATACTCACCTAACTTACCTGAGCAAATTATAACCTCTCTAAGCCACAGTTTGTTTGTCTGTAAAATGAGCACAATGGCAGTGAGAATCAAATGAAATAACGTATGTAAAGCAACTTGCAAGACTTAAGATACTATATAATGTTAATTATAATCATCATCATTTTTGTTGTTGTTCTTATAATTATTTAAATCCTTCCCTTTGACACTTATTGCCTTTGAAATTTTAGGCAATTTACCTAGACTCCCTGGGCCTCAGGTTTCTCATATATAAAGTGAGGTGATTTACTAAATGTCTTTAAAAGTCCTTTCTAGCTCTAAATCTATAACAACAACAATTATAATAATTAGAAGCCAGCTACATTAGTGAAATTCTCTCATTATCAGTAAACTTTATCTCAATCTCCTCTCTCCTAAATGAACGACTGACAAGTTGTATAATGTGGTAATATTTCACATTCTCCCTTCTAATATTCTAACAGAGGTGCCACTGAGCATTTATATTATCTAAGGACAAGCAGTGACATCCTGTCATGGAAGTTTCCCACAAGCAGTTATATTTTCTTGGTCTTAGTAGTTATTTTATCTGGGGAGTAGATGTTTCCCCTAAATTCACTGCACACAGATTTATCCACATCGTCCACAAAAGAAATAGGGTTAGGGAATGGATGTATATTTCCACTGATATGAGGAAACTCCTCCCAATGCAAATTTACCCTTTCTCTGCAATTTATACTCTTACAGAATTGCCTGGGACACTAATAAATTAAATAATTTACTAAGGTTCACACAGCCAAGTATGTGCCAGAGGTGGGACAGAAAATATGGATAGAAAAGTGCTTGGCTCATCCACAAACTAACTAGCCCTGAATAACTGGAGGTCAATTCTATAAGAGGGTCCCTTCACACACATGTAATAATCTTCCCTATTTCAAGTATTCCTGATTTTGTCACTATGGGCCTTCCCTCAACCTACACAAATCAGAGCTCTTCTATACCTTATATGATCACTTTTAAGGGTCTTTGTAACCAAAAGAATCTTGATCCCATAAACAAGCAATAGAAGAGACTGAGTTTAACATGGTTCTCAGATAATAGCTATAGGGTACATTCTCTTGTCCATTCTCAAAGCTTTTCCATCTTTGTATAACCTCCTAGATCTTGTGCTCCTCTGGCATGACCTTTGAAAAGTCGGGATTATCACCACACTTTGGTAAAGGAATGGAATAGGACTTTCATGAAGGCCATGCAGTATGGATGAAAAATGTTGTATAAGATCTTAAACTTTAAACCTTTATGTATTTAAAACCTCAGTTCCATGTCACTACTGTTCATTGAATCTCTAGTTTTAAGACAAAATCAAGTTGTTTGATGTAGGGCACAATAATCAATTAGTTTATATTTTGTTTAATAAATGCAGTGAAGAGAAAGAATTTTTATCCTTTGTCTTTCATAGGAGTATTAAGCACTGCAAAGCACTTATCTGGGCTAAGGAAAACCATTTTCTTTGAACATAAACTTTTATACCTAAAGACATGGCCAAAATTGTTAGCATTTTAGAAAGAAAAGGGAAACTTGTCAGGAGAAGGTTTATTCAAGTGTATGTTTATTTAAATTCATAATTCCCTAATTTATTTAGAAAATCATCCTATTTCTGGGGAAAAAAAATGTTTTAGTTCCCACAGATGGTTTCATCACCACAACAAAAACCTGAGAATTCAATTCCTGCTGAGCAGGAGCCATATTGTGAATCTGGCATCATAGGCAAGTTCTTGTGCACTTAATGTATTTTAGAAAGCAGACCAAGTGATCATTCTCAGTTGTCTTTGCCTAAAGAAGATTCAATTACATCATGAGCTATAAAAGGGAAAAACAGGATGTGGATGTTGGAAGAGATAAAAGCATAATTTTCTTGAAATTAATGAGAAAGGACTAATGGGATGAAACTGAGTATTAAGGAAATTATCTCATTATGTGGCAGCTAGACAGCACAGTGGACAGGACACCAGTCCTGGAGTCAGGGAGACCTGAGTTGAAATGCAGCCTCAGATACTAGCTGTGTGATCCTGGACAAGTCATTTACCCTCTTCTTAGCTCAGTTTCCTCATTCTATAAAATGGAAATAATAATACTACCTACCTGCCAGGGTTATTGTAAAGATCAAATGAGATAATAATTGAGCTTAGCACAGTGATTAGCACATAGAAAACTCTATATAAATATTATTAACTATTAGTATTATTATTATCCTAAAGCAAATGTGTAATTGGAGACCTACTGAAGTCTCAAGTAGTATCCTAATGGAACTGGTAAAAATCACCATTTGAAACTACAGTACCTTGTAAAAGTAGCTAGAAAGTACCTTATGTTTGATATTTCTATAAATGGAGTACATTGTGATTATTTTATTAGGGGTTTTTTGTAGGTCTGGTAGGGAATACATTGAAAGTCAAATCATAAGGACAGTTTTTCTTTGATTTTTCCAGTTACTCATTTTATAATTGTGTCCCTTAATTTCTTATTGCTACTTCTAAATAAGTAATATCATAGAATTTTAAAGTTCATAGGAACCTTAAAGGTGATATTGTCCATCTCCTACATGAGGAAAGAATGCTTTCCTATAGCATACCCAACAAATGATCAGCTAGTCTCTATTGGAAAGCCTTCAGGGATGGTAGAGTATTGAATGTTTTAGAAATTTCAAATTGTTAAAAATTTTGTCCTTATAAACTTTTTGACAAAATCGGCCTCTGTTGCTTCTACCCATTTCTCGTGGTTCTGTCTTCAGGGGCCAAACTAATGATACTAATCCCTCCAATACATGGCTTCAAATATTCCAAAATAGTACATATTTTTCCTAAGTCTTTTCTTCTTCAAACTACACATTCCCCATTCTTTCAAGTAATCCTCAAATAGTTTGGTTTCTAGTCACCTCATCATATTGGTTGTCCACTTTGGGATGTACTCCTACTTATAAATATCCTTTCTGAAATCTAGATTCCCCAAAGTAATTATAATTCTCCAGATGTGCTTTGCCAAAACAGTCTACAATGAACGACCCTTCATTTTGGATGTTACATTTCTATAATGTATACAGAATTCACATTACTTTTTAGCTTTTCTAAATTCTTTCATGTGCTATAATCATATAAATACTCAGGTTTGGTTTTGGTTTTGGTTTTTTCCCATATGAGCTGAGATCTAGCCAAGGCACCTTCTTTGGGGCTATTTTCCCAATGTCTCAATTGTTGCTGGGGTATCTGGAGGTACAGCTGACCACTTCTCCCCTCAGAGTTGTAAAGTGAACCCTAAAATAGGACTGGATGTTTCTAGAATGGTTGATAGTGAATGTCCAACCAAGGTGCTCGCCATTGATTACAATCAGGTCTTAATTAGCTTTTAGAAAGGGTATTAACTAAGCAGGTATAGCAAGGATAATTTTACAGAAATATCCAACCAAATCAGAGGCACAGTCTTCCTTTATATACACATGGAACCTGGTTAACATAACATGGATTCAAATGCACAAAGCACATGTGGCCAATGGGTGAACCCACAGCTTTTGGTTACTAGAAGTTTTCTTCTCCCAAATCTCCTTCATGGAGTCTTCATTAAGTACTGCTTTGGTGTAGTGTAAAGATCTGTGTCCATGCAGAGTCCTGTAACTTCCTTTCCTCAGTGTTTCTGCTCTCAAAGCAGATGTTACTGCCAATCATTGCTATCCAAGGACAATTCTACTGGCTTTGGTGACATTACTGCTGACCCCTGATTGCTGATGAGATCTCTAATGGCTCTGATGGATCTCCTGAAATTACACTGTTACTTGACCTGGTTAGAATCATTTGACTGAAAACCTGAGCTTCCTGATTCAGAATTGGCCTACTGTATGGCAGAAACTGGTTATAGACCAACATCTGAAGCCATATACCAGAATAAGGTCCAAATGGGTACATGATCTAGGTATAAAGGCTGATGCTATAAACAAATTAGGGGAGTAAGGATTAGTTTATCTGTCATATTTATGTAGAATGCAGGAATTTATGACCAAACAAGAGATAGAGAACATTATAAAATACAAAATGGATAATTTTGGTTACATTAAATTGAAAAGGTTTTGCACAAATAAAGCCAATGAAGCCAAGATTAGGAGGGAAGCAGAAAACTGGGAAAGAATTTTTATAACCAGTGTCTCTGATAAAGGCCCTCATTTCTAAAATATACAGAGAATTGAGTCAAATTTACAAGAATGCAAGTCATTCCCCAATTGATAAATGGTCAAAGGAAATAAACAGGCAGTTTTCAGAGGAAGAAATTGTTATCTATAGTTATATGAAAAAATGCTCTAAATCACTCTTGATTAGAGAGATGCAAATCAAAACAACTCTGAAGTACCACATCACACCTATGAGATTGGCTAACCTGGCAAAACAGGAAAACGATCAATGTTGGAGAGGATGTGGGAATGTTGGAATACTAATTCATTGTTGGTGGAGCTGTGAGCCTATCCAATAATTCTGGGGAGCAATTTGGAACTATGCCTAAAGGGCTATAAAAATGTGCATACCCTTTGACCCAGCAATACCACTTCTAGGACTATATCCCAAAGAGATCAAAAAATGGGAAAAGGACCCACATGTACAAATATATTTATAGCAGCTCTTTTTCTCTTGGCCAAGACCAGGAAATTAAGGGAATGTCCATCAATTTGGGAATGAATGATCAAGTTCTGGTATATGAATGTAATGGAATACTATATGCTATAAACATGATGAACAGGGGGCCTTCAGAGAATCCTGGAAAGACTTATATGAACTGATGCTGAGTGAAGGGAGCAGAACCAGTAGAACATTGTACACAGTAACAGCCAGTGTGTGAGGACTGATTTTGATAGACTTAGCCCTTCTCAGCAATGCAAGGACCTAAAACAATTCCAAAGGACACATAATGAAAAATGCCAGCCACATCCAGAGAAAGAACTATTGTTGAGGGTCAGAGTTGGGAGAGCTGGTTCAGTTTTTTTTTTTTGAAAGAATTCAATTAGACCTTCTTTTTAGCCAAAGGGAGCTTTATTAACACAAAAGTATGTGGGCCTGAAATTCAGTAAGGAGATAAAAAAAGACATTAATATAGGAAAAGGACCAGACTTATATACACAGAAAAGTTATTCAGCCTGTAGGATGATGACATAATTTTAGGGTTGCTAAAGGGGTTTGGAGATTAGGGACAGAATGAGGAAGATGGATGACACAAGATAAGGGAGACAGGAAATTTTATGACCCAGGATGGGGGAGACAAGGAATTCCATGGTCCAGGACAAGGGGGAAGTTTTATGGTATTTAAAGATAAGGAAACAGACTTTAAGGGGTCTTCTGGTTGGAGAATAAACTAGGAGCTTCACAAAATACTGGAAAAGCAACCTTTACTATTATTTTTAACCCTCAGGGCACCTTTGTATCCGCATTATTTCTACTAGAAAAGCAACCCTTAATATTATCCCTTAGGGCACCTTTGTATCCACATCACTATGGAATCAGAATGCAGAATTAAGCAGACTGTTTTCTTTTTTGTTTTCTTTTATTTTTCTTTCTCATTGTATTTCCTATTTGTTAATTCTTCTTTGCAACATGACTAATGTGAAAATGTGTTTACTAGGAATATATTGTAGAGCCCATATCAGATTTCAAGTCATCTTGAGGATGGAGGGGAAAGGGAGTAGAAGAAAATTGAAAACTTATGGAATTGAATGCTGAAAACTAAAAATAAATAATTTAATAAGTTTGGGGGAGGGAGAGAATTGGTCTACTCTATTATTCATAGACCAAAGATGTATTTGATTTTCTTGGTCAATTACAAGAAATTTCTTGTGTCATCTAATGAACAAAGGACTTCATGCCTCCTAAAATGATTAAGAAAATGTTCATATCTAGTTTATATCTTTGATTTATTTATTCAATGAAAAGTTTAGGCCTTCTCTGTTTATATGAATTGGGGAAGTAGCAACCCAACCCTTACCAACAAAGGTACATATACATGTATATGCATATGTTTTCAATTATGTAAGCTCTCTGAGGTAGAGCTTATTTTCCTTGTAATGTCAGAAGCCTAGAACCCAGCACAATGTCTTGCCCATCACATTTAAAAAGTATTTCTTGATTTTGTTTAGTTATAGATGTCATTCGTTTCCACAAATTATTCTAGCCTATAGGAATCTGTATATTCCCCAAAGGTCTCATATATATACAAACACACACATATAAACACTTACATATATATACACATATACATGTGTGTACACATAAATATGTCTTCTTTTCAGATTTATATCATTTACAATTTTGATGTGTATCTACATTATTTTCCTTTTAAATACATTAACTTTGAAAAATATATACCTGAAATTTTGAATATATCCCCTTCTGCACCACCAAGCCTTCCCTTGTAATAAAGAATTAAAAAGAATGGGGGGAGCAGTTTAACAAAAATACTCAATACATTAAGATAGTATGACACCATGTAAAATCATCTATTACTTTTATTCAGATCATTGATGAACAAAAATTAGCCTTGAATAGAAACCTGAATACCCCTATAAATCTCCCTCCAAGTTGATGCAAACTTGATCCAAGAGTCATCTGACCTGGGATTTCACTATTGCTCAACTGTGGATAATATGACAAACTTTAGACTAATTTATGCTAATGCAATTGAAAGAAGACTGATTTACAAACCAGAATGTTAATTATTAATTCTAACTATATAAGAAATAGCCTTGTACTAATAAGTGACACCTTGACTCTAATTTAGACCTCCAGAGAGGGAATCTAATTATACTTTATGATGGGTAATATTCCAGCCTGTAGGACCATCCTTGAGTCTCTCAGCATAGCATTGCACTCAGTCAAGGCACCCTACATGTAGTAGGTACTTAATAAATGATCATTGACTTTGATTGATTTGCTTAAACATAAAAGCCTCCAAAAATCAAAACACCATCAACTGGGCTGGTTTACAAAGAATTCTGACACCACACTGAATGGCCTCAAGGAATAGTTCCATGTAGTTTATTCAATTCAATTCAGCTTCCTATTTATCTTTTTAGTTGCAAATTCACATTTCCATTTACAACCTCAGGGAAGTGTTTATGTTAATATTCACTGCCAATACACATTTTCCTTTGATTACAGACAATTCCTAAAGGGGCAAAAATTAAATTTGTACTGCTGGAACCTGAATCCCAAGTCTCTTCAACCTTTACCTCCTCCATCCTTTCTCTTATTAAGTCTCCAATTTTGCAATAGGTCTCTAGGTCCCTACTACATTCTTAATAATAAGGGTATGGTAAAACATTAATTACCTGGAATAAATGAGAGATGCAAAGTCATACCTGGATTATAGCAAAGTCTAGGTTACAGAATAATATTTTTAATGAGTCAAAAGTAGTCATTGTTAAATATTATTTTGACAGAATCTTTTTATACTATTGATTATAATAGCATTTGTAGCTTTATGTACATTATCTAATTTGATTTTCATGACAGATTATTGAGGCAGATAATGCAAATGTTTTTCCTTTATTGCAAATGAGGAAACAGAGATTCAAATAATTTAAGTGATTTTCCCATGTAACCTGGTTGATAAGCAACAGAGTTAGGACTTGAACCCAGGTCCTCTGACTCCATGTCTAATGCTCCTATCTTGTTTTTCTCAAGGAGTAAAGAAGCTAATAAGCCTCTATGTGGAACATATGTAAGTAGGTAAAACAGGTGGGAAATAGACATCACCAAAAATAATGGTTAGTTACCTAAGGCTTCCCTACTCCCTCACTGGAGGAAGCATTCAAATTCTGCTCTTTCCTCCATCTTGTGCATCAGTGTGGGGACCTGAAGAAAAATGTTATAGTGAGATTCTTATACATTATAAAATAAATTATAAGTAAGTTAATGAAAAAGTATAGTTTACAATATCAGCTTTTGATCATTACTTGTATCATAAACATAAAACTCCCTTAGCAAATATGAATTATGTGGTTCAATCAGAAAAGTATGCGTATGATTTATATATCAACATATTGTTATTAAGTAGTTTAGTTGTATCTGACTCTTTGTGAGCCCACGGACATGCTCTCCATAGGGCTTCCTTCTCCAGTGGAGTAAGGAGATGAGAGCTTAAGTGACTTGCCCAAAGTCACACAGTGAGTGTCTGAGGCTGGATTTGAACTCAGGTCTTCCTGACTCCATACCCAGACCTCTATCCACTGAGTCAATTAACTGCCTCCATATATCTACATATCAGAAGGTAGACAGACAGACAGATAGATAGATAGATAGATAGATAGATAGATAGATAGATAGATAGATAGATAGATAGATGATAGATAGATAGATGGATAGATAGATAGATAGATAGATAGATGATAGATAGATAGATAGATGATAGATAGATAGATAGATAGATAGATAGATAGATAGATAGATAGATAGATAGAAAAATATAGCTATTAAGAATTCAGCAAGAAAATGACATTTCCATTTTCCATACTAAGG
The DNA here is from genome assembly GCF_028583685.1 of Petaurus breviceps papuanus. NCBI lineage: Eukaryota > Metazoa > Chordata > Mammalia > Diprotodontia > Petauridae > Petaurus > Petaurus breviceps. The sequence goes on along the minus strand of NW_027187419.1, from coordinate 15,401,532 downwards.
CACTAAAATTTTCATTTAGACACTGCTAATTGAAAATATGTGCTGATTGTCAAAGGGTATATGTGACTTGTATATATTCTATATATACACTTTTCCCTGCACTCACATTCCTGAATGACAGTTTCAGTGATCCAGGGCAGAGGTGCCAAACATTCTTCCCACAGGGAACATGCAACCTGCCACACTTTGAATTGGCCCATACAAATTAAAATATAATTGGGGAATATTAAACAAACTAAATTTAAAATACAATAGCACACAGATACTATTACTATATGATTTCCTGACCAATATGCACCCCATAGGGATCCTTATGTAGGTCTTAATGGTCTTTGTTTCTATTTGAGTTTGATGCTACTGTCTGGGTAATTCCCCTTGTGTAAATTACTTATGACTTGTAGAGCTTTTCCTAGGGCACTGAGACTTTCTCAGGTCACCTAGCTACTATATGGAAGTTAAACATCTCACCAAAATAATTCACTCTGGATATTGGAGAAACTTCTTACTCTAAAGAGACCTGTCATTTATTGAACTGTAACACAGAAATGCACTGGCAGAAAGTGATTACTTTCATTTCTGGTGGTTGTTTCTTTCCTCTACCCCCAGCCCAATCATGCTGGCAAGTAGTGATCCAGCACCACTACCATCATTTCTCCTTAAAATTCATGACAAATGTTGTTTTCCGCATATATTATGCTATTAGGCCAGGAGCTAGTAGAAGCCATGACTTATCATATCAAGTATAGCCAGGCAGATTTCACTGATGTTCCGAAATATAGATAGAAGGCTGCAGAGATGTTTGATCATAAAGATGAGCTCTTTTGGTCTTCACTTTTTGCAAGGTTCCCAGGAAAGTGAAAATCCTTATGCAGTAGAACAATTTGCATAACAAAAGGATAGCAACACCAAAAGCTTTAGGGAAATTGAAATACTTTCCTACAGCACATCAGACCATTTATTCCCTTTGAGTAATAATATTATCTTTCCCTGTGTTGCACCTTTCATTTTGTAGTGCAGTACAACTCTTAACAAATAAAACAAATGGTTTCACCGCTGAAATACTCCACAGTTAAAGTAGAGGGCAAGTGGCAACTGGAATACAAGTCCTGTGTGGGGAAGATTGTGATATTTTAAGGTAAAGATGATAATGAAGGTCTATGGACCTTATTAAAGCATTTATAGTTTACAGTTTGAGCTCTTAACTCAAAATTTAATAACTATTTTTCAATTCTTATCATCTTTGTCAGTTTGTAACATAATGTGTTCCATATAAACAAGGTATAATATTAGTCAAGGAAACTTCCTAACATTTAGGACTATCCAAACATATAACAGATTCACTTAGGAAGCATGGGCTTCCCCCAGAGGTCCTCCCCACCAGTCCTGTGGGTGCCTCTCTCTCTCTCTGTCTCTGTCTCTCTGTCTTTCTCTCTGTCTCTTTCTCTGTCTCTCTCTGTTTCTCTCTCTGTCTCTTTCTCTGTCTCTCTGTCTCTGTCTCTCTCTGTCTCTTTTTGTCTCTCTGTCTGTATCTCTCTCTCTGTCAGTCTCTCTCTTTGTCTCTGTCTCTTTGTCTCTATCTGTCTCTCTGTCTCTGTCTCTCTCTGTCTGTCTCTCTTTCTCTCTCTGTTTCTCTCTCTGTCTCTGTCTCTTTCTCTGTCTCTCTGTCTCTATCTCTCTGTCTCTGTCTCTCTCTGTCTCTGTCTCTCTCTGTCTCTCTGTCTCTGTCTCTCTCTGTCTCTCTGTCTCTATCTCTCTGT
>NW_027187419.1:15356847-15399765 GCF_028583685.1 Petaurus breviceps papuanus | reverse complement strand
TCTCTCTGTCTCTCTGTCTCTATCTCTCTGTCTCTGTCTCTCTCTGTTTCTCTCTCTGTCTGTCTCTGTCTCTCTTTGTCTCTGTCTCTTTCTCTGTCTCTCTCTGTCTCTGTCTCTATCTCTCTGTCTCTCTCTGTCTCTTTTTGTCTCTCTGTCTGTGTCTCTATCTGTCTCTCTATCTCTATCTGTCTCTGTCTCTCTGTCTCTGTCTCTCTCTGTCTCTGTATCTCTCTCTGTCTGTCTGTCTCTCTCTCTCTCCTACTCTGAGATTCTGTTACATCAAATTGGGTCTATGAGAATCACAAGAGATAGGTCTATATTGTCTTTCCTTTCTTTTCTTTTTTTTGTTTATTGTTGTTGTTTCTAATAGATAGAACTTGGTATTCACTAAAAAGCTAAACCATTTAGCCTGTTTGTAGTGCCAAAGGGCAGTGTTCTGTTAACCTAATCTTGGTGAAAACAGCAAAGAGACTGGGAAGCTCTCAAAGAATAGCATGGGACAAAGGTTTGAATGAATCAGGTCGGGAGAAATTCAGCATCCATCTGTGTTTTATTTTTGTTGTTCATTTGTTTCAGTCATGTCCTACTCTGTAACCCCATTTTGGCATTTTCTTGATAAAGATACTGAAGTGGTTTTCCATTTATTTCTCTAGCTCAGATGAGGAGCTGAGGCAAATAGGGCCAAGTGACTTGCCCAGGATCACACAGTTAGTGTCTGAGGCCAGATTTGAGCTCATGAAGATGTCTAGTTGAATCTAAGCCCAGTACTCTACCCACCGCACCATCTAGCTAGCCAAGTTGTGTTTTATCTGGGCCAACTAATGCTTGGAACACTAGGTTTCAATTCTTGCTTTTCACTCATTCTGGCTATATGAACATAAGCAAGTAAATCACTTAACTTTATAAGGCTAAGTGAGTTATTTCAATCTGAATCCCTACCAGCAGTTTCCACACTGGGGTTCTCTACACAGATTAAATCATGGATCCTGATTTTTAAAATAAATAAATAAACATAAAGCATTGTGAAAATGACTATGTTAGATTGATGGAATTAACCCTTGATTTTGTTGACCCCTCAGGGTTTTATTAAGGCCATATTGTTAACCACTGGTCCTGCAGTGAACAGCTGAGGGAGCACTGACAGGGAAAGTTGAATATATAGTAACTCACTAAAGCAAGAAAGTCTGAGAATTTCTCCCAGTGTTTCTGATTTTAAAGGAGTAATATGGCATCATAACCATGCCAAAAAGAGTGAAAGGGAAACATGGTTCACCAGATATGTGAAGGAAAGAGTTCATGAATTATTCATTTGCTATCATTTCTTTTAAAATTGTATGGAACACAAGTCTAAACTTTTTAAAGTCAGCTATTGCTTTCAAGCAATCTAATCAAGTATTTAAAGCTACACCCTTAAAATGAACTAAATATTTTGAAGTTGGATTAGCTTTCTAGTAAAATATGAAAAATTTCCAAAAATAGCTACTCAGAGAATTCATGAAATATTTTCATAGCACTATGGGTGAATATTTTTGAAAGTTATAGGAGGAAAAAGGAGTTCATACACAAAACACAAATTTCTCTGTCATTTTGAAATCACAATTATTAAGTTAAGTTATTGGTTAATTAAGTAAACTCATACCTTCTAATATTATATGAAGATTTTTCCTTTTTTTAAGTACAAAGTAGGATAATGAAAAATTTCCTGAAACTGAATTTCTGTTTTAGAAAATATTCTAATGGTATGCCAGCTTAACATAAAATCAATTCTCTTAAACTCCTAGGCTTAACAAAATGTATTGAAATTTGGTATCATAGTCAGAAAGTGATGTATAAAAGACATTTACTGGCTAATGCTGGTGTCTCTGTCTTTAGGAAAAGGAAAACATGAGAGTTATACAAAGTATTGAAAACTCTCTCTGATTCACCAGCCCTCCTGTTGGAGCCAGTACAAAGGGAGAGATACATTATATTTATCACTTAGCCTTTTATGCTTCTTTTTTTGAACGTCAAAAGCAAAGGAGAGGAATTAATAGGGAAACAAGAAAGGAACATTTGATATAAAATTTTGTCTTCTGACATTTGGTTCTTTGCCTGTATAGGGGGAAAAAACCTTCCAGTCAAATCGGAAGACTATTAAGAAATTTTGCATTATCCCACATGTAGGGATCAAATGATGAACTACTTATATTTTGCAAAATGACATGTTTTGTTCCAGATAGAATAGGATTCTGTTGCTAGAAGACTAATAAAGTTTTATTTCAAATATAGGATCTTTTTAAAAGATACCATCAGTGTAGCAATGCTGCTCCTAGTTAAGGCATTTTCATTGTAATACTATTTTTAAACCTTAAAGATATACCCATAAGATTTTATTCTGAACTGACAATTGTTATTGAAATATGTGAATTAAATCACTTTAGCTATTTTTAAATACAAATGAAGGGGAATGACTCTGGATATTTCAAATATATTAGTGTTCCTCCTCCATACAATTTAATTTGTTTTCCTAACTGAACTGGTTGGTGTCTTTGGGCATTTGGCTAACCAAAAAACTCCCAAGCTGTTTTGCTCTATATAGGAGCTATCATATATCCATTTAACCCAGAAGGATTTTTGAAGGTGGGCTAATTACAGAGACAAGCATAGATTTATTATGCATGAGGGATTGTGTTTGTGTGCAGAAGGGAACATAAGTCTGACATACAATTTGCACCTGGGCCATTCCATATGTTAGCAATAATATTTAAGCATCGTTGGCAGTTCTTATCTGTGATCTTTAGAGCTCAAAAAGGTTGAGACAATTACCAAAAGAGAAACAGCTTGCATTTTGTTGAACACTAGACAGAACAAGGACTAATTTAAATGTTATGTTCTACTGCTTAGAAATTGATAGAATGTTGTACCTGGAGTGAAGAAGACTTAGGTTCATATGTTGCCTCTGACACTAACCACCTGTGTGATTTGCAGAATTCATTTAACTTCCATGTGCTTTAGGAAATTCACAGGACTTATTTTTGAATCGTGTACCAGGCAATACTGGCATCAGTGGAAGTAATTTGCAAAGCAGAAGTTCCTCACCTGAGGAAATATGAGATCTTATATTCCTACATTCTATCAGCTCATATGTATTTTATTTCAAAAACTTGATATTTCATTGACTGAGTCACTCTCTCTCTCTAAATGCTCTAACTACCCAGATCAAAATTTCTCCACAATTTTGTAAAAGGTTGTAAGGGTTTCTTCTATGACTAAAAAAATAAATATTCTATGAATGTTCTGTAGCCACAAATTCTTTCAACTCATCTAGGCTGCTCTTTGGATATACCTACATTTGTTCGTTTATTAAAACTTGGCTTACATTTCATCGGCATGGCCTTCAGGAATCTAGGGTCATTTCTATGCCATGATGAAGTATCATAGTACAGGATTTTGGTGGAAGTTTTAATATAATGTAATGTAATAACAGATCAAGATAGTGCACAGCAATTTCATCAAAGAACATAGTTTTAATCTTACTTGAAATCATATATATTATGATCTTATATTCTGTTCTCACTATTACATGCATATTTCTTGTTAGCAAAAATAAAGAGGGGGAGAGGCTGGCTTCTTAGCCACCATCACTGTGCCTGTTCTAGCTCTGGTATGTGGTTTATCCTCTGGGGAGCATAGGAAGGAAAAGGGGTGTATAGGGCTGCTGGAAGGATCTCAACACCATTTTCTTCAACTAGTCATAAAAATAGCCCCCCCAAAAACCATAGACATATGTGCTCAGTTCCTTCTTCAAAACTTTCCAGGGTATCTTTTTTTGATTCTTTTAATATATCCCATATAAAAGGGTAGGTCCCTCAGAGCTCTCTCCCAAATGAGAATCATCTTGTCCTCATCTGGAACCAGGTTTCAAGAGTGGCAACTTTACCTCATAATCTGATGGGCACAGACTTCTAGCTCCTTAGATGATTCCTCCTGTCCATGGATAAATATAAACTAATAGGGCTACACTTGAGTAATACCTATTCTCTAAGAAACACACAGATATTAGAGCTTCCTGGTTCCACACGGAAATGCATAAACTCTAAGTATGCCAGACTGACTCAGACAAATGTACTATAGGGGGAAAAATATTTCAGCAATAAAGACAAGGCATTCCTGGTTCCTATGTTTCTTTTAGTGGAAAGCATTTTGATATATGCCATGTTTAGGACAAATTTAATTTTCCAAGCCAAGGCAGAAAGAAGTGGCCAGACCAGACAGACCACTAGTCACAGCTTCCCTGCTTCTAGTATTTAGTGGCTCTCTGCTCTCACCAGGAGAGGAAGTGTAAAACTATGATAAAACTAGTTCTGCACCTTTCCTAGTTATGTTATGAATTGTCTTTTCCATTCTTCGCTTTCAGTGTCAGCATTTGCATATTTATTCTTCAAAATCAGTATTTTTACAGCTGTTATTAGTGGATATGCTTGTAGGAGTGTTATAGGTTTCCTGAGGTGACTATGGTCTTATGACCCCTCATCAAATGCTCTTATAGCTACTTCAAAGATGGGAAAAGACAGAGTGACAGCTGTAGATCACTGACACTTTTCATAACCTATGTGATAAGGAGTAGGAGAAGGAATAAGTGAGGGGAATGGATATTTAAATAGCACTTTATCATTTATAAAGCACTTTACATATCCTGTCAGTGTTTCTATTCCTGTTTCTCACTGCTCTGATATTACGAATCCTCGGAGTGGAGGAAGGGGAATGCAGAGCTCAGATCAGCTTCAAACCAGACAAAATATCAGTACCTCCTTCCCAGCAATAACATGCTACAGTGTGCCAGCTCATCATTAGTGCTGCAGAGGCAGTACCTGCTACCTCCTCCTCTCCAGGGTAGCAAGAATGGGAACGATCTCAAGCTGACCATTTTGTTTCCTTTTTTAGGATTTAGATTTGAAAAGTCTAATTGGGAAGCAGTTTGTGGTCAAAATGAGAAGAGATGGGAGCTACTAAAGAAAGGGCCCAGCTAATATTTGTTGATTTTATTTTATTTGACAGATAAATTATGAAGAAAATTATAGAGTTAGAGAAGTAAAAAAGATGATTTGAAAGCAGATTAAAGAATAGGAGGATGTTAATGTATATATTCACTCAACATGTACATATATATGACAGTTCATGGATGTGAATATTTAAAGTTGATACAGAAATAGCCTCCATTCATTTTAGAGCTATGAAGTTAGTAAAGAGGCAAGATTTGAAGAGGAAAAGATTCTAAACATTGAGAATCTAAAGATGAGTCAGAGATTTAAGGTCTAGGAGATGAAGATGAATACAAAGATATAGTTCTTCACTACTTCCAAAGACCCATGGTTTCATCAGTGTGAGTACTTTTCCAAACTAATATAGATTGTTACCTATACACACATTAATGTAAAGTCTCCAAGAATTTCTAAAAAAAAATAACTGGTCAATCTTCCCTCTGAACTCATTACAATATGGGAAAAAAGTATGTAATTGAAATAATATGGAAGTTAAAATGAATTTTTCACATGAATACTATCTATATTTCTTCTTTAGTACTACAGATGTAATCAGCAGAATACTGCTATTGAAGAGAAACTTTTTACTTGAGCGACCAGCTCAGGATTATTGAAAGCATTATGCAAGTTTCAAAATACTGTCCAGCATGATTTCATTTTGCTCAATCATCACCCCAGTTCATCATCCATTTACACTTTTTTCACATACTTTCCTTTTCAGAATGGCTAGTTAGCCCAAAATGTTTCACATTATTAAGGATTTTTAATAAAATTAATTTTCCTTGAACCAAGAACTATTTAATTTTTGCTGTCTTTTTTCCCCAGCACCTGGCATACAGTAGTTACTTAAATCCATGTTGATTGATTAATTGATTCCACTGAAAAGACTGTGGTGTTCAGAGCCTCAACATAAATAATACAATTGGATCTGCAGTTGAATTATTTGGATACCTTGAGTAATGATGATGATAACATCTAATTTATATAATTCTTTAAGATTTACAAAGTGCTTTATAGATATTACTAATTCAGATCATAATTCATCCATGACTATCCATATGCTGATCCATATACTCCTATTAAAATTCCACAGTGGGTCCACCTTTAACCCTACCACTGTGCTATGCTTTCCTTTAGATCTCTTGACATTTCACAGATGCTTATGGAAAATACAGACCACCAATTGCTTATCTCTGATTCTTGTTACTTGGGTATTGCATCATATATCTCTCTGATGACATCCTTTATGGTACTTACTCTGTAAAGTTCCTTATTTCTAATATGCTAAACCATACTTGCCCCTATCATGAGCTACTCTATTATCCTTTGGGTGGAGACTTTGTCTTCAAATAATGGTTTATATTATGGTTATATAGTATCACTGAAAGAATTTTTTTGATGAACTTTTGCACAGTCCCCAAAGGCTTTGGGCAGTTTTCTTTTCTGCAGTGTCTGTCCAAAATAATTGTACTGATGGACCAGCTCTATATGTTGCCTATCCAACTAATTATAATAATCTAGATGAGATTCTGTTCATCTGCGTAGTGTTTTCCAACTCTCTTCCCATTCTCTTTTTAAAGTAGTTAGATTATACTAGCTATGTTAGGTGTACCACCACCTATTTAGATAAAAATCCTTTAACCTTTGATACCACAGCTCATACTTTTAGATACATCTGTCTCTTCTTATTTGCTATACTGCTTTCCATACCCTTGACATTATACCTTTTAGAATCCCACTACTACTAAAACTCCCTTTCCTTTTCCATTATACCCTTTATATTCCTTACACTTCTGAGTACTATCTGAAGCTCAGCCTTCCTCATAGAGCACCAAATCATACATCAAGTTTGCAATAGTGTTCCTACTCTTTACCAAGGCTAATTCTTCCAGTTGTTCCCTTTTTCCAATTCTTTCCCATTTATTCAAGGATATGATTAAATCAATATTCCCCCCTTCTCTAGTTTTGCTTCATGTCGTCATTTCCCTCTGTATTCAGGTGTTACCTAACCTCAAATAAAAAAGACAAGATAAAGCCCTTCCACTAACACAATTTTTCCTTCAAGCTTAAAATTTAGTCTTTTCCTTCATCTTTTAGAAAAAATAGTCTACATTCTTACACTGTCTTACTACCCACTGAATACACACTTATTTCTCAACTCCCTGAAATCTGATTTCTGTCTTGTTCTCTACTTTAGCTGTTTTCTCCAAGATCTCTAATATCCCTCTCAATTATCAATGCCAACGACCTTTTCTCAGTTTACATTCTCCTCCATCTTTATAAAAAATTTGGCATTACACTACCATCCTTTTCCCTTGACTTCTATGATATCGCTTTTATACGGTTCTCTTCCTATTACTCTAATTATTCATTTTCCATCTTCAGTACTTTTCCTCTTCCTATTCCCACGTCTAAGCCTGAGCATTCTCCAAGGCTGAACCTTAACTTTTCTTGCTACACTCTTATATCATAATAATATCTATCTCTGTTGTTTCAGTTATCACCCTTGTGTTTAATTTCCAACCACCTAATGAACACCTTTACAAACCAAGGGTATCAAAAACTGAACCAATCACCTTTCCTGTTCTTCCAATTTCTTTATTTTGATGGCACCACCACAATCCAAGTTATCCATTCTGGAAAACTCTATCATCTTTGACTCTTTCTCTCCTTTCCTCCTCACTATTACTGCTACCATACTAGTAGTCATCTTCCTGCTTTCAATCTCTCTCCAATCCATCTTCCACACAGCTGCCAAACTGATATTCCTAATTACAGACATGATCATTTCACTCCCTTGTTCGAGAAGATTTTATACCTCCCTATTACCTCTAAGATAAAATACCACTGCTAGGTGGTACGCTGAATAGAGCACAGGGTCTGGAGTCAGGTAGATATAAGTTCAAAGCTGGCCTCGGTTCTTACTACCTGTGTGACTTTGGACAAGTTTCTTTACCTCTTCCTCAGATTACTCATCTGTAAAATAGAGATATAGCACCTACATCTCAGAGTTGTTATGCATATGAAATGAGTCAATATGTGTACATCACTTAACACACTGCCTGGCACATAATAGGTGCTATATAAATACTAGCTGCTATTATTAATTATCCTCTTATGCCACCTACCTACTCTATTCTTTACTATCACAGCCACTAATTACTTGGCTCCAACCTACCTTTCTAGTCTTGTTCCAAATTACTACCCTTTTCATAATCTAGGTTATTTTCTACACATGATATTCCCTCTTCTTGAGAATGAGTTCTTCTATTGTTGGTGTTTCCCTTTCTATCTTAAGCATGAAACACAAATGTTGCCATCTTTAAGTGCTTAAGAAATGCTTATTGAATTTAACTGAATTCCATGCAGATGTGATCTAAAACAGTATATCTTAGTCTTCAGCATTCTTTGGGTTCTAGAATTATATCTCCAAATGAGAACAGAAAAGTGGGAGGTAATGAAAAAAAGTGCCGGCTCTCCAGCAATAGAATCTGTTCTAATTCTGAATTAGCAAATTATACCTGGGTGACTGTGGGCATGTCACATCACCTCACATGAACCCAATATTTTCATCAGTAAAATAATGAAGTTTATGTTGACTATATGTGTAAGAATGCCCCAAATCACTCATAATAAAAGAAACACACATCAAAACAACCTGGAGGTTTAACCTCACGTCCATCAAATTGGAAGATATGACAAAATATGGTAGTTATCAATGGTGGATGGATTGTGGCAAGATAGTCACACTAGTGCATTATTGATGAATCTGTAAATCAATATAACCATTATGGAAAGAACTTTTAAATTATGCAATTAAGATACTCATTCTCCATGCAGAGATTCTACTACTAGATTTGTATTCTAAGGAAATCATTGATAAGAAGAAAGTCCCCATATACTCCAAAATATTTATACAGCACTTTTTGTGATAGTAAAGAATAGGGCATGTAGGCAGTATAATGGATAGAGAGGTAAGGCTGAAGTCAGGAAAACTCATCTTCTTGGGTTCAAATCTGACCTCAGACACTAGTTGTGCAACCCTGGGCAAGTCATTTAAGTTTTTTTGCCTCAAATTCCTCATCGATAAAATAAGCGGGAGAAGGAAATGGCAAACTACTGTAGTATATTTGCCAAGAAAACTCCAAATGGGGTCACAAAGAGTTGAACAAAACTGAAACAACTAAAAAAAAATTGGAAACAAAGTATTGTTGTTGGATTGTTGAAGATGAGTCTTCCTGATTCTAGGTCCAGCACTGTATCCACTGTACCAAATAAATAATGTACCTGTCCATTAATTGGGGAAAGGCTAAACAAATTCTGGTACACAAATATAATGTACTCTACTCTAAGAAGTGACAAATATGGTGAATACAGAGAAACAAGGAAATATCTACATGAACTGATGGTGACATGAGAAAAAACAAGAAAACATCTCTACAACATTGTAAATTGAAAGAAAACATACATACACGCACTTGAAAATGAATGTTGCAAAATTGCAGAAAACAAATATAACTCCAAAAAAGAGATGAGAAGACTCCCCTCTAACCCAATTCTTTGCAGGGGTGGGAGCTCTATGGTTATGATGCATTGTACTTATTTTCAGACTTCCTGATGTATTCATCTGTTTTGCCTTTTCTTAAAAATAATATTTGTTACATAGGCTGCTATCTCTAAATATAAAAGGGAAAAGGTATGCTAGGAGAAATTTTCATAATGAAAAAAAATTACAATTAAATTTATTTTTAAAACTATGGAGTTGAATTAGATGACATCAAATGTCCCTTCCAGTTCTAAATATATACACTTGTAATCTTCACCTTGATATCCTATTGATCCCTTAAATTCAACATGTTCATAAACAAGCTCATGAACTTTCCCTTAAACACTTCAGGCAAACTAGACCTCTCTACTTCTCTCTCAGTCCTTCTGTGTTGTCTTATACCTATCTTCTGCTGACTTTGAGAAGGGTCCATCTATCCACCTATTAAATTACCACCCTTCCATTAAAGTCCACTTCAAATGCTATCTCATCAAGAAAGCCTTTTTTGATCCTTCTACTTGGTAAGGCTCTTCCCTAATCAGATCTTATGTTGTACTTTGTTTTATTGATCTCTAATACATTTATCAGATAATATTTTATATTATAGTAATCTATATGGACAGTATAATCCCTTATACAATTGTCAACTCCTTGAAGGAAGGGATAGAGTAAATTGTAAGATAGATGCTCTGATACTGCAAAAGGCAAGAACAAGTCTTAAGCTAATGACCATTCAAAGACATCAATAATGTTCTAAAAGTCTTTGGAAAACTGGAGTAACATTTCACAGAAAGAGTGTATAGATTGACTGAGGCAACTTGGCTATTTCCCAGAACAAAACAGTGAAAAACTGAGAATTCAACTTCCAAGAAGTAATAAAAGAAAGTGTTTCATCTGAGTCCTTTAAGCGAGGGTCATTTGGTGAGGAAAATAGACCTTTGGTTTTTGTCCTGGTCTCTTGTCCTCAGTCCTGCTTGGGTAGACAAGAATCTTGTGAGCTTCAATTCTGAATTCCCTGTCTTTCACTTATTGTCTAAGCTGCTTTAATTTGCATTCCTCTGTTTATTTAAGCCATCAATACCACTACTTGGCCTATAACCCAAAGAAATCTAAAAAAGAAGAAAAGGACCTATAGATATGAAAATATTTATAACAATTCTTCTTATTTAAGTATGACAATAAATAATGGCATGCAAATATAATGAAATATTCTTTTCTTGTTAAAAAAGAGGAACTTGGATAAACATTCAGCACATTTTGAGATGTTAAACAATGCTCTTTTCTCCCAACTCCCCAGCACTCATGATGAGTGTCTCTTAATCAAGTTTAACAATGCTCATTCTTCCACCTCATCTTATTCTTCCTGTGAACAACCCCCTCCCCCAACAACCCTCCTTGCACACAGAGCAATCCCCAAGGAAGTTGTTCCTCTTCCTCCTGAACCTATTAAAATGTAGCAACCTATATCATATCCCTTCAGAGTCCCTGTGACTCCAATGTTGATGACTCTATTACCTAGTGAATAAATCTTTTCTAATATGATCTAAAATGGAGAATGACTCCAAGACAGAGGAAAGGCTTTTTTTTTTTCATTTTCCCATGAATAATATGATCATTTTAACAGTGGCTTTCCTGTGATAATACTTTTGCTTTTATAATGACAAGAATTCCAGGTCAAATAGTAGAATAACTTCATAGGATAATAAATCTAGAGCAGGAAGAGAACCCAGCAGTTATTTAATACAAACTCTTCAATTTACAGATGAGGAAACTGTCAAACAGAAAGATTGATTGGCGAGCACCTTAACTGTCTCACTGCTTCAGTCAAGCTTCAACCATGTTGTAGCTTATATTCTATTTTTGCCAGTTGCCTTCCTGCCCCTGCCCCATCCTTACCTTCCCAATTCAGGAACCACAATTAAATAAACTCTGCCATTGGTGGTAGAAAGTGCACACCATTTTATTGAGGCAGTTTAATGGCCTACTGGACAAAGTACTAGACTTGGAACCAAGAAGACTGGAGTTTGAATCATATTTCAGATACATCCTTTGTTTCCCCCCACCCCCATACAAGTTTCTTAACCTTTATCAGTATCACTTTTCTTCATCTATTAAATAAGTTTAATATTAGAAGCAACTTCATAAGATTTCTATAAAGATCAAATCAGATAATATAAATAAAATACTTTGTAAATTTTAAATAGTTATGCAAATATTAGATGCTATTATTACTTCTTTTGACTTCTATTCCCATCACTGTAAATGTTCCTCCCTAGTACCATTCCCCACATATATTATGTTTCCCAATAAGGCAGATAGTGCTTGATTTCAAAAATTGTTTTTGCTCTGGTATTTATGTCCCAGTGCTGATAACAGTTCTTGGAACTTTATAAGTACTTTATGATTTTTTCACTTATTCCTTTCTTCCATCATTCATTAAATGATAATGGTAGAGACAAATGTTGAAACAAGACCCTCTTATTGCGTACAGCTCATGTTCCACTCTGCCATGTGGCTCCTTCCATGGAAAATGCATGGAAAAATTTATTTAGCCGTAAGAAAGATGTAGCAGCACTCCATGAATCATACTTCATAAGCAGGCCTACATTCCCTAAATGGCAAAAATGTCAAGGTTCTGGATGTATATTTCCTCTAGAACAGCTTGAATATAATATTAATATTTTAAGATGGGAGAAGGGAAAGAGAACAAACATCTATAAATCCCTACTATGTGCTGGCATTATATGTCGCTAAGGATATTGGGGCATTTTTATTATATGTAAACTATTTTGCAGTGAGTATTGCTAAAGTTTTCTATAAGAAGCAAGACAAAAATAGCAAGTGATATATATGTGTGTGTGTGTATATATATATATATATGTTTGTGTGTATGTACCCACAAATATGAAGTAAATATTGCAATCCTTAATTTCCAGATTAGGAAAATGGGGTCCAGGGATATACTTACTCCCTCTGCAAAGAGGTCTTTTCTTACCTCCCCCCTCCCTATCTGCTTCCTTCCCTCTCTCTCCATATAGATATAGATACATGCACATATATGTATGTACATATATATATGTGTGTGTGTGTCTTGAATGTATTTAGCTACTTGCATATTATGTATTCTTGAAGTGATAGACTGTTTTTACCTCTTTGTATTCCCAGAGCTTAGGACAATATCTGACATGTAGTAAGTGCATAATAAATGCTTATTGAGTAGATAACTGATAGTCATACCTCTAATAAGAAGAGAAGCACAATGTAGAGGAATAAGCACTAGGCTGGGAGTCAGATGACATACATCCAAATCCAGATCTGAAACTTATTTCCTTTGTGATGTTGTGCCAGTTTCCTCTGTGCCTCAGTTTCCTCATCTGTAAAATGAGGAATTTGAACTGAATGATCTCTCAGTTCCCTTCTAACTATGTATCTGTGAGCCCATGAAATATCAGAAACTAGATTTGAAACAAGTGCTTCTTAATACCAGGAGCAGCTAGGTGGAGCAGTGGATAAAGTACCAATTCTAGAGCCAGGGAGACTCATTTCCCTGAGTTCAAATCTGATCTCAGACACTTACTAGCTGGGTGACTCTGGGAAAGTCATTTAACCCTTTTTGCCTTAGTTTCCTCATCTATAAAATGAGCTGGAGAAGGTAATGGCACATCACTCCAGTATCTTTGCCAAGAAAACCTCAAATGGGGAAACAAAGTCAGACACAACTGAAACAACTGAATAACAGCTTCTTGTCTACTGTCTACTGTCTATGGTCTAAGTCTACTGTCCAATTTGCTATGCTTTGCTATGCTACTTCTTGGACAGAGATTATATTCTAAAATAAGAACACAGAAAAATTCTTTGTTGTTAACTCTCATAAACATGTAGTTTTATGTAGTGAAGCATATTTGAAGAAGAGTGAGGCTTTCAGATTAAACTATTACCATCTTGCTGCATAAAGACCTTTCTTTGCTGCTGTGTTGTGTGTGGCCTGAGACCGTAGTGCATTTCTCTGTGGATTTCAGTAGACATGCAGGCCTAGAGCATGCCTGGAGCAAGTTAATGTATCAGCAAAATAAGATACCTTTTCAGACCACATTTAAATGTCTACTCCCTGAAAGTTTCCTTCAAAAAAATTCTAACATCCTCTCCCTAGTAAATAGGGTTCTTCACTTCTGAATTTCTGATTCATATGTTTCTGAGATCCAAGGGATTTGAGATGATTTAGGATATCTTCCATAGGCTTTGTTCTAGGATAGTAAAGGGATTTTGTTACTAGAAATAACATTAAAACTATTTTAGAAGCCAGGGCACTTTCTCTTTAGTTTAATGGCACCAGAAGCACTGCCTAACTTTTAGAAAATCCAGCATGTAAAAATTGCAGCACAATAATAGAGCCAGTAATTATTCTCATTGCCAAAAGGATTCTATGCTTTATAAAAGAAATGAAATAGCCAACTCCCTTATTGCTTTTAAAATAGGATTTAATTTACAATATTAGGTTTACACATCAGGAACATAATTATTACAAGAAATGAAGTATAGTTATATTTTTCATCTGTAACTATATATAAAATATATAAATTGAGCACATTTTATAATAAATTCTGCAATAAAAAAATTGTAGTTGTTGTGGTATACCACCATGGTATTTTACTATAAACTTTGTCATATTGTATCTCTTTATATCCATTCACTAAATACTTTTTATTCAAAGATAAGAAATTAGAGAATCACAGACTCAGAATTAAAATGAATTTCAGGGGCCATCTTGTCTGACCATCCCTGAATGAAACCTTACCACATATTAAAATTATGGGTGATCTTGAAAACCAAACATAGCTTAGAGGTGATGAGATACACCATAGGAAGTTATGGAAGGATTTGAAGCAAGGAAGCGCATAATGAAAGTTAGGTTTCAGGAAGATAATTCTGGCAGCAATGTATAAGATGAATTAATAGAAGAGAATGACTGCAATCAGGTTATTCTAGGAGGCAGGCGCAGTAACCTAGGCATGAAGTGATGAGGAAGGTCCTAAACTTAATGCAATGATAGTGGGATAGACATAGAAAGACAACTCTGAGGATGTTTGAAAGGAAAAAAAGTCTAGATGTGGTAAGTTTTTAGAAATAGAAGATTTAGTAATGCTTCTCTCATAGGTTCATCTGGAGGGAGCATAGCCCGGGAAAATTCATATGATCATACATATATCTGGAATCAACAAGTCAACTATCAAGAAGTATTTATTGTGTTTGTTATGGGTTGAGCACTATGAAAAAGCAAAAAAAATGTCCCTGCCCTCAAGGAGATTACCTTCTAATGGGAAAGATAACATATATAAATCAGAGCATACAGAGTATATGGAAAGTAAATTGATAGGGCATGGCACATGCTAAACCTAGGAATTAACAGTGCAAAAAAACAAAGATGGGAGATAGAATGTTGTGTGTATAGCCCAAAATGAATTGTAGAGTTCATGGAGGAGGGTAAAATGTCAGAATAGTTGAAAATCAAAAAGGGGTTAGGTTGTGTTTGTGTGTCAAACAAAAAATTTTATATTGATCTGAGAGGTAATATGGAATTCCTGGAACTTATTAAGCTGGAGGATGACATGGTTAGATCTATCCATTAGGGGAAAAACAAACTTTGCAGCTGTGTGGAAGATAGATTCAAGTGGGGAAGAGACCTCAAGCAATGACACCAATTAGAAGGTTATGACAATGGTATAGTTGAGGGATGATGAGTGCCTGAACTAAGGTGGGGCTGTGAGAGTGGAGAGATTTGTCCAAAAGATGTTTTAGAGAAAGAAATTAAAGAGTTGCATATGTGGGATAAGTGAGAGAGTAGCAATTGAGGATTTGGATGAGTAAGAGGATGGTGGTAATCTAAACAATATTAGAGAAATTAAAAAGAGAAAAAAGGTTTGGGAAGATGATATGTAATCATGAGATCTGTTTTATAACTGCTGAGTTTGAGATATCAAGATTATCTAGTCTGATATGGAAGCAAAGCTGAAAATGGTTGAGTGGCTTGCCCAAGTTCCATAGGTGGTAAATGTCAAAAACAGAATTGGATCTCAAGCCCAGTGACTCCAGAATGAGGATTCTTTCCATTGTGAAGTGCTGTTTCTTTGTTGACTTCCTCATAGTTTGTTTGCCTTATCTTATCAAACTCGTTAATCATTATAACTGATGAATGCCAAATATAATAACTCATCTTTGAAGTCATATGTATTAGGGTTGAAACTGTGTAGATATTTTTAATAATAATGCATCTTATCTTTCTAAACTCACCCCTCATACCCTTCCCATTCCAATGATTCTGAACCCCTAGCTGTCATCATTCAAACTCTATCCCCCACATCCTAAACCTTTATTCCTTTTTCCCTCAATTCACCTACCCCTATATTCTATAGCTCCTCATTCATTCCACTGTGCTCTCTAGAATGCCATAGGCAGCAAACTTGTTTTCATCTTAAATCTTTTTCTTTCCTCTTCCTTCTGTCTTCTGGCTCTCATTTCTACCTGGCTCCCTCCTGGTAACACAGCCTCCTTGACTGCCCTTTCTAGCAATGAGTGTACTTCTACTCATCTTCCTGACCAGGGGTTCAAGGTGAGAGAGTTAGAATATTTCTTCCTCCCCATTACCACTTTCAGGTTTTCACTCTATCACTTTGTAACATCTTCTTTGAAATTCATTCATTATATACCACATGATCAAAATTCTGTTGTCTGTTGTCCTATAGGATATTCCTCTTCCTCCCTCAAGGAGTTCAGTGCCAACTCACTATCTTTCTCTCCTCTTCAAACTCTTCTCTCAAACATATATATATATATACATATATATGTATGTGTATATATATATAGCTACTCCCTCAGACACACTAACCTCACAGTTTCTCAATTATTTCATTTCACATGTCCTATTCCTTAATCCCACCTTAGTCACACACAAAGATAAACTTTCCATCACTCACAAATGCTCCACTTTCATGTTCATGAACTCAGAAATCCCCTTATCTGATCACAATTTATTTTCATTCTACCCCTCTCTCTCTCTCTCTGGATAGCAACCCCAGACCCTATTTTTTCTCCATAACATGACTTCTAATCCCTTGAAGTTTCAGTTCTTTCCCAGTACATCACCATGTGTTAGCTACACTCTCTTTTCCACCTCACTTCCCTCATTATAATTATCATACTTCTTTCACTGCAGCCTAAGATCAGGTTAGGTTTTTTGGCCTTGACCTTGAGAAGCAGCTGAATCTGCTGGGTAGGTATTATGTGCTACTATCCTAAGTCCTGAGTAATCAGAAAAATTAACACAGTATCAACTGTGCTAAAAACTAAACCATTTTGTTTGTCAAATCTTTGGAAGTCAATATTTAAATGGTAATACTGAATAATTCTATTCAAACTGTCAATTAATTTTGCTACTTAGGGGTAGTTTGCAGCTTATTCTGACAGGTCTGTGAGGATGCAGTCCTCTTCAATGTCAGAGGATTTACAGAGATCATAATGTGGATCATATGCAGTCAAGGTGGAAATTTGTTAAAATCTCTTAAAATTTTTCAGAACAAAATTACATCTTCTTTGTTTAATGGCATAAAATGATAAAATTTCATCCAAGTATTTGTCCCAGTGCTTGAACAAATTTAAATTGCTTTTTAAAGAAAAATTTTGGTGCTATCAGGAGTAGAAAACATGAGTTCTGTAGTTAAAAGAACTGGGTTTCAATCCTGCTCTTCCCACTGACTAGCCACATGATGTTGTACTAAGTCATTGTTTGACTTCCCTTGGCTTCAGCTTCCTTGTCAACAAAATGAAAAGATCAGAATAGGTGATTTTTAGGATCAAAATTTTCCAGATTTATATCTATCGTCCAAACATAAGTCAAAGGCCTAATTTTTACAGAGGAAATTTCAACTCTGACTCCTACACACCTAGTATCAAAAGTATAAAATTTGTTCTATAATCAACAACGCATTCTATTGACACCTTAGACAATCAGAGAATTCAGCTGTGGATTGTCTATGACACATCACATGTGGAAACTTCAATTTGAAACATTGTATATGTCAGAACAACAGAATAATCGACAAGTTAACTATTCATTCCCCTAGGTCCTCTGAATTCTATTCTTCTGTTAGGTTAGGTAATTATGACCTTCACTCCCCACAGAAATGCCTCTCTGGAGTTAGGATTTAGTGTTATACCCTCAACTTTAATAAAGTCAATAGAGGGAAATGTCCATTTAAAGAATGTTTCTGTATCTTTTGGAAAATCATCATTGAAGACATTGCCATTATATTATCTAATGTGCTTATATAAGAATACCAAAATAAATTTCTGCTTTAATTCAATACTTGACATAGTGGAGAAAGGGAAGGAGGGGAAGAGGTTCACCCTGCAGATGAACTTGAATGATTTCTTTTAGTACACATTAGTAACTATGAAACAAAATAAGTTCCTTACTACTTTGGTGCAAAAGGTTTAGTACCAAAGGTTTCGAGCAAAATTATGTGTTTAATTGTAAAATAACTAACTCATCCTAGATGCATTTTTCCTCTGTTACCTTTAGTTGATTTGTGTTTTGTTTTTATTTTCTATTATTAATTATACTTTTAAAATGTGTTTTTGACATTCCCTGCTATCTCAAATCCTTTTTAGAAGTAAATGGAATACAAATAATTATTATTATAGTTATTTGTGATATTGTAATCATAAAGAAAGAATCAAGGAAATATACGACAGGAAAAGGAGGTGGGCTGATCAGGCAATGAGAATGAGAAATGAGAGGAAGACAGAAAGCTGCACTGGTACTTAAAAAACATAAGAAAGCTTATCAGTAGGCCATGTCAAATGTTAGATCCATAATGGAAGAGAATGGATTAGAATTGCAGAGGATAAGAAGGCTTGTGTAGAAAACAGTCTACACTTGGGGAGGCTAGGTGGCACAGTGAGTAGAGCGCCAGCCCCGGAGTGAGGAGGGCCTGAGTTTGGTTCCGGCCTCAGACACTTAACACTAAGCACAAAAAAAACTAGCTACGTAACCTTGGGCAAGTTACTTAACCCCAACTGCCCTCCAAAAAGCAAAAAAAAAAAAAAAACAAAACAGTCTACACTGATGGAGGAACTATCTACCTCAGTGAGATGACAGATCAATGGAAACACTAAAGAAATGGAATAACTGAAGAAGAAGAGAATTATGATAATACAGGGGAAATGAAACATCAGGAATAAGAGTATCTGATTATTCTTCTATATTTCAGCCCTTGATTTAGTTGAAAACAGCATTCATCTTCCTCACATTCCTATATATTCTCTAAACTAAAACATTCACAGTTTTTTAAACCAGTACAAGTATAGCATGTTTTCAAGTACCCTCACCATAATAACTACATTGCTCTTCTTTGTCAAAGCCCTTTCCAAAATATGATATCCAATAATAAACACAATACCTCCAAATTTATTCTGACTAAAAATATATTTCCTTCATTCTATACTTGTATTAATTTAAATGAAGATCACATTAACTTGTGGTTGCTATGTCATACTGTTTACTCAAAGAGAGAAGAGAGACTGCTACCTCGCCCTTAGACTAGAAGCAAAGCAAGTTGTATGGACACAGAGAACTGAGGTGAGAACAAGAGTAAATGAGAGGGCTCCTGACAAAAACATTCTATAATCTCAGTTATGGTAGCAGGTGATATCACTCGTAACTGAGGAGGGGTTATGAATTTGCCCAGAGGACCTATAATAGCTACTGTGGTTACTTAGGGCCAGGCAGTAAGACTTTGCCCTATATTGTAATTTTTTTTTTCTTTTATATGATGAACGCTATTTCTTAAAAATAGGGAGAAAGTAGGCAATTACATGGTGCCTTTTTTTTCTTTTCATCTTATAACTTTCTGAGTTTTGGAAAAATTTTGTTCTAGTGATCCAAATCACTTTCTACCTTATGATATTATGATAACATATATCACTATATATTTTCATTCTTACACTTTTTTATATCTCTTTTAATATCTCAAGATTTCAAAGCAAAGGCCATGGTGTGATTCTACAGTAAGAGGCACTGTATAAATACAAAGAATCAGAGGAAGAGGAGGGAAAACAATTAGGTTAATATTTAGTTCCCATTAAAACAGTCTTTCTTCCACTCTGTTGGTTGTTTTCCTTCATTTTCAAAGAGGATCAAAATGACATCACTATGTTAGAGTCAAGTTACTGTGCATCCAGCTATAGCTGATCAGACCAATATGAGCTCAGAATGCTCCACCTCAGGTTAGGTACAAATAGTCCATGTGCACATTTGGGGGTAGATTCACTAAATTTGTACTTAATATGTTTCTTCTGAGCTACTTTAATTCTGTTTACTTATAAAGCACAGCACATTCTCTAATGAGGGCACAACATGCAGGATGGTCTTATGCCAGTGTATGCCAGTGTCTCCCATGCCACTCAATCAATTTCAAGTTCTTAAGAGAGACCTTGAAAGATGTTGTGTTGCTTTTTCTCACCAACATTGTGAGCACTTGCCCTGTGTGAGTTCTCCACAAAATAGTCAGTATAAAATTGAATTTCTTCTGTCTTCTTACTGAGTCAAAAATCCTGCATCTCTCTAAGCTTTGCTTATACTTTACTTTTGTTGGAATTGAATGCTGCCTTAGAGATGGATGAACTATCCTGCTGGTAAACCCTGAGGAGTTTTTGTTTTTCATTTAGCAACTTCTAAACTTTCCCATCATTTTCATCAAACCAGTCCTGATGTTTGTGAGTATTCTGACCCAGATGAGCAAATGCAATGCTGTATACCAAATTTCTGAAAGGTGCCTACTCCTTTTCTGTTCCATTATTGCCAATTGTGTGTTGGTTCAACTTCCCTTCCAAGTTAACAACAAACAATTCGTGTTCCGGGAAGCATTCTAGTCTATTGACATTAATTTTTCTGGTAGTCATTTTGCTTTGAGTCCACAGGTTGTTTTAATGCAAATATTTGACTTGGAGAGCATAAGGCTATGATCAGCCCAGTACTCTGTGCCACACATTGCCTTCATCACTGTCACATTCTGTCTGTCTGGTCTTCTTACAATCACATAATCTATTAAATACCAGTGTTTGCAATAAGGGTGCATCCATGAAGTTTAATCGCAGTTAGGTAAACAGAAGACAATGTTGGTGATGAGAAGGCCATGAGATGCACAAGTTTTCAGTAGTAAGTGGCCATTGTTGTTGCTGTTCCCAGCTCTATTTCTCCCAAGGACTCCTTGACATGTCTGGTGGTCTCTCTACTTTAGCATTAAAGTCACCCAGAATTATAAGCCTGATCTCTTTTGGCACATTGATGATCAGGGCGTCCAGGTTTTCATAAAATTTTACTTTGACCTCATCAGTGTTCATCAGGGTAGGAACATAAGCATGGTAGCATGGCATTTTCCTCCAAGTGGTAATCATGCTGTCATGAGTCTGTCATTCACTCCTTTTGGTGGGCAGACAAATTTGTTGACTAGATTAGTTTTTACTGCAAAACCTGTACCAGCTTCATAGCATTCTCCTTCACTATGACCACTCTTGAAATACATATATCCAGCTTCTACTTCAGTAAGCTGGCCTTCATTTGCCAGCCTTGTTTCACTCAGGGCTGTTATTTGGATACAGTACCTGCTGAGTTCTCTCACAACTAGAGCTGTTCATTTTGGGGTCTACTAGATATCATGTTGTCTATAAGGGTGGCCACATTCCATGTACCAATGATAAATAAAACTATCTTTGAAGTTTTTTCTATATTTGTGCATTTGTGTGTGTGTGTGTGTGTGTGTGTTTCAACTCCAGGGTGGGACCCCCACCTGCCTTGGGAATCAGGCCAGAGATGGGTAAGCAGACATTTTTAGTGTGTCTTTTCTAGTCCCTTCCTCACACCAGGAGGTGAGCAGTTCTATCCTTAAAAGGCTGCTCAGACACCCAGGAGGCTGCCAAATCTCACTGCTGTGTCCAATGAGAAGTTCACCCTATAGCCTGGGTCCCCTATATATTAAGTTGTGACTACAGATTCCAGTGTATCCACACCTGCTGCTTTGTCACTTGCCTATCACCACAGGACTTCAAGATAGGTAAAAATGATAAAAATTATATGAATTGTGTCATTTGATTTGTGAGTAAATTGGATTTAAGTGAGGCAGGGTTGCACTAACTCGTCAGACACACTCTCTGTTCCAGAGTCATCACAGTCTAGTAGCAGGACAGAGTCAAGATTACTAGTGGTGTCTTGAGATGCAGTGAATGACCTTGGTATCTTCAATGTCTAACCAACCTCTAAGCACTTCACACCACCTGCTTCAGCTGCCTTCATGGCCATTGGAATAAATTGTTCTCTTCCACCCATTCTATCAGGGGAAGTCTTCATATGCTTACGGTAGACTCCCTAAGTCACTGATGAGTTTGAGACCCTTCAGTTATGCCCAACGTGCCCAGCTCCAAAACAGTTTATTGGAGAGTGACCGCTGTACATGCTACAGCATCTTGGAACCACAGGTGAGAGTTTGGTGGATCAGATGAACACCAAAGGATTATTTCTGAAAAAATAGAACATAATTAACAAAATAATTATAGTTTTATTTTCTTGATTCAAAATACATTTTAATTTAAATTTTTAATGTATATAATGCTTAAAACATGCAAATCAAATGATAATATAAACTTATGTCTATACATGATGATAAAACATTTGATTAAAAAAAAATGAAAAATCAGTCAGTGAACCAGGAGCTTGGGACATGATAGGTAGGTTTGTTGGTTGGTTCTTGTCCTTCATTCTCAAAGAGGACCAGAATGACATCACTATGCTAGACTCAAGTTTTGGTGTGTCTGACTGTAACTGATCAGACTAATGGGAACCCAGAATGCTCTACCACAGGTCAGGCACAAAGAGTTTATGTGAATATTTGGGGTGGATTCTCTAAATCTGCACACCTACCATTTCTTTTGAGGTATTTCAAATGGGATGTGGACCCTAACAACTGAAGCCACAAGACTACTTCCTATGAATGAGAAGGAATCAGTTTCATTACTCTGTTGCATAGCTTATTATACATTGTAACTGTTTAACTGATCTTTGACCTAGACAATAGAAGCAAGGAATTTTAGAAATGAAAAGAACCGTAGAGATTAATAATCCTATTTTCCCATTTTATAGACAAGAAGTCTGAGGCCTAATGCCATTACCTAACTTATCCAAAGTCACATACCTACCTTTTGCTCACATAGTTATTAGAACCCCGATTTCCAAGTCCAGTCATCCTCTACCTCATGTTTGAGTTTATATGTAGGATTTTTTTTCCAGAAACATTAACCAGTCACAAACAAGTAACTGAGGGTGGTTACAAAAGGACATATTTGAAACCAAGGCTGTTGTATTCCCAAATGGCTTAATGCCTCTAAATACTTCAGTGTATCTACATTCCTGAATGTACAGAAAGCATAAATGAATCAGTTAAAATAATAGAATTTGATACTTTAAGGAACCTTGGTAATCATGTAGTTCAACCTATACACAAAAGCAATCCCCACTAGAACATACCTCGCAAGCGGATATCCAGTCTCCACTCAAGGGCCGCCAAGGAAGCAAAGCCCACCACCTCTCGAGAAAATCCTTTCCAGTTTTTCACAGCTCTTAATTTTGAGGAATTATTTTCCTAACCTGAAGCCTAAATTATAATTTCTACCTATTGCTGCTGTTTTTGTCCTCTGTGGTTAAACATAACAAGTTTTTTTTTTCTTTCTTCATATCATAGCTTTTCAAATACATGAAGACATCTATTACCCACCCCCGACCACAACTCCACCCTCAGTTCTTCTCTTCTTCAGGCTAAACATGTCAACTTCTTGTGACTGATATTCATATGACATGAACTCAGAGTCATCATTTCAGTAGCCCTATTTTGTGCACTCCCAAGCTTATCAATATCCTCCGTAAATTATGGTGTCCAGATCTGAACACAGTACTCCTCATGAAGTTCAATATAGAAGCAATATAATGGGACTATCACCTCCCTGTTCCTGAAAACTCTGTCATTCTGAATGCAGAGTTGTTGTTGTTTTTTGTTGTTTATATGTATTTTGTGGGGGGTTGTTGTTTTGGCAGCCATATCAAACTATTGACTCATATTACATTTTCAGTCCACAAGACCCTAAATGTTTTGTCAGAACAACTGTTCTAACTACAACTCCCCATCATGTATTTGTGCAATCAATTTGTCTAATATCAAAAGTGTAAGATTTTATATTTATCCCTTTTTAATTTTATTTTATTAGTTTCAACCTAATACTCTACACTGTCAAGAATCTCTTGGATCCTGACTCTATTGTCCATTGTGCAAACAACCCCTCCCATCCAGCTTTATGTCACTGGAAAAAGTCATGGCATTTATTCCTTCAGCCATGTCATTGATTTTTTTTAATTAAAAGTACAGGGCCAAGCACAGATTTCTAAGGTACTTTACTGGATACCTACTTTCAAGGGGATGGTGGAACATTAGCAGCTCCTCTTTGAGTCTGACCAAACAAACAGTTTTGGATTCATCTAGTTGTATATTTTCTATTCTACATCTCTCCTTTTAATCCACAAGCATAGTATGAAATTTTGCAGGACTTTGCCAAACCCTAAGTAAACTACATGAATAGTATCCCCCTCATCTATTAGTTTAATAATCCTGTCAAAAAAAGAAATTTAATTAATCTGATATCACCTGTTCTTGTGTCTTCTGGTGTCTTCTATGCTTCATCTCCCTTTTTCTAGTAAGGTGCTCTGTAGTAGACTCCAAAAGCACTGAAAAATCACTTCAGATTCTCCTGTTGTTCTTCTACCCTTATAGGCTCTGGCATGCTTCCTGATGCACATAGCCTACTTGTTTCTTTTTATTCTTTTTATGTACCTTTTTTCAAAAGTACACATTGCTACCCTCTACTTATCTATCCTATTTCCCTTGAATAGGGAATACCCATGCTGAATTAAAGTCCAGATATAGATTTTATCCCACCAAATTTCAGGGATATTTATGAGATCAAATTTACTTCCTTCATTAGGGACCTTTATTTCCTCTTTTATGCTGCTTAAACATTTAACATTTTTATATAGACATTTGAGGTCATGAGTTTTCCCTTTGACTCCCTTTGGTGTCTATTGCTATTTTTTCTTTATGACTATTTTCTATAGTACTTAACATAAAGGATATATGTATATATCCCTCCTACACATACACACACTTTTCCTTCTCTGATCCTTTTTAGTTAAAGTCCTTTTGACAGATTTCCCATGCCCTTTGCAAAAGATTTCTTTCTTGTCATTGTTACAATATGCCATTACTGCCAAGTATTCTTTCATCTCTATAGTTTAAGCTGTGATCCACCTTTTCTGAGTTTTCAGTGCCTGATGCTGTGTGGCACCCTCTACCCCAGAACTTAGTGCCTGTCACACTGTAGGCACTTAATAAATGCTTATTGACTGACTGGTTGAATTTATTGGCTTACTGTTCACTTACCAGGTGGTACCTTGGATAGAGCACTGGGCTTAGAATCAGGAAGATTTTATTTCAAATTCAACCTCAGACAGTTACTAGTTGTGTGACCCTGGGGCAAGTTACTTATCCTTTATTAGACGTGTCTCATTTCCTCATCTAAATAAGGATAATAATAGCACTTACCTCCCAGGGTTATTATGAAAATCAAATGAGATTACAATTGTAAAGTGCTTAGCACAGTTCCTAGAACAGAGTAGGCCCTATTAATGTTTGTTATTGTTGTTATTATTACAATTATTTTCTTCTACATCCCTTACCTTCAATAAACAACTGACGAAAATACAATCTGTGCTCCTTTGGTCTTCAGTTTCTGACATATGACTTCAGAATTATTGGTAATATTTTTTGTATTCCCTCTGGACAGGTTCTTCATGACCACTGAAATAACCACTTTCTCAATTTGAGGTGTTCTCTAATTGTGCTACTTCCTCTTTCAAATTTATCTTGCCAACTATCTTCTCCTTCATGAGTCTAATCAGATATTCGGAATAATTTTTAATTATAAGAAGCACATATAAAAATATAAAAACTGTCACTTTTAATGCACCTAGATAAAAAAAGAAAAGAAAAAAATACATTGCTGGGTAATGGTAATGACTTCCTTTGTTTCCTTTCAAGTTATTTAACCTCTGCCTCATTTTTTCTGTCTAGTGACACTTTGAAAAGAATCTTTACCTATAATATTAAAAAGGGAAATGATGTTTAGGACTGTTATAAAATATTTATTCACTGCTTGCTTATTTATAGAATTAAACAGTTATAGTTGCTGATCTCAAAAATTGTGCAGTGTTAAGATTCCATTAACCTTCCATATTACAATCTTAGACCCATTTGCAAGAAGTAACTTAATTTCTCTGCTGCTTGGCTATTCTATCAAAAGAATGTGAATTTGCTTAAACCCCTCATCAATTTAAAGTTCTAAGAATTACTGAAGTAACATACCTATATATGTACATATATATGTATTTTGAATTCTTTTTTTTAATTTTTTTTTTTGCTTTTTTTCAGAGGGGGGAATGCAGGTCAATTGAGGTTAAGTGACTTGCCCAAGGTCACATTTAAGTGTCTGAGGTTGGATTTGAACTCAGGTCCTCCTGACTCCAGAGCTGGTGCTCTATTCACTGCACCACCTAGACACCCCTATTTTGAATTCTTTAAAAAATAATCTGGGAGTAGAGTAAGGAGAGGGATTGGATTTGTGATTCCTTGATTTAGGGTGACTCCAAGATGAGCAAAATCTTTCCATCATTATGGGTCAGCACCTTCTCTGCAACTTGGGATCTTAAAGGGTTACCCAATTCCACTACTCTTCCAAATTTCCTTGTTTCTTTTGGGGACAATACTATTCTGCCAGTTATTCAGTTTGGAACCTCAGAGTCATTCCCAATTCTTTCGTTTCCCCTCACCATCATGTCCAAATAGTTGTTAAATCTTGTTGAGTCCACTGTGCAGCTCTTACATCTGTCTCCCCTCCCATTCACATGGCCACTTCTCTAGCCCTGGACTTCACCATGTCTCATCTAGATTATTATGATAGCCTCTAAATTGGTTTCTCTTGTTCTAGTCTTTCCCATTTCCTCTATCACCATCATCCTCCACAGAGTTTATAAACTAGTACTCCTAAAAAACAGAACTGATAATAGCACTTCCATTAAAAAAGAAAAACTTCATTAGTATCCTGTTTCCTCTAGAATAAAATAAAAAGCCATCCACAATCTGGCTCCCACCTACTCTTCCAACTTTTTTTTTCCTATTTACTATTTCATGGCTTCCATGTTGCAGGCAAATTAAATTGAAGCATTTATTTATTTATTTATTCATTTATTCATTCATTTATTTATTTATTTACTATTCTGGAAACTAAATATTCCTTCTCCTCTTTTCCCATTATTCAGATTCCTCTATTTCTAAAATGTTTTCTTTACCTTTGCATGTTAGAATCCCTAGCTCAAGGTTTTCTCTCTTATAGGAAGCCTTTCCAAGTCACCAGAACTATTAGTACTCTTTTTCTCCTACAAATAACTTAAATGTATTTATTTGTATTCATGTTGTATCACCAACCCTCAGAAGTAAGTTCCTGGAGGACAAATGTAGTTATATTTTTTTTGTCTTTGTATCTCACCGATGCTCTTCATAGTGCCTTGTATATAATTGGTGTTTGTTTAATGTTAATAGAAGCAAATCGAACTGTAAGGGTGAAATAGAACAAATACCATCCTATTTTACAAAGAAAGAAACTAAAGTTTACCTGGTTTATATGACTTATATGATTTACTCATGGTCATGAGGGGCAGCATGGCAGAGCAGCAGTAGATGGAGATACAGCCTTGGAGACAGGAAAACTTAGTCCTACATCTGACATATAGTGACTTTGTCCTGTCAGTGCTCTAGGCCACTCTTTAAGACTATAAGTTGCAGAGAGATGACTTGTGTTAGTAGAAGAAGTTTCCTCATCTGGGTATTTCCTATACTAAAGAAATCAAAGGTCTAGCCCCTATCCCTATTCCTATTCCTAATTTTGATCATATAGCTAATTAATGTTGAAGCTGGGGCTTGGGTCTAGTTCTTATGATTTCAAGTTCAATACTCTTTGAAACAAGAGTACACTAGATTTACAGATTTTCTCTATGATTATTTTAAAAATTACTTAGTAAACTTTTTTCATAGAGGAATCAAGCTAAACTTTAACTACCCTTCTTTTATGTAAACTATAACAAATTCTGAATTGGTAGAATTTTAGCTCATTAAACTCTGAGTGTGTGTGTGTATTTCATTCATATAGGGCTTACTATGTCCCACATTCTATGATAGGTTCTGGGAATAAATACTAAGAATCAAACAATCTCTCCTCTCAACTTGAAAGTTGGGGACAAACTGCAGAGGCCCTGAGAAAGCAGTTCTCTCTAACTTGCCATCTTGAGATCAGAAAGAAGAAATTTTAAAAGCACGTGGCATTGCACCCTTAGCTTCATGGTCTGGTTCCATCAGTTAGTTTTTGTTTCTTTTTGTTTTGTTTTGTTTTTACTATTTCCTTCTTCTACTACAGAGAAGAAAGGGATGGAAGAGCAATTGGATACCAATATATGAAGGCTTGTGATGTGGCATTCATTTTGTGTATGGATACAAATGACATTGTAGAAGGAAAGAAGAAAAGATGAAAGGGAAGGAGGAGAGAAAGGAGGGAAGGAGAGAAGAGGAAAGAAGGAAGAAAATAAATGTTTATTAAGACCTTAGTATGTGCCAAGCACTGTACTAAGCCCTGGGAATACAAACACAACCAAAAAGAATGACAACCGCTGCCCTCAAAGAGGTCAAAAGTCTATGGGGGAATCAGGAATAAAGCAAGGAGGGAATGAAGGACAGCCTGAGATCCTTCACAAAATGAAGACTCTAGAAGGCACTCACCAATGGGAAAAGAGAGTGGACTTTGACAGAGAATGTTCCATATTTAAAAGATCATAGGGGTAGTTGAAGGCTCTAGAACAAGGAATCACCAGGAACTAAGGGAAATTCTAGGATGAAACAGCATGGTTTGGAAATTCAGAAGCCAGGAAGAGGGCCAGGAGAGAAATGTGGAGGTAGAATACTGTGGATGATGATTAAATTGAATAAGGATATGAGCAGGATGTACTGGTAAATGTTTAACAACCAGCTCTTGAGGCATGAAAAATTACACAGGGCACATTTTATAGTTTTACTGACATTATTAACATTTTCTACCTGTCTTTTCTAAATTGAGACAAACAACAAAACAATAATGCAAACTTTGATTTATAGCATTTGCCAGTTTCTGAGCTGTAAATGCTCATACTGAAAATCTGTATCTCTGTATATGAATGAGGTAAAGTGAAGTTTTAGATCATGGGAGTTAGAATTGCCAGGCCCTTCCTAGTAGCAATGGAGATGTTGATCTGATTATTATTATTCTTTGAGCAATAAAGAATGAGACAAATATGGTATGGAAATTGACAAGATCTGAACTGTCTAAGCCAAATGTCCTGATGGAATGGCTGAATGTGATGAAGCTTTTGCTGAGGCAAGTCAGATACTTCACTTACCCTCTAATACATAAACAAGGGCAGTTCTGCCCTTGAGGTAAAAGTTCTAGAATTGAACTGATTTACACTCCCAGGTTGGGGGAAGAGGGAAGTTAGGGTGTCTAGGGGGAATAGATTAATTCATTAAGACAGAAAGCATTGAGGAAAAGAAAACAGGACCAAGCTTTTGGGAGCGCTCAAAGAGGAAGAAAAGAATCTAGAGAAGAAAAGAAAACAAACCAGGAGGGTGCAATGTCACAGGAGCCAAAAGAAAAAAGAGTTTCTAAAAGGAAAAGGATGGCAAATACTGTCAGGCGTTGCAATGGTAAAGGAGACGGAAGACTGAGAAAAACAAGTTTGAGAGAAGTTTCAAAAGAATATAGAGGAATGAAATTATGTCACAAAGGATTGATGAATGAGTGGATAGTGAGAAAGTAGAGGTATCAGGTATAAATTTCTTTCAACAACTAGGACATCGAATTAATATGATATTCTTACATTAATATGATTATGGTTATCTCATAAGTAAGTGTTAATTAGCTAATTGTTGCAATGTCTATTAAGATAGATATAGTCTATTAGAATGAAATAGTCTCTGACCATTTTAAATAATTCATTGTCTACTATGTAATGAAAAGACTCCTTCCTTCAAAGAATTTGCAATCTAGGATGAAGGGCAGGCAAACACAAAGATAATTTTAATGTAAGGCAACATATGATACTTTTATGGGGGAGCAGAGAAAGCAGAGGCATCAGGCTTTATGAGCAGCAAAGTATTTGATCAAGACCAAAACTTTTATAAAGAATTAACTGGAAAAAGGCTTAGAGAGTAGAAACAAGGTCTACTTATGGGGGAACTAGTTTATCAGTGGAAAAGTGAGAGATAAAATTGGAAAGGTGGGTTTTGGCTATAGCACAGAGCTATACCTGTCTACCTGGACATCAGGCTTAGAAGTTTTGATTAAGTGGGGTAGGCAAGGCAAGAAACCATTAAAGATTTTGGGGGAGAGGAATTATATTATCAGATTTGCTTGCTATGAAGATTAATCTGGTATACAGGATGTATTAGAGGGTAGATGACTAAAAATGAAAAAGCTAGTTAAGAATCTGCACGATGGCTTTTATATTGTTTAAGAAAATTTATTTTTGGGGTGGCCAGGTAGCACAGCGAGTAAGAGCACCAGCTCCAGTGTCAGGATGACCTGGGGATCGAATCCAGGCTCAGACACTTAGCACCCACCCAGAAACAACTGGCCATGTAACCTTGAGCAAATTACTTAACCCCACTTGCTTAGGGGTGGACAGGTGGCTCAGTGAGTAAGAGCACTGGCTCCAGTGTTGGGATGACCTGGGGATCAAATCTGGGCTCTGACACTTAGCACCACACCCAGAAATAACTGGCTGTGTAACATTGACCAAGTTACTTAACCCTGATTGCTTTAAAAAAAAAAAAAGAAAATTGATTTTTGTCTTCATAAATCAAATTAGGGTGTTCCACTGTTGTACATTTGTGGGCATGTCTTTTTTTGACCAATGTTATATTAAGGTTCATTTTTAAATCAATCACCTATCACTTTGGGGAGAACAAGAGGTCAGTTTATCAGCAGCCAAACATAGTTGTTTGTTTTTCCTTCCACACTAGGCAGTACTACTAATAATACCCATAAACTACAATGTCTTTCACTTAGAATTCCAAGAGTGTCCCTCACATTTGACAACATTAGACACGGGAATTAAATCAGTGTAATGTGATAAAGGAATATGGAAAGATTTGTTTTAACTGGAATCTCCAAATGTCTCTATAGTATGTCTGTGAGAGGCATTTTATTAAACTTTATTAATGTATGATATCTCCAGTATATTGTGCTATGCAGTTAGCAATCAATTACCACACTCCCACATAGGGAGGAAATTTCAATAATGTAATTTCTTTACAACATGTGCCATTTCTCTAAAATTGCCCCAAGGGAACCTCAAACAATCTCAGAATTCATGTTTCAAAATGCCTCTTTAGGCATCAAAGCTCCCAAAACTAGTCAACCTCCCAGCCACCACTAATCCTGGTGAGGGTTTGTACATAATCTTTCTTAGAGAGATTCTAAGAGTCCAATTGGAGTCAGAACTTTTCCTCAATTTGGGGGGGTTCCTGTGGTTCCTGAAATTGTTCTCTTCTGTCTGTAACTAACTGAATGCATTTGACCTTTCCTTACCTATGCAGACCCCAACATAATAATCTACTCTGAGCCCTCACAGTTGTACTGTTGCACTACCATGTGGGCATGGGAGATCTTTAAATCCCATAACCCTTACACCATGACTTATGGAAAACCTTAAAAATCAATTGTAGATCAGTTGACCTAGCAAAGAACTGTTTGCCCATTAAAGGCCATGAAAAAGAAAAGGGTTTTTCAGTTTCCTTCATGGTAAAATTCAATGAGTTATTAATCCCTGCCTCTTTAAATGATTTTCTCCTTCCTCCCTGAAAATCATGTCTATTTGATGTAATTTCTCACAGATGAGGCCAAATGAGTCACTATTTGACACACTTTAACCACTGAGAAATGAAGGTTGGGCATTTACAATATAGAGTTCTTAAAAGTCTTTACCTCTCACAATCAAGAGCTCAGGCCAGGCACTTCTTCATAAAACCCCAGATTAGTCACAAAGGATGAAAAAAAATAAATGACAACTTTTTGATTTGAGGTCTTAGGATTTGACAGCCTCAAGGAAATGTTTCTATTCCTTGAAGCAGAGTACAAATTCTAGTTAGTGCTGTTACACCAAAGATCTAGCCTAAGAGTGGGGATCCAGTGGTCTCAAGGCCACATGTGGCCCTCTAGATCCTCAAGTGTGGCCCTTTCACTGAATCCAAACTCCATAAAACAAATCTCTGTCTTTTCTGGGCTTCTCTGCCTGAATGTCTGGCTTCAACAAATCAACTGCATTCCTAGCCTCCACCTCACCAAGGCATGAACTCCCAGGTCTAAAGGGAATGTCACAGTCACCTAAAACTGAGGACAAATGAAACAAAACAAAGAGCAAACACCTCCAGAATTGAGGTAAAAGAGAAGAAAGGTCTCTTTTCTGGTTCAGTTTTTGGTACCCATCCTGCGGGAGAATTTGGATCTTTACTGTGAATAATAGCAAGAAAAAAATCATGTAGTTTGTGATCAAAGAAGGCTAATTCCACCACCAGTAGTAAAATGAGCATGATCAGTTCCTCCATGTTAGGCTGTCTAAACCTGCTCATGGCAAGTCTTCTTAGCATATGGGCAGTTAGCTATCTGCCAAGTCCTAGGGAATGCCTGAATGTGGATCTATTCTTAAGACTAAAAGATGCCGTCAGTCTACCAATCAGCAAATACTTATTAAGTATCTGCTATTCCCTAGGAACTGGTAGAACAATGACCAAAAAACCAAACAAAAAATTCTTTCCTGCAAGAGCTTATATTTGATCAGGAGAAATAACATATAACCATATAAGTATACATATAAAAGAATTACAAGGTAACTAGGAGGAGACACAATCTGCTGGAGGGAAGTCAAGAAAGGATTAGAATATGAAATGGTGTCAACTGAGCTGAATGTTAAAAAAAAAAGTGAGGAATTATAAGAGTTAGAGGGAAGGAAGGAATACATTCCAGGTATGGGTAGGGGACACAGTCTGTGCAAAGGCACAGAGACAGGAAGTGAACTGTTATGTGTGAAGAACAGCAAGAAGAACAGTTTGTCTGGAGTGTAGAGTATGTAAAGGGGAATAATGTGTAATTATCCTAGAAAGATAGGTTTGAGCTAGTTTATAAGGGCCTTAAATGTAAAATAGACAAATGCTTTTATTTTATTCCAGTGGCATTGAAGAGCAATTGGAATTTATTGAGTAGAAATATCATAGAGCAACTAATGATACATTCATTGATTCTCTGCAAATTATGTTATATATTTAGTATCAAAGGATTTAGAGCCATATGTAAGACTAATTAGTTTATGATATGTTGTCTAGAAATTCTAGAGTAGCTGGAATTTTAATAACTAGTCTTGGAAAATATTGTAGATTAAGGGCAGCATATGAATCTAAGGGGAAAAAATTCAGCCTTCTGAAAATTATAACCTTCTGACCATTAAAGCTGGCTCATCAATCAATAAGAAAATTATTTATTAAGAGCCTCCAATATAGCCAGATATGGGCTTATATTGATAAAGTATCAACAAAGTCTCAGAAGGTAAAGCAATATTTTGCTAAAATTTTACCCTTAATTCTCAATTTTCTCTGCCCCATTGTACAAAGTCAAATTAATAGAAAAAGGGAAAAACATTCCATTCTTTTTTGTGTGTGTTTAGAACATTCATTTCTTTGGAGCCCTTTGATTAATTATGCAGGTCACTGTTTATTTGTACATTGTGGGGACTTTTCTCAGGAAATAGCATGGAAAGAGCATTGAACTAAACATTAAGATACTTTGATTCTAGCCTTGGCTCTGCCACTAGTTAGTTGCATTACCTTAACATAATTATTTAAGCTCTGGGCCTCAGGTTCATCATCTGTAGAACCACATCCCTTTCTCGAAGGAGAAAGAATACGTTGTACTCTTTTAATGCATTATCATATTTCAGTTTGTATTATCTCTGTATGTGTTGTACCTCCCCCTCTTGACTGATGGAGTATTCAAGAGAGGGAACACATCATAGCTATTTTTTGAATTCCTTCACTACACTAAAGATTTTAAGTGATTATTCAATGTTATTTCAATGATTCGATGAATAAGGTAATACTAGATGACTTGTAGTATATCTTCCAACTCTGAGGCTCTAAATTTCTGTGAGTTATATGATCCTTAAGGTCTATTGCAGTGCTAAAATTCTCTGATTTTTTAATTAATTAAATCAGAGCTTAAAGCTGAATTTACTCATCTTAACATCCCTACTTTACTATACCAATGCATCCGTTTGTCCCTCTATGTGGGTGCTCCACTCACTAGTGCAGTTTTCTTAGCCCCTCCTCATTCATATCATATTCATATGACAATAATTCCTTGGGAACCACATTTCCTGACTCTAAAGGATCACATAAGAAATCCCATAGCAAGCACTTCCACTTATTTCTTATTACTGAGTCCATTCTGTTTATGAATATCAAGTCATAACAATTTAAACTGATAAACAATATGCTAGTAACTGAGAGTGAAAGAACAAAAAATAAAGAGCTCTTGCCTTCAAGGAACTTGCAATATAGTGAGGAATAAAATATGTATGTATATGGATAAGTAATTTTGAGGAAGTTATTAAAATGACTCCAGGGATCAGTAAAGGCTTCCTGTAAGAAGTGGCACAAGAGCTAAACCTGAAAGGGAATTGAGAATTCTAAGAGATAGAGGTAAGTTCATTTTCTATATTGGGACAATCTGTGCAAAGGATCAAAGGCATAATTGGGAATACCAAATTCTGGGAACAGTAAAGTAATTTTAGGACATGGAATTATACATAAAGTACATGGATTGGAATAGGATGAAATAAGACTAAAGAAATACACTGGTGCCCCATTATACAGAATTTTAAATTCCAAACAGAGTAGTTTGTATTTCATCCTAGAGGTATAGGGAGCCACTGATTATTCTTTGGTAGAAGAGTAATAAGGAGTAATATAATTGTAATGCTACAATTATAGCTCATATTTATATAGCGCTTTAAGATTTAAAGGATTTTGCATATGAGAAGGGAAGACAATAACCATCTATATAGTGCCAGCTATGTCCCAGGCATTCTACTAAGCACTTTTACTATTATATCATCTGATCTTCACAACAATACTCCTAGATAGGTGTTATTACTCTTCCCATTTTACATTTGATGAAACAGAGACAAACAGAGGTTAAGTGTTGTAAAGTCAATCACAAGCAACTCTCTGAGGGCTGTTGCTATGAATAACTTTAAGAATTTAATTGCATAGCATAGTGAACTCTCTATTCAACAATCAACTAAAGCAAAACATTTGCAACAATGTAGCATAACAACTTATTTATTACTAAGGTGCCCACATAGTCTTAAGCAAAACATATCATTCAGTAAATCACAATCTCCTCACTCAATATAAGTACCCATCTAAAGTCTTTCATCTTGATTGGAGGCTGGCTTCAATCTTCCTTAAGGGGTAATCACCCTGAAGTCAATCATCCTCAAGGGGTAGTGGAAAGTACAAAAGCCATCCACCCCTAGGTCACAGTAAATTACAATCATCATCAGTCAGCATTGAGTACCCAAGTAGAGGTCCTTTCATCTTAACTCAAGTCTCACTTCCAAACTCCATGGTTCATCTTCCACCTGTTCTTACCTGGATTCACATGCAGGCATCTTTCATCTCCTGTTTCACACCTCAGTTTAGGGGACAGCTTCTTCAAAGTATCTGTTTCTAAGAAGACAAAGGTTAACAGAGCCACAACAATATTTACACACATTAAGCTTAACAGAGTTACAACGATATTCAAGCACACTACTGGCACTATCATCTCAATTAGCTTTCTCTCTCAGAAATCAACATAAATCAACAGACAGAGTGCTTCTATATAACAACGTAACACAACTCAACAGACAGAATGCTTCTGTCTGACAAAGTAACACCAACACCGAACAACAGATAGAGTGCCGACATCACAAACATCCTGTCTCTTGGTTCTGCTTAGTCCCAGTTCATGCTCTAGCTTTTATATGCTCTGCTCCTTCCTGTTCCACCCTTTCAGCAAGTTCCTCCCACTGTGGGATCCATGTGATGGAGGCCTATTAAGGGCAGGGAAGGTCTCCAAACTCCCTTAGGTCTCTTAATGGCATTACAATGTATACTATTTCCAACAAAGACTTGATATAATGACAGGCAAGGCTCACAGGTACTTGAAAAGCTGAAATAAGGAGCTAAATACCACTTTACTTGCTATTAAAATAGCTGAAACAAGGAGCAAAATACCACTTTGCTTGCCATTATAGGTGTCTTGCTCAGGGCCCAAAGCTAGTAAGAGAATGAGGCTGAAATTGAACTCAGGGCTTCCTGATTCCTGACCCAGCACTCTATCCCCTGAACTTTCTACTGCTTTTGCCTAATTAATATACAAGTTGATTCTGATCCTTGTATATTTAGTGGAGGACATCTTAAGAAATGTGTAATGACCAAATCTTTGCAGTCAATTCACCATTATAACCTTTAAGAAGGCTTCTTAGTAGTTCTCTGGGATTCTTTTTCTGACTATCAACTCTTAGAAACTCCATGATTTATATAGTGTTTCTATTAATCCAATTAGCATGAGTATGTTTAGCCAACATGATTGTACTGATGCTATATATGTATCCATGCTTCATATAAACTGCCTGCATAAGTATTTTCTTAAAAAAAAAATTGAAGGTAATTACAAATAATATTGAAGGGCAAATTTCTTAATATATTTCTCAGGGTTTGCTCACCCAACTTAACACTTGGCTATTAAAATTCTCTTCAAGACCCATTAGGTTCTACTTTCTCCAAGTTATCTCTGTTTTTTCCTACTTGAAAATTATTTCTCCCTTCTAAAGTTTTCTAAAAGCTCTTTGTCTAGAGTGTTCTTTTGTCCCTATCAAGCCAACATTGTACCTATCCATGTGCCTATTTTAGCCAGCTTTTTGATTCAAAAACTTAATGAGAGCAGGGACTACAATGCTATGCTTTATCTTTGTGTCCCCAATATGGAATACACCGTTTTATGAACAAGAAACATCATAAATCCTTTAAATTAGGTTGATTTGAACTGAACTTAATTGAAAGCAACACTGTATTTCTAGACATTTGTAAAGCCAAGCATGAGCAGCTTTCTAGAGGACTGCTGCTACGAACTGCTGCTTTCAAGGTTCTGATTACATAGTATAGTGAACTCTCTATTCAATAAGAAATCAGAGCAAAATATTCACAGAAAATCAAGATACAGCATTCACAATGTTACAATTTATCACATAAAATCAAAATACTATATTCACCATGTCATAACTCAACAACTTATCACTAAAATGGCCACATAGTCTTCACCAAAGTAGTCACATAATTTTCAACATAGTACATTCATTTAGTCAATCACAAAATCCTTACTTCAATCCCAAAGTACAAAAGTCAAAGTTCTCCACTCCTAGGTCACAGTATATCATAATCTTCTCAATCAGTACACAGTAATATAAAAGATATTAATATCTTTAATAATAGTAATACTTGAGGCTGGCTCTCAGCTTCCATGGTTCCTCTTCCATGCTCCCAGCTCCAACTGTGACCTGAGTTCAAAGGCAGCTCCCAATTCCTTGTCCAGTTCCCCGTCCAATTCTTTGTCCAGTTCCCCTTCCATATTGAAGTTCCCAGTGTCCAGTCCACCTCAAGTTCTTCACAGTTTCTGTTCCTGGGAAGACAAAGCTTAACAGAGCCACAATAATATTCATATGTGTTGCCAGCACCATCATCAATTCACTATCTACTTGTGAAATCACCTCAGACCCACCAACAAGGTAGGGGAACTCAACACAAATCATCAACATAGAAATCAACACAGACCCACAAACAAGGTCTAAGAGGTCAGCACAAATTATCAGTAAAGTCCCAGGACCTCCAAAACCCTCCAGAACTTCTGTAAACATACAACTAGGTTTCCAGTAAGGTCCCAGGGCTTCTGTACAAAGTTTCATAAACATCAACACAGACAGAACAGACAAACAGAGTGCTGGGATACCACAAGTTTTTTCCTTCTTGAATCTGCCACCACAAGTCTTCTCAGTTCTTCTGTCTCTAGCCAAGACCTCTCCTTATATATGGTCATTAGCTCATTCCCTTCCTGTTGCAGGAGTTCATGATTTCTAGGGTTAACAAATTGTAGGGTTCACACATTCTGTTTCTTAACAGACTTGATACAAACCTCAAAAGAAATGTGAACTGAAAAAAGGTGTTAATTCAATAGCTGAAACAAAATGTGAACTACTTCTGTGCTTGCCATTACAACATTCTAATATGTATTTCCCAGATACTAAAATTTCTTTATATTGAATTATATGAAATATGATGAATTATAGATTATATATGAAACAGGACCTACTCTATGAGCAAAAAACAATGTATATTAATAGAAACTCTTAAATTCAATTGTCCTTGCACAATATAATTTGGCTTTGTACACTTTACACAACAAAAATGTAAAATGATAGGAGTTTTTGAATACCATGATAGTGTCAACTTAGAAAAGTCATCATCTGAAAATTCTTTCCACCTACACATATCAGCAATTCTTAAGGAAAATACAATTTTATTAAACTGCCTGGAGCACTGGGACCTTAGGTGAAATGCCTGTGATCACATAGCATCTTTGTGCTCAAGGCAGGACTTGAAACTCAACCTTTATTGCCAAAGCTGGCCCTCAAATAAATCCATCATATGACTTCTAAAAGCATCAATTCATAGCATTTGCCAAGATGGATAAAATCAGAGAGCTTTCTCTATGAGTTTAGGAGAACAAAAATGTTCAATAACTTACAAAGCAGCCTATGTACTAGCATTTTTATAGATATTAGGCATTATTGCACAAGAGACATAGATAGCAGACATTTATTCACAGAGGTTTATGTTTTCATACCAAAAATTCGAGGAAGAAAAATGATTACTACTTAGTAATTTTTAATATATTTTGCTCAGCATATTTAGCTATAAAATGAATGGTGAGAAAGTGTTTTATTATTGACTCCAGCTATGTCTAGAAAATTGATACCGTTAGAGAATTAAATATATTTTAATGAGTTTCTGAAAATTACAGAAATAATAAGTGGAATTAAAATCATAGTTTCAAGTTTGGAATGAATTTTCAGGGTCATCTAATTCAACCCCTTGATTTTACAAATAAGCAAAGTTACAGCTAGAGAAGGTAACTGATTTGGCTAAAATCACAAAGCTGTAAGTGGGAGAATTAATTTTTTAACCCAGGTTCACAAACTCCAAATCCAATTCTCTTTCCACCGAACCACTCTTCTTTAAATTTCCTTGTTTTGCCAACACATACTATGTGTTTTAGAGAATTCCAATAACTGTCAAGAAAGAAGATACTTCCTATAATGTCCTCAGGCATAAACCTTTCAAGGAGTCTTTTTTCCATCACCAATTTCTTGAAACATTCCTATTGACTTCTTATCTGGGATTTTGGCAAAGTAGTCCAATAGGCATTCTGATCACATGTTCATTGCATAATCTGTGCAAGAAAAAGATGTGAACATACAAGAACAATATCAACTCCCAGTCTCACCTGCTTTTAACTGTAAGTAATTATTAATCAATATTGACAGATTATGGGATCTTTGAATTAAGTATTTGTGTTGGGGGGAGGAGAGGGATTGGGAAAATATATATTTTGCCATAAACATATTTCCTATATCATTAAGATGGTATTTTTTGAAGCAGCTTATCAACCCATCAGGGAAGGTCTGTTTCATTAGAGTGGGAGGGGAGCAAGGTCCAAGAGTAGCAGCAACAGCAGCTGCCAGCCTCACAACAGGGGCCCTGCAGCAAGGTTACAAGCTTGGAGCAATCCACTAGCAAAGACTGCCTTCCTGCAAACCAGCAGCCCCTAGGTAAGTGAGCAGTCTGGAAACACAGCAAGGTCCCACCCCAGTGACCCTAGTCCCAGCTTAAGCCACCAGCTAGATCTCTATCCCATTGCTGACCCACAGTAAAGCTCTCTGCCCCAGGGCTGACCTACAGTGAGACCCCAGTCCTAGGACATACCAGCAGAGAGACCCTGTTTTCATAATAATCATGTAGCAGGGCTCCACCCCTGGGGCAGGGCAGTAGCTAAACCCCACACCTGGGGGAGTACAACAGGGAGCCCCCACCTCCCACCCAGTACAAGTCAGAATGAAATCCTACACACCAGAGAAAGCAAGCAGCTAAGCCCTGAAGCCCAGGGTAAGCCAGTAGTAGGACCCAGAGCCCCAGTGCAAAAACCTTGGGGACAGTGCAGGACCAGAACTCAATCTCACATTAAAAACACAAAGTCACCCAAAAAAGGCGGAAAAAAATAGCAAAAAAAATCAAAAAAGATCTTGACCATAGAAAGTTGCTATAGTGTCAGAGAAGATCATAAACTTAGAAGGCATAAGCTTAGAAGAGGAAAATAGTGTGAAAATTTCTACATGTAAAGCCTCAAAGAAAAATTTAATTTGCTTTCAGGCCCAGAAATAATTCCTGGAAGAGCTTTAAAAGGATTTTTAAAAACAAATTAGAAAAGTAGGAGAAAATAGTGAAATAAATGAGAGTAATGCAAGAAAATCATTTAAAAAGATTCAATAGCCTGGGGAAAGATATATAAAAATTTACTGAGGAAAGTAACTCCCTCAAAACTGAATTGTCCAAATGGAAAAAGAAGTGCAAAATCTTGCTGAAGAAAATAATTCCTTAAAAATTAAAATTGAACAAGTGGAAACTAGTGACTCTATGAGACAACACATTAAACTAAAACAAAATTAAAAAAAAAGAAAATATAGAGAAAATTAAGTCAAATTTATAAAAATACAGGTCAGTCCAGAATTGATAAATGTTCAAAGGATATAAATGGCAGTATTCAAACAAAGAAATCAAAGCTATGGTCATATGAAAAAAATGCTCTAAATCACTATTGATCAGAGAAATGCAAATTAAAACAACTCTGAGGTACCCTTCACACCTATCAAAATGCTAATATGACAAAAAAGGAAAATATTGAATGTTGGATGGGATGTGGGAAAACTGGAACATAAATGCCCTATTGGTAGTATTTTAAACTGATCCAACCATTCAGGAACTATACCCAAAGGGCTATAAAACAATGCATACTCTTTGATCCAACAATACTACTGCTAAGTCTAGATCTCAAAGACATTCATAAAGAGGAAATGGATCCATTTGTACAAAAATATTTATGGCAGCTCTTTTCATGATGGCTAAGAATTGGGAATCAAAGGGATGTCCATCAGTTGGGAGAATGGCTAAACAAGCTCTGGTACATGATTATAATGGAATATTATTGTGCTCTAAGAAATGACAAGCAGGATGATTTCAGAAAAACCTGGAAATATTTACATTAACTGACTAAGCATAGTAAAGTGAATAGAACCAGGAGAACATTGTACACAGTAACAACAATATTGTTTGATGAAGAATTGTGAATAACTTAGCAATTCTCAGTGATACAATGATCCAAGATGATTAATCCAAAGGATTAATGATGAAGCATACTATCCACCTCTAGAAAAAGAACTGATATTTATTGAATACAGAGTGATGCATAGTATTCTTCTTTTCTTTCTTTCTTTTTTTCTTTTATTTGAGTCTTCTTATACCAATGTGGAAATGTTTTATGTTAAGAAAAGAAAATAGGCTATTTGAGAGAGTACATGCATCTATTTAAAGATATGTAGCCATAGATATGTGTTGAAGTAGTGAGGGAAGGAAAGTGGGGAAGACAGTGAGCCAGGTATTTAACTCAAGCAGAAAGGAAGGAGAATACCTAGGAACAGGCAAATAACATCTACCAGTATCTTTAATGGGTGATAAATTTGGATTGAATATACCTCAAAGGAGGAGTAGCTTCCAGGTAATGGTGATAAGGGGAGAGTCTGGAAGTGGGATTGGAAAGCAATAGTATGATTTCCCTACCACAACCTGTAAGATGGGGGCATGAGTCTAATAAATACTGAAAATGGTGGCCAGGGATACAGTGTCATCAAGAGGGAATGAAATCTCAGTGAGACCCAGAAGATGGAGAGAGTTAGAAAGGTTTAAGATACAAGTAAATGTATTAACCTTAGCAGCTAAGTGGCACAGTGAATAGACACTGGACCTAAGTCAGGAAGACCTGAGTTTAAATCCATTCTTAGATACTTACTAGCAGTATGACCCCGGGGAAGTCACTTAACTTCTGTCTGACTCAGTTTCCTCATCTACAAAATGGGGGTAATAATAGCACCTAACCAACAGGGGTGTTGTCAGGAACAAATGAGATATTTGTAAAGAACTTATAAGTTATATAAATTCCAGCTCTTATTACTATATCATGAGCCTCAGACAGAGTGGATTAGAATAAGGTGAATCAAGTTTGAATGTTCTCTTCAACCTCTTTTAAGCATTAAATTGATCATTTTACTTAAGAAAGCATTTCATCTCCGGGTCGTCCCGGCACTGGAGCCAGTGCTATTGCTCGCTGAGCCACCTGGACAAAGTTGAACTATTAACATTCCTACATGGAAAAACAATAATTGTAACCTATGAAACTTTTCTCAGTAGTTGAAGGGATTAGAAATATGTATGTATATATATATATATATGTGTGTGTGTGTGTGTGTGTGTGTATGTCTTTATATGAGGGTATGCGGGCATATGAATACATATGTGAATGTGTGTATATACATTTACAGGTATACATAGATAGAGGGCACGGGACCAATTTAACAGGAAGGGATGATACTTAAAAGGTGAAATTAAGAGGTGAGCGGAATATAATGAGAGGAGATGGGGAGAGACAGAGTGGGGCAAACTATCTCATACAGAAGAGGCAAGGGAAAATGGTTACAATGGAGGGGAAGAATAGGAAGGCAAAAGGGAATAGGTCAACCTTATTCCTATTGAGTCTGGCTTGAGAAGGGAGGGAAATACACACTAAATAGGTGATCTCACCCTCCAGGAGAATAGGGGGGGAAGGGGATGTGAGGGGGGATGATGGAAGGGAGGGCAGGCT
>NW_027187419.1:15250578-15356747 GCF_028583685.1 Petaurus breviceps papuanus | reverse complement strand
GGGGGGGGGGGGGGGGGGGGGGGGGGGAAGGGAATGAATCTGGAATTGAAAGTTTTAAAATCAAATGTTCAAATATATATATATATATGTGTGTGTGTGTGTGTGTGTGTGTGTGTATACTATTATTAATACCATCTTACATGTAATTAAGAAAAAAGATATACAGGCACTGAGGCATAGAGATCCACTGGAAAAGTTGAAATGGGTATGGGAGAAAATATG
The DNA here is from genome assembly GCF_028583685.1 of Petaurus breviceps papuanus. Lineage (NCBI taxonomy): Eukaryota > Metazoa > Chordata > Mammalia > Diprotodontia > Petauridae > Petaurus > Petaurus breviceps. The sequence goes on along the minus strand of NW_027187419.1, from coordinate 15,356,525 downwards.
GGAGAGAGCAGATTAGAGGTGGGGATATCCTGTGGGACTGCTGTTTTGGGGGGATGGGTGGGAGAAAAACAGGGAGAAAATTTGTAACTCAAAATCTGGCAGAAAAAAAATAATTAAAAAAAAGAAAGCATTTCATCTACTATCAGGGATTCTTGTTATCTGAGCTTGAATTAACCCCAATATTGGGACATTGGTAAATGGTGTTTTATTTTTAAAGCATGTGTTCTGAAAGTTCTTGATTATCCTATATACTTAGATTTTAGTGTTTTCCTTTTAATTGTCCTTTGATCAATATGTACATAAAAAGAAGCAATAGTTGGATTATGAAACAGATAAAAAGTGTACATATTATAAATAGCCCAGAGAAACAGTGTCCAACTTACCTCAGGGCTAGATTGACAATGATTTGTCAGACATTGTTACTGCAATTTTAGGGAGGTAATATGAATCAGATGTAGCAGTTTTCCCTAAGATTTGTCACCCTGATCTGCATGGAGAATGAATTATTAAATATAAAATGTCGCTTTGTTGTGATTTTTTAAAAGATCATAATCTTTTTAACTTCAAATTTCATGACTTAAAATTAGCTTTCCTTTGTACATGGTATTGTGGATGGAGTTCAGGACTTGGAGTCAGGAAAAGCTGAGTTTAAATCTGACCTCAGATACTTACTAGCTATGTGATCCTGGCTGTTACTTAACCTTTTCAGCCTTAATAGCACTTACCTCCCAAGGTTGTTGTGAAATAAAAAATGAGATGATATTTCTAAAGCATTTTGCAAAACCAAACTCTCTAGAAATCCTGGTTTACTATTATTATCATCATCATTTATTTTGCATATTGTACCAGCTTTTGAAAATTTAAGCTAATGCATAAAACTAAAGGATTAAATTAAAGGCAAAGAGAAGGACTAGAGGGATATATTTTGATTCAGAGGGCAATTTAAAATGTTGTTTGTGAGAAGAGACTTTGTAGGGAACAGAACACTTGAGTGCCATTTAGTTTCTATCTGTAAATTATAAAATGCAATATGGAACTGAGTCATGCTCTATTCCCATCTTATTTTTTTTAATCAAAGGTCATAAGAGGTCCAATGGGTTATTTTTCCATCAAGTTCTTAATAAGCATGGCTATGAAGCCATGGCTACATTTCCTTTGTAAAAATGCCTTTATAAAAACAGTTTTTAAATATTAAATAGCCGAACAAAATATACTTTCTGTCTCATATGTTTGAGTAAAATACTTTGAATTAATAATAACTGACATTTATATAGGAACTTTAAGGATTGTAAAGTAGTGTGTGTGTGTGTGTATTCCCTCATTTGAACAACCTTACAACAAGTATATGAGGCAAGAACAATAGGTATTGTGTCTTTTTATAGGTGAGTATTCAAGAATTAAATTATATATCTGTGGTTTTGCAACTGATTTGAAAATAAGAAATGGAACCTTACTTGACAAAACTTATTTGAAAGAAAGAATGCAAGAGGAAAAGAGGGACAGATCGAAGTATAATAATATTTAGCTGTTGCAAATGCCTTGCACTGCTTAAGAAGCAGAAGCCTACTGCTAAAGCCATCTTTCCCTTTCAGATACTGTGGTTCTTCATTTCTTTTGTCACAATCTTGGGTCTGATGAGAGCTATATTGCTCATTATCTTTTAGATTATCATCTGTACAAGGAACTTCACTAATAGACTTATCATTGCTGGGAACAAGTTTCTGCCTCACACATTGCAATTGTAGCACTTACATCATGAAACTCACTATCTGAAAACTCACTGTTGGATGAGTCAGATAGGATGTTTCTAATTAGTTGTAAAATCTGTTCATCAGAGAGTCTCTTGAACATTGTGTCAGTAAGGACACAAGCAAAGCTATATTATTTTGACAACAAAATTGCAAATTCTGAAAAATGAAAAAAATTAAAATGTAAAATAAACACATGTAAAGATAAATTTTTATTTTACTGTATAAATACAATATTCACAAGGAGAAATGTTATTGATTATGGGGAAAGCACTAATATGAGGAAAGAAATGAACCAATAGGATCAAATGTAGGAAAATTTTCTCTTATTTACAAAAATACATATAGATTTTAAGCATATATATTACTTTATGCATGTCTGAACAGGTTAAATTATGATTTATTTTATATTTGAAAAGTCTTTAGAAAGCTGAGGAATGTTAATAAAAGATTTAGAAAAAATCATGAAATGTAGAATAAATATACCTAAGGCTTTTCAAGTTTCAAATGCCCAAAAACATTTCTGTATCATGTGATATGCTCAGTACTCCCATGTTAAAGAGAGAGAAAAATCATTGGTTTCATTGGAAAAGACACTTTCAATTAAGTAACTCAGTTATAAATGGTATAGAAGAGACTAATAAGAGAAAAAGTAGAGGCACCAGCACCAAATGTGGACACCTTTGATGTAGAGGTAATACACAGATAGATAAGTAAGAGAAAAAGATGAGTATTTATTAAACTCTTATGATATGTCAGGCACTGTGATAAGTTTCAGCAATACAAATACAAGCACGTAAAATAATCCTTACCCTCAAGGAGCTTAACTTCTAAAAGGGGAGATAACACATTCAATGAAGCTAGAAGTGGGAGAAGGTAGAGACACCACAATATACAGACCACCAGGAAGTGGCATGGAGGCCAGGTTTCAGGCAAGATAAGGTGGAAGCTTAGAGTCAAATGCCCCCAGGATGGAGTCTAAGTTTCAGATTGGAGGAAATTTGAAATAATGACTGGAATGGAGGCAGAATGATGTGAAAATGACATGGAAGCATGAGTTCTGGAATTGAGAGACTTCAAGGGAGCATCAATATGAGTATTGAAGTCCCTTAGCATAATGGCAGGAGTTGGGCAAGAGAGGAAGAAGGTGAGCTAAGTGCTCACCTCCTTAATGGACAAACTTCAAATCTGTGGGACATCAAAAAGGTTTCACCACAAAATGGAACATAATATTTGAACACTCTCCCAAAAAAAGTGTTCTATCTAGATCCAGCTCTACCTTCTGTGACACATCCTATGCTTCTTTCACATAATAGCTCTTGATTTTTATTTTCAACTATTTGAAGTGCTGTCAATTAAAGAAGTGGACATGTATATAGTAAGACTGACAGAACATTTGAAATTAGATTTTAAAAATTGTACACTAGTGCCTATCATAACACTTTTCCCATTTAATAGCTCTTTATTGAATGAATGATTGTTGAGAAATCTCCAAAGATAAAGCTCTATTTCTTGTCATTTTCACCAAAATAAGATAGAAAATGTCAAAAATATTTGTCCCTAGAACTTGAATCCAGGTTTTCTGATTCCAGGTCTTTCTCCTCTGTCATGTCACCACTTGAGTAAAAAGATTATTTATATGAACCTATATATGCTTCCTCAAATCCCAGAACACTCTGACAGAAATGGTGTCTTTTGTACAACTTCTAATTTTTCTGTATTTACAGAAATAAAAGGAATGATAAAATCTTCCAAAAATTCCATTAGCTAAAAAGCAGAAGAAATTTTATGAATATAGAGTTCATTTCACACACATTTTTCAGGTTTCAAAACTCACTAGGGATCAAGCTGATTTGACATCACAGAGTTAATATTTTAAAAGATATCCTTTCTACAAAAACAAAATCTTCTTACAATATAGCTACTTAACAGAATCAGAGCAAGACTTTTTATCACAGTCTGCATTTCATTTCCAGGCGGGTGTGCACAACATATGCAATTATTGAGCATTGAGAGTCAGAGGGAACCATTAATTATTTTAACAACCTTTGTAATTTTCAAGTTGACCAGGCTTGGTTTCTTAAACAGTGGCCAAAAGCAGTAAAAACAACTGCATTCAATAAAAGAGAACAAAAGTAGAATGTTGTTGTTATTCAGTCGTGTCCAACTCTTTGTGACCCCATTTGGGGTTTTCTTGGCAAAGATACTAGAGTGGTTTGCCATTTCTTTTTCTAGTTCATTTTACAGATTTTACTGAGGTAAACAGAATTAAATGACTTGCCCAAGGTCACTCAGCTAGTAAGTGTCTGTGGCCAGATGTGAATTCGTGAAGATGAGTCTTTCCTACTCCAGGCCTAGTGCTCTATCCACTGTACCCCCTAGTTTCCAAAAACTATCCAACCATTATTTTAATATTAGAACTGATAAAATAAGTATAGGGGCTTGATTAGGGAGACCCCTGATCAACTTGATGGGTTGACAAAGTGGTGAGCATTTGGGATTTAGATTTCACTTCCCTATAGTAGACATGGAAGATCTATGTAATTAAGCAATTATAGATCCATTTAGGCTTCATTGAAAAAAATGATCAAGTCTCAGTAATTAGGGATGATCTTTTGGACTTGAAGTTTTAGGGGGTTAGGACTACTCCTGAACACAGAAGAGAGAGCAATAGCACTACAAGCACACTTGAGAGATGGTGCAATTGGGGGAGTCTGAGCTTCTCACTGAATAATGACTCCCTTTCAACAGTATCATATTGTAGGGAAAGTACTTTACCTATGGAAAGGGTGGAGGAAGAGAATAAGCACTTTTCTTTCAACTACATATAAAAATATTTTCAACATTCTTTGTTTTTAATTTTGAGTTCTAAATTCAGTCCCTTCTCTAATCCTGTCCTTGAGAGGGCAAGCAATTTGACATAGATTATACATGTGCAGTCATGCAAAACAATAGGCCATGTTGCAAAAATAAACATAGACCAAAAAAGAAAATGAGAAAAAATGAAGAAAGTTTTAAAAAGTATGCTTCCATCTGCTTTCATACTCCATCAGTTCTTTTTCTGAAGGTAGATAGTATTTTCCATCCTGAGTCCTCTGGAATTGTCTTGGATCATGGTATTGATGAGAATAGCTAAGTAATTCACCATTGATCGTTGTCAATATTGCTGTTACTGGGTACAATGTTCTTCTGGCTCAGAACAATCATTTATTAGATGCTTAATATGTTCTAGGCTTTGGAGAGGCAGAGACATAACATCTGCACAAAATATATAGCTACCATGGATGAGAGAACTATGTAACTGAGCAGTAGAAATTCCTAAACCCAATTTCCCTGTATAGAAGAGGGGGATTTTTTGAAAAGTGTGGATCAATCAACAAGAGTTTTAAGTGCCTATTCTGTGCTGGACAAAATTTAATGACCCCAACTCTCAAAGAGTATGCATTCAAGTAAGAGAGAAACAGTGCATTCATGTGTAAGTATATACAAAATAAATCCTTAAAATAAAGGTACTTAAATACAGGGTAGTTGAGTGGGGAGAGCACTAGCAATTGATGGGATCAGAAAGAGATTTGTGTACAAGGTAGTGCTTGAACTGAATAGTAAAGAAAATGCAAGATTCTCTGACATAAAGAGAATGAGGAAATGCATTATAGGTAGTACAAAGTAACTAAGAATTGTCATGGGACATCATGGAACACAGTAGAGTCCCATTTGGCTAAACCATGGAATATTGGAAAGGTAATCATCTATAATGAGACTAGAAAGATACAATGAGACCATTTTGGGAAGGGCTTTAAAAGCACAACAGAGGAATTTGTATTTTATTGTAGAGACAAAAGTATGTGGAATGGAAAATGAGGAATAGTGGATATTATGGAAATAAGGAACTTGAGAGACTGGATGAATATTGGTGTTCTCCAAAAAAATAAAGTTCAGAATGACAGAAAATTTGAAAAGAAAGATTATGAACCCTGTTTTGACCATGTTATATTTGAGATGTCTCAATCAATCTGTTTTCGTTTTGTTGCCTTTTGGAGGGCAATTGGGGTTAAGTGACTTGCCCAAGGTCACACAGCTAGTTTTTTGTGTTAAGTGTCTGAGGTCACATTTGAACTCAGGTCCTCCTGACTCCAGGGCTGGTGCTCAATTCACTGTGCCACCTAGCTGCCCAAGATAATCAGTTTTAAAAGCTGTTATGATAATGCAAATGTTATTGGTAATGCAAAATTGGAACTGAGAAAAGATACTGGACCTGGGCGTATAATCTCTCCAATGACATTTTGTTATCACTCTTCTTTTTTACTTGAAAATTTTACTCATTTCTTGTAAGGAGTGATGATAAGAGCTTGCAGACTAGGCAAAATTACATCAGACTTCAACTATTTCCCTGGAAGATACCGTATTTTATGTCAATTCTCTGGACATTACTGCAATGGCACATGTCTAGAGACAAGTTTTACATGTAGATTCACTAGCATTCACACTATGCTTTGATCTATTTGGAATTTGACTAATCCATATGTACAGAAATGAATCAAATCCTTTGAAATAATCAATAAGAGTTTTTTTATATAATATGGTCCTTTAACATTGTTTTGTTCTTCAGTATTCATGAAACTGTGTCAGAATTTTTAGCCTACCCTTTTGACTCCCCAGCCAATGTTTTCTTGTGTTTGTAGTGTTTTATTTTTTTCTCAGTGGTACAAGCTTTAACTATTTTCTAGAAAATATAAACATGTAACTGGCCTATATTTGGGAAGATTCCTGATGTTCTCATCTTTTGGTAATAGATATGTGATGCCTTCTGTTAAGAAAAATGCAGCAGGCTTGAATCAGGGAGGAAGCTGGTAAAGTGCTTTGTGAGCAATTCATATGCCACTCTGAAGATTTTGAGCCAATAATTATGGATCTCATCCAGACTGCCACTTTCCAGTTTTGGAGAGAAGTTGGAATTGCAGGCACCTCCCTTGATGCAGTCATTCTGTTGCTCATATTGACAGTGCATAAGCTTTTTATTTTGCATTTGACCCAACCTACACTTTTGTTGTTTTCTTCTACTTTTGACCATGTAGAAAACCAGAAAATTTCCATATCCTCCTTCTTTAGGGTTTGTCTCTCTCCTCTAATTCCTTTGCTTCTATCATTGATGTGATATAGTTTTCAATTAGTTTGTGATTTTTTTGTTGTTGTTCTTGTGTTGCTTTGATTCATTATAATATCTTAATCTTTTGGCTTTTGTTGTCAGTTGTTGACTGAGAACTTCTGATATATTTTTTGTCCTGGTTCTGTTTTTCATGTTTCTTTTTATTGCCTTCATTCAGACAATATATTGCACAAATTTTCTTTTACATATGCCTATATATTGATATCATATAGCTTAATATTTATGTAATTTTCCAATATTTTTACATAACTCTTTGATAGTTTTTTCATGCCACTTCTGCCATTGAGGTATTTGATATCTAACCTTAGAAACATTCCTATATAGCTCTTCTTTTTATATGATCCTATAATAGCAACAGTCACAGCATATGTTATTATATTCAAATCTTGAGGTGTTTTTACATTCTGTCAAATAATGTAGGAGGAAGTTTCTTCATAATGTTTATTCACAGATACAAGCTTGTTCAAAATACTTTTTAAATAGCTGTTTTGTTAGTTGAATCCACGAAGCCAAATTCAAAAAGGGCTTTTTGAAATTGCATGCTAAGAATTCTTACTTCTTTTTTTTAATTCAATTTTTAATTTATTAATTTGTTTGTTTCCTTTTAGTTCACAGGATTCAATTCCACAATTCCTTGAATTTCACATTTTGTCCCCCTCCTTCCCCTCCCCCCCATGGCGTCTTATAATCAAGTATAGGATCTGTAAATACTTTCACATTATACAATGGTCAGGTTATAAGGATGGATTATACCAGCTGGAATGAAAAATGATAAAGAGGACATAAAATCAAATAAGAGAACGAAAAAGATCAGGTATTTTGCTTCCACCTGGATATAAATTTAGTTCTTTCTAGTTCTTTCTCTGGATGCACGTTTTTCTCTCCATCATGCGTCTTTTGGGATTGACTTATATCCCTGCATTGTTGAGAAGAGTCCAGTCTATCAAAGTTGGTCATCACACATACGTTGTGTCTGTAATTGTGTACAAATTCCTCCTGGTTCTACTCTTCTCACTCAGCATCAGTTCTTTTAAGCCTCTCCAGGTAAATATGAAGACCACCTGCTCCCCGTTTCTTATAGCGCAATAATATTCCACTATCAGACTTGTGGAGAGGGAATGACTTTATGACAAAACAGGAATTAGAGAACATTATAAAATGTAAAATGGATAATTTTGACTACATGAAATTGAAAAGTTTCTGTACAAATAAAGCCAATGTAACCAAGATTAGGAGGGAGGTGGGAAATTGGGAAAGAATCTTTACAACCTATGTCTCTGACAAAGGACTCATCTCTAAAATATACAGAGAACTGAGTCAAATTTATAAGAATACAAGTCATTCCCCAATTGATAAATGGTCAAAGGATATGAACAGGCAGTTTTCAGAGAAAGAAATTAAAGCTATCTATAAGCACATGAAGAAATGCTCTAATTCACTATTGATTAGAGAAATGCAAATCAAAACAACTCTGAGGTACCACATCTCACCAGTTAGATTGGCTAAGATGACAAAACAGGAAAATGACAAATGCTGGAGAGGATGTGGGCAAACTGGAACACTAATGCATTGTTGGTGGAGTTGTGAACTGATCCAGCCTTTCTGGAAAGCAATCTGGAACTATGCTCAAAGGGCTATAAATACTTTCATACCCTTTGATTCAGCAATACCACTCCTAGGGTTATATCCCAAAGAGATCATAGAAATGGGAGAAAGACCCATATGTACAAAAATGTTTATAGCAGCTCTTTTTGTTGTGGCAAAGAATTGGAAATTAAGGGGGTGTCCATCAATTGGGGAATGGCTGAACAAGTTGTGGTATATGCATGTTATGGAATATTATTGCGCTATAAGAATTCTTACTTCTTATTCAAAATCATTTGAGACATTAGCATTATTTTTACCCTCCATTTCATTATTAGATAACATTCCTGGCATTTGTGTTAAGCATTATGAAGTCTTTGCTTATGCTTGGTAAGATCTGTTTCCAATTGTGTTATGATGTAGTCCTGGTACCTAATAAAAGTTTTATCTTTCATATACAGTTTTAGTTTGTGGGTTATTTTTGTTTCTGATTTATTCCTAGGTGTCTTGCCTCCTTGAGATTCTAGAACCCAAAGGAGCACCATTCACTCTGCAATCCTCCATGTTAAGATAATAACTGATAGTTCCCATTAGGCCCAGTCTACAACTCTATGCTGCTCCATCAATTCTTTTAAACACATAGGAGCAGTTTCATTACACTGTCAGAAATTCTAATCCCACCAGTGGTATTACCTTAACACAACTGGCTTATATGTCAGGTTCTATGCCATACTGTTATAGATGCCATAGCATTCTCAGGGCACTCAAAATCCTCATTATATGGCAACTTGACCAGATTTCTCTTTCTTTCATTTAACATATCCAATCATATACCAAATTCTTGGTGATTTTTTTAAATGCCACTCAATTCGCCTCAATTTTTTACAATAACATCAGTAAACTACTGTTTGAATCAAACAGGCAGCTTCTTAACTGTTTTCCTTACTTCCAGTTTCTTCCCATTTAAAACTGTCATGCACAGACCCTCAAAATTAATTTTCACAAAATATCGCTTTCATTATATTAAATTTTTGCTTAATTTTTCCCCATTGCCTTTTAATTCCAAACATTTCAGTATGACATTAAAAGCTCTTCCAATTATTGCTCCACTCTAACTTTACAACTTTTTCCTGATGTTCCTCTAATACCACAACCATGCTGGTCCTCACTGTCTCCTGAACATAATAGAACATTGAGTGAAATTATACTCTAAAGTACCTTCCAAATCTAAATTCTGGGATCCTGCACTCTGGTTATCCTTTTCGCTTTGTTAGACACTCACAAACCCTCACAGTTGGGCAGCTATTTCAAATGGTTCCTTAAAAAGAATTCCTTCTAACACATGCCTAAAAGGTGGTGTTCTGGCCTTTCTTGACAATCTCTGGTGAATGACTACTCACTACCACCAAAGACAGTTCAATCTACTATAAATGCCTTTAACTGTTATGAAGTTTTCTTTACATCAAGTCTACATTCTCCTGTCTTTAACTACTATTTACTGTTCTTAGTTCTACCCTCTAGGACCAAAAACAACAAATCGAACACCTCTTTCTAAGTGATAGTTTTTTGAAATACTTTAGAGTGAAGAATTCATCCTTCCCCCAAATCTTGTTTTCTCCAGGCTAAGCAACTATTTCCCTTAACCAGTATTCATGTGACATTGTATAAAGATCCTTCATTACAACCTGGCCTGGGAGCCCTCCTCCTTAAATTTCAGTTTATTCAATTTGGGCCAGTGTTACAACCTTTCTAGATCTTTTTAAATCTGTCATTCAGTGTGCTATATATACTTCTCAACTTCATGACATCTTCAAATTTTATAATCTTGACACCTATCATTCTTTCAAAGTATTCCTTTTTCCTGTATTAACAATTTTTTCTTAGAGGTACAAAAGATCAAAGCTGTTATGTAGAAAGATTTTAAAGAAATGTAAGAAGATGTGTTTGGTGACATGTCATCATGAACTCAGTTTTTTTTTTAATTTTAACAATTATTTCTGTTGTGCAGGCCATAAATTCTGCTTTAATGATTTTTTTTCTTTTTAATCATTCAGGAACATGATGCCCCATAGGGTTTTCTGTCTTCTCAGGTTTCGGTTAATTTTATTTTATCTTTCAATATTTATTCATAGACTTCTGGATTTGGTTAGCTAATGCAGAGCTCATATTCCCTTCTATTGTTACTATTTTCCCTATTAGTTTATCTCTTTGTGCTCAAAGTCATTGAGTGATTTTTCCTCATGAGATCTTTAGTAATTTCTTCATTTCTTCCATATATTCCCCTATTCTTAATTTTCTACCTTCTTTCCTTCCATGGGTAGGAACTCAAAGTTGTCTCATAACCTTCTACTCTGTAGAATTAACTTTGAACTGGCCTCAGTTTCTTCCACAGATGACTCCTGGGTAGTTAGAACTGACCTCAGCAGGATTCCGGTCCCTTATATATCAGGCTATGTGGATCTTCATACATATAGACACACACACTGGCACAGTATCCCTATTCCCTTTTTCCCTCAGTTCTCTGACTAAATACAATTGCAGCATAGCATCCTGTCATGTTGACATTCTAGGTAAAGAAAGCCTCTGGCTTTTGGCTTTGCATGGCATAGGAAGAGGGGCCAAAGCTTAATTCTGTTGCAAGCACTTTGGCAATTTTGTGCAGCCTTGGAAGAGCAAGATGGTTGATGAACAAGGAAATGCTGAGTGGGAATGTTAGGAATTAGGGATTAGCCTTCCCTGTTGTTAGTTCATTAGGTTGTTACCTCATTGTTATTGGTGTCTTAGATTTTGGAGACAAATGAAATTGCTTTATCTCTTATGTACAATTTCTTTTTTGGAGAGATATGAGAGGTTATGCAGATTAAAGAAAATGGCTGATCCTCCTTTTTGTTAGTTATGTGAACAAGGAGTTGTAAATGTGGATTTGAAATAATGTAGAGTGACAAAGGCAAAACCAGAAGAACACTATACACACTGACAAAATAATAATTATAATAATTAGCATTTACTTCCCTCCTAGACTATCTATATCCTGCCCAAGGCCCACCTTTTCTCTGAAACTTTCTAAGTAATTCTACCACCACTCCCCCTTAGAGTATGTTGGTAGATGTTTAACTGGCTCTTCAGGGAGAATATGTATTCATGAAACACTTTTAAGTGTAATAATCATTATTAACATTTCATCCGTTGTTTTGTTAAGTATAGAAAATGTGAAAAATCAATAAAACTCTTATTTTTAGTAGTTTTCTATTTCTGAGGTATAAATGCTCACTTTGAAAATTTTAACAATTGATCCTCATAAGCCAGTTTGAATTGCCTTCAGCACAGACATGCCCATCTCTGATCTAATAAAATATTTACAATCTATAGAATTTGCATAGAAATAAGTGGGTTTTTTTGTTTAAATGCTTCATCTATCTTGTCCCTTGAATAAAATTACACGCAAGCAGGGACCACATCTTATCCCCTTTAGAATCTAGCACAGAACAAAATAAATAATACATACTCAATATTTATTTGTGGAATTGAATTTCAATCATACAATGAATTGCCCATTTAAAACTCATTGCTTTCTTTTCTGAAGATGTTTTCCATACTCCATTTGATAGTTTGTGTAAATCTGAAAAAAAAAAATTTCTCATATCATATAAAAAACAAAAACTGACAAATAAATATCTACCACAGACATATTTTTTCCATAGGAACATGTGTCTATTAGGTATCTAACATGTGCAAGGCACTGTCCTAGGTTTTATGTACACTTCTTTGGCATAGTGCAAATAGTTTTGTCTTTTTCTCTATTCACTTATATATGCATGAACACAAATGGAATTACATTATCATGACAGATATGCATTGTGTGCCTACTCAATAAACAGTGTATACTTATACATCTTTCCTTTTTTATTCAAGTTGACTTTTTTTTTAGTAAAATAAAAAGCCATCAATAATACAGAAAAAAAAGGAGCCAGGATGACAGAGAAAAGGCAGGAATACTCAGGAGCTCTCCCAAATTCCCCTCCAAACAACTTTATAGAAGGCCTCAAAACAAATTTTCAAGTCCAAGACAACTTAGAAGGTTGGCAGGAAATTTCTGCCACACCAGGGTAAGAGTACAGCACAGTTCAGTTCAGGCAAAACCCTGGCACAAGCCAGCAATAGTCCACACCTTGGCAAGTTGCTTGGGAGCAGCTGAATCAGCAACAGTAGCTTACAGAGCTCTCAACCCACAAACAGTAATGGAATTGAATTAGTCAAAAGTAGATTACAGGGGCCACTTTACTGGCCCTGGGTACAAGAATGGTGTACGACCCATTTGCAGTTCTGGATTGGAATCTTGCTTCTTGGTCCCAGGTCAAGTAGGAGCACTAACACACCAGAGGTTGTGGCCACAGGGATGTGGGGAATCTGGTCAAAGTTCCAGAGCAGAAAAGAGTGCTAGTGATTGTTTGCAGAGCATAAACCAGGAGAGGAATAAACACATCTCTTCTTAGATCATACCAACTTGGAAAAACTAAAAACTTTCATACCCCCAGAACTAGCTCTGAAAATATTTGTCAAAAAAAAAAAAACAGGAATGGAGTCCAACTTTACCATAAGATTAAAAGTCATGATTAGAAATGGGGTTAGAAAATGAGCAAACAACAAATGAGGAAGCTAAGCATAGAAAGTTACTATGGTGACAGGAAAGATCAAAACACAAACTCAGAAGAAGACAACAAATCTACAACTGCTACATCCAAAAGCCTCAAAGAAAAATGTGAATTGGTATCAGACCCCAGATGAATTCCTGGAAGAATGCAGACAAGATTTTTAAAATTAAATAAAGAAGTAAAGGGGAAAATGAGAAAAGAAATGAGAGTCATGCAAGAAAAATCATGGAAAAAATTAAGAGTTTGGTAAAGGAGGCAAAAATAATATGAAAGAGGGGTGGCCAAGTGGCTCAGCGAGTAAGAGCACCAGCTCCAGTGTCGGAATGACCTGGGAATCAAATCCAAGCTCAGATACTTAGCACCACACCCAGAAATAACTGGCTATGTAACCTTGAGCAAGTTACTTAACCCCAATTGCTTTTTAAAAAAAAGTACTGGTACACTTAAAAAAATAATAATAATATGAAAGAAAACAACACCTTAATATATAGAATAGGCCAAATGGTAAAAAATAGTTTTAAAAATATTCTGAGGGACTCTTTAATATGCAGAATTGACCAAATGAAAAAAGAGGTTCAAAAATTCACTGAAGAAAAAAAACTTTTTAAAAAGTAGTATTAGCCAAATGGAAAAGAAAATACAAAAACTCAGCGAAGAAAATAATTCCTTAAAAAGTAGAATTGGGCAAATGGATTCTAATGACTCCATGGGACATCTAAATAAAAAACAAAAATCAAAATCAAAAGAAAATCAAAACCAACAAAACAAAAATCAAACAAAATCAAAAGAAAAAAAAATACAAGAAAATGTGAAATGTCTCATAGGGAAACAAACAACTCACCTGGAAATTAGATTGAGGAGAGATAATGTAAAACATGGACAACCTGAAAGCCATGACAAAAAATAAAATAAAAGCCTAGATAGCATCTTTCAAGAAATCATTAAGGAAAATTGCCCTAATGTTCCAGAAATATAGAAATCAAAAGAATCCACTGATCACCTCCTGAATGAAATCCCAAAACAAAAGCTCCAAGGAACATTATAGCCAAATTCCAGAGCTCACAGGTCAAGAAGAAAATGCTGCTAGTAGTTAGAATGAAATCAGGATCACAGGAGCTTCTACATTCAAGGTTCAGAGGGCTATTCAGAGGAAGCCCCACCAAGAAACTCAACATGTCTATTTATAAGATCCAGGCAAGAAAGATCTTTGACTCTCATGGAAACCCCATTGTTGAAGTCAATCTCTACACTGAAAAAGGTCAGTTCTGAGCTACTGTGCCCCATGTTGCTTCTACTGGTATCCATGAAGCCCTAGAGCTCTGAGACAATGATGGGACCTCCCACATGGGGAAAGGAGTCTCAAGTGGTTGAGCACATCAATAAGACTATTGCCCTAACCCTGACAAACAAGAAACTGAATGTTATGGAGCAGCAGATTGACAAATTGATGATAGAGATGGATGGCACTGAGAACAAATCTAAATTTGTTGCAAATCCTATATTGGGAGTGACTCTAGCTGTTTTTAAGACCAGAGCTGCTGAGAAACATATCTCCCTGCACCACTGTATTGCTGACCTTGCAGGCAATGATTAAGTCATGCTGCCAGTTCCAGCCTTCAATGGGATCAATGGTGGCTCCCATGCTGGTAACAAGCTGGTCATGCAGGAGTTCATGATCATCTCTGTTGGAGTAGAAAACTTTAAGGAGGCAATGCACATTTGAGCTGAGCTCTACCACAACCTAAAGAGTGTGATTACCTGCTAAATAGTGCTATTGGTAAGGCTCTACTGATAAGGTCATAATTGGCATGGATGTTGCTGCCTCAGAATTCTTCTGGTCTGGGAAATATGACTTGGACTTCAAGTCTGCTGACGATTCCAATAGATAGATATCCCCTTCTGAGCTTAGGGACCTCTAACAGAGTTTCATCAAGGACTATCCAGTGGTATCTATTGAAGATCCCTTTGACCAGGATGATTGGGAAGCTTGGAAGAATTTCACTGCTACTGTAGACATCCAGGTGGTAGAGGATGATCTCACAGTGGCCAATCTCAAGCACATTGAAGACTGTGAAAGAGAAAGCCTGAAACTGCCTCCTACTCAAAGTGAACCAGATCAGTTTCCATGACTGAATCTTTCCAGGCATGCAAGCTGACCCAGTCCAATAGGGGGGTAGGAGGAAGAGTAATGGCTTCCCATCTTTCTGGGGAGACTGAAGATATATTCATGGAAGACCTGGTAGTGGATGTCTGTACTGGACAGATCAAGACTGGTGCCCCCTGCTGATCTGAGCATCTGACCAAATATAACCAGCTTCTCAGAATCAAAGAAGACCTTGGCAACAAGGCTATATTTGCTGGAAGGAACTTCAGAAACTGTCAGGCCAAGTAAGCTTTGTGGACAGGAGGCCTAAGAGCTCACAGGTGCCAGTCACCTCTGTACGAGTCTTCCTGTACTAAGAATGAGCAGCACCATGTACTAGACCAGTTTTGTTTTGGGGGCATGGGCTTCTGTTGCTTAACTTCCCTCTCCCTTCCACCTTTCTGTGATGTTATCACTGCTTCATTAGAACTGTCTTACACCAGAGATACCTGATCATCTGGCTCTATCAGAAGACCTTTGTCATCTTGTGATTAGGATAGAATGACCTGTTCTCACTCCCAACCCTGGTGTCGATGTGTGAAGCCATGTACTTTTGATGCAGCCCCAATGAACCCACAGGTCAGATCTCTAGTGGCTTCCATGTGTAAAATAAAAGTGTTTAAGGAACCCACTGGAAAAAACAAGGTTCAGAGGGCTTAGACTATGATATTCCAAAGGGCAAAGGAGGTAAGATTACAACTAAGAACCACCTAGAGAGCAAAACTGATTATTATCCTTCAGAGTAAAAAATGGATATTCAATGAAATAGAAGACTTTCAATCCTTGCTGATAAGATAGAACTGAATAGAAATTTTGACTTTCAAATATAAGAATCAAGAGAAGCATTTTAAAAAGGTAGAGAGAAAAGAGAAATCATAAAAAATTCAATAAGATTTAACTGCTTGCATTCCTATATGGTGAGATGATACTTGTAACTTCTAAGAACTTTATCGTTATTGAGACAGTTAGGATTATATATAGACATAAGACACAGATCTGAGTGGAATATAATGAGATATTATCTTTAAAAATAATAAAAATTAAGGTCTGAGAAAAAGGAATGCACTGGGAAAAGGGGAAATGATATGCAGAATAGGGTCAATCATCTCACATAAAAGAGGCCTGAAAGAGCTTTTAAAATGAGGGGAAGATAGCGAAAGTGTGTTTGTGTGTGTGGGGGGGGGGGGAGGTTAAGGCCTGAACCTTATTCTCATCAAAATTGGCTCAAAGAAGGAACAACATACAAGATCAGTTGGGAATAAACATATATCTTACTCTACAGAGAAGTAGGAGGAGAAAGGGATAAGTGTGTGTGTGTGTGTGTGTGTATGTGTGTAGGGGGTGGGGGAGAGTAATAGAAGGGAGGGTATATTGGGGAGGCAGCAATCACAAGCAAAACACTTTTGAGGAGGGATTGAGTAAAAGGAGAAAGTAGGATAAACTGAGGATGAAATAGAATAGAGGGAATAAAGTTAATAATCATAACTGGGAAAAAATTTATAGTAAGTTTCTCTGACAAAGGCCTAATTTCTAAAATACATAGAAAATTGAGTCAAATTTATAAATATACAAGCCATTACCCAATTGGTAAATGGTTAAAGGATACAAACAGGCAGTTTTCAGATGAAGTGATCAAAGCTATCCATAGTCATATTAAAAATGCTCTCAATCACAGGAATGCAAATTAAAACAAATCTGAGATGACACCTCACACCTATCAAAATTGAAATTGAGAAATGTTGGAGGAGTTATGGGAAGAATTGACACATCAATTCACTGATAGTAGAGTTATGAACTGATTCAAGTATTTTGGGGAGCAAGTTGGAAATATCCCCAAAGGGTTATAAAACTTCAGGTACCATTTGAGCCATCAATACTACCAGGTCTGTATTTCAGAGAGTTAAAAAACAAAAAGGGAAAGGACCTATGTGTACAAAAATACTTGTAACAACTATTTAGTAATGGCAAAGAATTGGAAACTGGAAATGTCCATCAACTGGGGAATGACTGAACAAATAGTGGCATGTGATTGTGATGGAATACTATTGTTCTATAAGAAATGATGAGAAGGATGCTATCAGAAAAACCTAGAATGACTGGCATGAACTGATGCAAAGTGAAATGAGCAGAACTGGGAGAACATTGTACACAGTTACAGCAATATTGATGATAATCACCTGTTACTGATTTAACTGTTCTCCACAATACAATGAACGTATGATGAAAAATGTTATTCACCTCCAGAGAAAGAACTGATGAAGTCTGAAGGCATATTGTAGCACACTTTTTTTACTTTGTTTTAGGCTTTCTTTTTTTACTCTATTTTCCTTCATAACATGACTAATATAGGAATATGTTTTGCGTGACTGCACATGTATAATCTATATCAAATGGTTTCCTGTCTCAGTGAGGGTGAGGAAGGGGAAGAAGAGAAAGAAATTGGAACTCATTTTTTTAATGAATGTTAAAATAGTTTTTACATGTAATTGGGAAAAATTAAATAGACAAAAACCCGATGAATTGGGCATACAATTAAAAAAAACTAGAAATCTGAGCAATTAAAAACACACAAAAAATAGACATTTTAAAAATCAAAAGAAAATCATAAAATTAAAAGCAGAAAAATAGAATTGAAAGATAAAATTAAGAACTAGGGTTTGGGTAGGAGAGTAAATGAGAGTCCATTAATAATTTGATTTAAAGAGAAAGAGGGAAACACAATTGCCATTATCACAAATGCAAAAGGTGAATTCAGATAAAAGAAATCTTATTCACCACCCCACCTACACACAATACCTTTCAGCACAGGCTAGATACAATATGAAAAACTTGGGAAAGATTTAACAAAAAGAGCAACAAAGTTAAAGAACTGGAGAACAAGAGAGGTTAAAGGTATAGGGGTCATTTTATCCAGGCAAGAAAAACTAAGAGGTTATCTTTTAATCCTCTTCCTATAGAATAAGTAATTCATCAGGTTTATTTTTTCATTTTTCTTATAGGCTTTAACTGTATTATTGTTGTAGTTTATCTATAAAGAAAAATTGAAAACCTTCAAGGAGAGGGATCTTGAAGTCTTCCTTCCTTTCTAGAGGAAAATAGAATAGATGCCTATCTGTCTGAAATGAACCATGTATTAGGAGTAAGCAGAATGATTTATAAATGAGCATACAAAACAAACCTTCCCAGAACTCAGCAATCTTCTCACTTATCAAGAATAAGGAAAGCATTAGCCTGCTTTAATTGTTCACCCCAAAGATCAGTATCCAAGGTAATTGAAAAAAAGGGTATTTCTAATCTCGTAGTAGATGACCTCTCAAGGTCACTTCTGTCCTGATGATTCTATGTAGTATTATTTTAGAAAGGATTTTTTTTACAGTTAATATAATCCTGACATAACTTTTTTTAATTGATTAATTCATTTTGGTTTAAACCTATAATTTCACACTCTCCTTTTAAGCAATAAATTTCTAAAACTATAAACTCTGCAACTTAAAATTTTCAAGAGCTAGCTGTTGGCAATGAGACTTTAATGACAGATTCAGGGACACAAACCTAGCTATATGTCAGAAGCAAAACTAAAACCGAGGTCTTTTTGTGTCTTGAGGACACTCTTTCTAAAATACCACATTGCCTCTTAATTCCCATGTTTACTTAAATATCAAAAATCTATGTTTTGATTCATCTGTGTACTCCCTCCATCCATGAAGTTCACAATTGTCTCCTAGCCTTAGTAGCTGAATTTGTGATTGGCTGTGGCAAAAAAAAAAAAAAGAAAAAATTATCACCTGCTGTCTATCCCTCTGGTGCTGAGCCTTTCTATGCTTATTAGTTAGGATGGTCCTCATACAGTCTGTCACTGCTCCCAAACTTGAAGCTTTTCAAGGTTGGCAAGACCTGCCAGAGTTTTGTATTATGCTGGCATAGCCTTTGAGAATCCAAGGTCACCTCTAAATCACAATTAATTATCAAGAAAGATTTCAGTGGAGGTCTAATTACTGCATCTATTGAATAATTTTATTGTACCTGCTACATTGACACTATCCTTCATATTGTTCCAAATTAAGTGTTTTTCAAAAGTCCCCCAAAATCCATCTTCACAGAATAAAAGCACCATACAATCTCTTCTATGATAAATATAAATTCTGCATTTTGAGGGAAAAGGGTAGAGTTATAAGTTTATAGATTACAGTTATAGAGTTATAGAATTATAGGTTATAGAAGTAAAAGTGACTTGCCACACTACCTTTTAGCTCCTCTCCTCTCTTTTATGCAAAAACATGCTTATGTAATCATAGACTGAATCATGATGCTTTCTATTAGTATTCACAACATATAGCTGACTGCCTTAACCAAATAAATAAGGTATGCTTCTAAGTAATGTTGTATCATTAGTGAAAGTGTTTTTGAGTATGGCCGCTTCTTTCATTTAGGAGTTCTCATTCTTCATTCGTGTTCTGAAACTTCTATACTATTTGCACAGTGCAGTTTTTACAGACTGGGAATAGATTTCATTTATTTCTGTTTATAGTTCCAAATTTGTTTTCAAAAAGATAGTCATACTCTAAACTCAATATTCAAGGTCATAGCTTTTTAACATGTATCAAATCCTGGCATCTGATACTAAGAACATCCAAATTCTAGGGTTCTTATTTTATTAATTACAAATATTAAGAGACATATAGAGAAGTAATTAACGTATAGTTGTACTTTGCGAAAATACACATCATCAGGCCTTCTATAAAACCACAAACATGTATTTCATCAGATGACATGAATCTCTGTTTCTTGTGAAAGGCATACTAGCATGAAAATAGATATATCTAGGTGCCAAGTAACAACAAGAGTCCATCCAGAAGTGCCAAAATAAAAGCAGTTGCTCAAGAAATATGACAAGCTAAGTTTGATTCAAGGTAAAAGAAAGGCTTCCAAGTGTGATTGCTAATATTATTTATGTGGCTTGAGCCAAGTGAGGGGGGATGAGAAGGTGCAACAGGAAAAACTATATTTCAGTACAGAGATACATAATAACCAGAAAGAATACAATTACAATTGATGTTTTAAGCAAAGTTCATTTTGAGTCAAAGAAAATGTTAATCTGTGTCATATATATTATGATGGAATTCACACCATGATGTTATAAATGCAATGAATAGGAAAAAGGGGAAAGGGACAGTGTTTAAAAGAAAATTTAGGCATAATTTGAAAAGATAATTATAGGCAAATGTAACAAAAGAAAAGATTAAATGGAGCAATAAGAACTTGAGAATAATTATGTGATAATTAGCAAGGACTCTTTTTCCATCTAGAGGTAGGGGGCAGGAAAGGAAAATGGGGTGAGAGGGAAAATGGCATAGAAAAAATAAATCATAACTACTGCAACGTTTTAGTTGTCAAGTAGTTTTATTATAAATATTATTTCAACAGCACCTCCATTTCTTAATATTTATTGTCAATGTTGTGTAAAATGCTTTAGTTATAGCAGACATAATTTCAAGATACTCTACAAACAGAAAGATAATTAGCACCCTGTCTTTGGCAAATTTCATTTTAAACTCTGTCTGGTTGTAACCTTCACCCTGTCCCTGGAACCATTTTGGAGACTAAAGGTAGCCAGTTATAGTAGGGATTTGGGTGTGTGGCCAGCTAATTTCTTGGAGCACCAGGGCATATTCCAGGGCTTCTTAGACTTTTTCCACCCTTGACTCCTTGAGTGCTTTTCAAACTGTGGGTCTCAACCCCATATGAGGTCATGATCCATAGTTTAAGAGATTGGAGTGGGGGGAATTCAAAAAGAAAACCAAAACATTTAGTCCTTAAATCAGTCATTTGCCCAGGGGTATTATAGACTCTTGGGTTCTTCATCCCTTTGTTTCTTTGTACTTTGTGCTTTGTTTCTTTGGAGACGAAGCCAAGATGGGATGTTGGGAAAAAAGAGCAAGAGTCATAAAAATAGACACTCTGAGTCCATTTACCTGCCCCTTGTTCACTGCTGTGGGAGACAGAACTAATTGCCCATCTTTTTTTATTCAGATAGAATATTTGAGAAATATGGAATGCAAGAACCCTCAGTTCTGGTATTCACAGAAAGAACCCATTCAGTCTAGTGAGGAGAATCTCTCTAGAGAGAGAGGGAAAACTTTGAA
Source organism: Petaurus breviceps papuanus (assembly GCF_028583685.1). Lineage (NCBI taxonomy): Eukaryota > Metazoa > Chordata > Mammalia > Diprotodontia > Petauridae > Petaurus > Petaurus breviceps. Next base: position 15,335,088 of record NW_027187419.1, on the reverse strand, counting down.
AAATAAGAAAATACATAGTTTTTCTATTTTAAAAAAATCTTCCATAGGTCAGAAATAGAGATGGAAAGAATAAAGATGATGTTGTTGTGATAATATTATACATTTGAATCATCTACTTTTTTGTAAATGCAGCACAAACACATTGTCATTGTTGTTTCCAGGAGCCTTTCTAGTCACCTATTTTAAATGTTACTATTGTTGAGGCACTTTCAGTTGTGTCTCACTCTCAGTGACCCCATTTGAGGTTTTCTTGGCAGAGATATTGAAGTGGTTTGCCATTTTCTTCTCCATCTCATTTTACAGATGAAGAAACTGAGGCAAACAGGGTTAAGTGATTTACCCAGGGTCATATGACTAGTAACTGCCTGAGGTCACATTTTAACTCAGGAAGGTGAGTCTTCCTGACTCCAGGCCCAGCACTCTATCTATGCTATGTTGTTTTAATATACAAAGACAATAAATATGTCAGGAATATTCTTAATCACCTCACAAGTACAGTCATTTCCCACCTTTGCATTCCCAGCACCTAGCAGATTCACATATCCTTTTTTTTTCCCTGAATAGTAGGCACTTGATCAATATTTGTTAAATTGGCATGAACTACTATTCCATATCATTTTATCTAATCTGAAATATATCACATTCCATTCTATAGAGATCATTCAGATAAATGTAAAAAGCATTTGCTAATTACCTATGACATGCAAAATACTTCCAGGTACTGAAGATATGCAGAATAAAATAAATATTTCTCTCCCTGAAGAAGCTTACATTCTACTGGGGTGGGGTGGGGGTTAACACTCTACGAACATATTCGTGCTTATATAAGGTCATATATAAAAGGTCATAGCTTCAGCCAATTGATATCTAATTCCTATCTACTGTTGCCCAAAGTGAGAACAAGAAAAATCAATGATAAAAATAACTATCCAGGTTTTTTACTTCCTCAAGCATAAAGTATAGGTGAGAGACGGGACTTGAACATGTTGATGGAGATTCCTTGCAATTATCTATCATTTACTAAAGAAATGAAAAAAAAACTTTTGGTATGTCTCTGTTTCTCTTCTAGGATACTCCATACTTCAAGCTATTATGGAAAAAGCAGGACAAAATGGTTGGCATGTCAGTGCCATATGTGTGGAAAACTTTAATGATGCCAGCTATAGGAGGCTTCTAGAAGATCTGGATCGAAGACAAGAAAAGAAATTTGTAATAGACTGTGAAATAGAGAGGCTTCAAAACATATTAGAACAGGTAAGTCATATTTGTCACCTGGACTTCAAGTCTAGAAGTATTTAATTTGATTTGGGGACAATCTCCAAACTTTGTAGTTAGGAGACCCTTTCTTGAATTCTTGGGTTGTGAGAATCTTCTGCCAACTGAATTTGTAATTTCATGTTTGGGAATGGCTTGTGTCTCTTCCTTCTCTTCTGAATTTCTTAGAATATCTATCTTCCTTCAAAGTTAAGCTCAAATGCTACTTCCTACAGGAGGCCATTCTTCATCGCTCTGTGGGTCCTAATATCTTCACATGCCCTCACCAGAATTATCTAGTATTTACTCTGTGTGCTTACTACAAGTTTGTTAATTGATTGCCTGATGTTCAGATGCTTTGTATTGCTCAACTAATTATTTTTATGTCCTAAGATTTCACAAGTGATTCAGAATTTAAGGGAGCTAATGGAATTTTAAGCTGTAGATATGTGAAGGCCCTTTGAGGATGACCTTTGAGAATCACTAAATTATTTTATTCTTTTCTTCTAAATCCTATAGAAGTCTGTGAGTCTCTCATAAAGAAAATATTTTTGATCTTTGGAGAACAGTATATGTGAAATGATAAGAAAAGTAAACCTTAAAAACTTATAAGCTAGTATTGGGTACAGCATATTTTTTTTTCCTATCTGACCAGGGCAAATAGAAATTAAAGAGTATATATAAGTTTGTATCTAAGAAGAATTCCTTCATAAAGCACTCAAATATATTTCTACATTTTATTTGAAGTAGGCAGGAAAAATAAAACCATGCTAGATTATTGTGTTAAGCTATTGGAAAATATTGTCAAACAATACGTGCTTGCCTTTTGCTTAACCCTGGATAGTATTTTGAAAGTCTGTATTTTAGGATATAGTTAGTACTAGTGTATCAAGATTATGGTGAATGTATGCCATCTAGTGGTCTAAAAAATGTTTGCTTAGTTATATTTACTCAAGATAGCTGTAAGGTTAGAGAGAATATATATTAACAAGATTTTTTGTTTGTTACTTACAATTTCACATGCACATAATTATACACTTTAAATTGTAATATAAGCAGATATGCAGAAAAGTTTTATAATGGTATGTACATAAGATTAATTTTAGCCTTTGTTGCAAAAATATCTTTTTTCTCTTTTATCCTTTCTCTTTTTCTTTTTCTTTCTTTTTGGAAAGGGGAGCCTTCAAAGATATCTGAGAGGGACATTGTATTACATGACCTCCACGGTCATTTTTAGCTTTGTGATTCTTCTCTCTTTGAGTGATATGGCAACTGTAGAAATAGAAAAGGTAGGGGAAGGCTGTTCTTCTGTAATCATTGTTAATCTAGACATGACTTTATAAAAGGAGACAATGGGACATTCACATGTTAACAATCATTTCAGGAAAGTATGTGTGTATATTAAATATAAGCAAATAAACAATACAATTCTCTCATCCTGAAAAATTTCTCAAAAATGAATAGTGAATCAGCTATTGAAAGAATATTTCAAAATTCAGTGCAAGTACATGTTATTGGCCTTTGACCTGTCCTCACACTCTTGCATTTTTATATTTCTTTCTCCTCATTTCTTCAAATAATTTAAATATATAGACCTACTGGCAAATGGCATTTTTGTATAACTTCCATAATTCTTTTAGATAACTCCAAAAAATTAAGAATCATTACCCTTCCTCCTATTTTTCCTCAGAGATTCCTTTCCACTTTTTTGAGCTTTTTTTTTTGGACCTGTGTTTAATTGGGACAGGAAACACCCTAATAATGAAGCACTGTCTGTCAATGCACATCCATACTTAATCTTCAATTTAGTCTTAGAGAATTGCCTGGGGCATTACAAAGTTAAGTGATTGTCTAGGGTCCCACAGCTGGAGAGCTTGTATGAGTGGCAGGAGTTGAATCCAGGTTTTCCTGAGTTTGAGGCAAATTCTCTATTCTTTATGCCATTGATGCCTCTCTGATGGTTTTTGGACATAAAAATCATTTTTGATTCATTGACTATTTTCTTAGCTGAGTCTCAGAAGTTAGGGAAACCAAGATGAAGACTTTCTTGTTTGATTGCTTTATCCGGACATACATAACCTCCAGCTGAACTATAACTACTCCTCTCCTAATACAACTGTATTATGGGTTTGAGTAGCTAAAGCCTTGTATGTAACTCCTATTAAATCCCGTTGGGCATCTGATCCCCCAAATTGGCTGAATTCCCAAGATTCTATTATGAGGACAGAGTAAGGTCCAGAAGGTGCCTCTGGTTAATACCTATTTAAAAGACTCACTCAGCAGTAGGTGATTTAGTTTCTGGAAGACACTGACCCATTTCAAAGGCCCCGCTAGTTTCTAAAGAGGAAACCAGGATACTTTGGTGCTTAGGATAAGCTCTCCGAATAACTTAAATAAGCTTCTTGTAAAAGCAACTGGAAATATGATTTTTTTTCATGTCCTTACCAAAAAGAAGTAAGGATCCCAGGAATTCAACTTAGAGTAGAACTTGTCTGTTCTCTGATGAGTTCTATTTTTTGCCTTTTTTCTGATATCTGCATAATAATAATTACAGTGATAATAGACTTTTATCCCCTAGGATGCCTCTCAAGCAAAGATCTCCTAAATGGTTTCAAGAGTCCTTGTTTCAGTGAGAATTTAATGTCCTTTCACTGGCTCATAATGAATATTTTGCCCTCAAGCTCTACACAACAGGGTTTTCTTTGCCTATTTTAACACTGATGACAAGTCTACTTCCATAGACCACAACCAGTTCCCGCCAGTAAAACAAATTACTATTGCATTCACTACCTTTAAATAAAATTATCTGAAGTTATTTCTAGTTTTATTTTTTATTTATTCAAATAAATTGAAAATAGATGAACTACTCATAATTTTGCCCTTTGACTTTTATTGTTCTGTTATCTCATATGATTTTCTGTGTCCCTTATTCTTCTTTCCTAGTTGAAGAATAGTTTAGCGGATAAGCAATAACCAAGGTAGCACTAATCCTTACTAATTTTTCTTAAAAGCTAAATAGTAAGTACAAGGATTGGCATGGTAAAAATCAAACTTGTAGACAAAGCTAGCTTCTTTGGTGCAGGCAGGGGGAGGTGATGTATTAGCAGACTTCTGTTCGGATGAGGACACTTTCACATTACTGCTATATGCTGTCAATAATTACCTAGCTGACATTTTAATTTGTACCAATTTGCAAAAACATAATGGAAACAGCTCACACAATTTTCTCTCAAAATATGTTAATGAACAGCTAAACTCAGAGATACACCTCATCTGGTGTCCATTTTTCCAAATTATGTTTATGCCATGCACAAATAAGTTCTTGTCCATTTCCATGTAATGAATATTCATTGGGATGCTTCAAAATATGTACCAAAGTACAAATATTGTACCATATGTCTTTATTCTTTCATTGAAAACAATTTTTAATGGAATTTCAGATAAATTTGTTGTTTAGTCATTTTCCGTCACGTCCAATTCTTCATGGCCTCATTTGGGGTTTTCTTGGCAAAAGTACTGTAATGGTTTGCCATTTCCTCCCTTAGTTCATTTTACTGATAAGGAAACTGAGGCAAATAGGGTTATAAGTGACTTGTCCAAGTCACACAGCTAGTCTCTGAGGTCACATTTGAACTCAGGAAGCTGAGTCTTCCTGATTCCAGCTCTGGTACTCTTCACTGTGCCACCTAGCTGCCTTAATAGACACTTACTGAAAGAGATTTAACTTAAGTAAATTGCAAAGATAACCATGGAACTGATATTTCTTATTTAAAAAATACTCTCTTGTCCATAAAATTCATTCCCAAACAAAGAATTTTTTTATAGTTTGTTTTTGTTTGTTTAAGCCTGTTTCTAAGATGTCATCTCTATGTAGAACTCCCAAGGTAGAAACTCTCTGTATTAATGCAGACTGGCAATTTAATTTAGTATTAGAGAGTTGCCTGAGGCAGAAAGTAATGTACCCATGATTAAACAGCTAGTTATGTGTCTGAGGCAGAAGTCGAACCCAGGTCTTCTGGATGCCAGGGATGGTCCTCTATCCGCCATACCATAGTACTTCAGTATTATAGACTGAAGATGATCATGGAATGGAATGAAATATCAAAAGTCATTAATATTTCTTTATACTCATAAATCGAGAGCTGACAGCGACTTGAGAAGGCATTCTTCATTTTACACCTGGGGCCCAGAGAGGTGAAGAATTTTGCCCAGGTCATACTTGCAGAGCCAGAATTCAAACAAATCTGTAATTCCAGGTCTGGGGTCTTACATTTGAAAAGTACTTTTTTATTTTTGCTTTTTGGAGAGGGGAAGGTAGGGCAATTGGGATTAAGTGACTTGCCCAAGGTCACACAGCTAGTTTTGTGTTAAGTGTCTGAGGCTACATTTGAATTCAGGTCCTTCTAACTCCAGGGCCAATGCTGTATTCACTGTGCCACCTAGCCACCCCTATTTGAAAAGTATTTTACCTACATTATAGTATTTGATCTTCAAAATTACCTTTAGAGACTGTTATCCCTAATTTAAAGATGAGGAAATCAAAGCAGAAAACTGTTAAGTGGCACATACACTAATATAGATAGTTATAGCACAATCAACTTTTTTTCAGAAAAAAAGCACAAATATCCATGAAAATAGTGTATATACAATATGTAAAGGCATTCAAGGTAGCCTACAGTTGTTCACTTCTTCCTCCCAGCCCTACTCCAATGCAGTACTGGCAGAAATGTTTGCTGCTGCTGCTGTTGCTGCTGCTCTTGCTATTTCATTGCAAAGGTATATTTGCACATTTAATTTTGCTCAATCAGAATGAGCAAGAAAATAAAGAAAAAGGTGAAAATATAAGGTTGTACATTTCTTAGTCAATATGTGGGATTTTACTACTTTAATCCTTTTATTTAGAAAAAATAGATTTAGAAACACAATTTCCCTACAACAGATAAGTTTTCCTTGAAAAACCTGAAACACCATACATACATATTTACATTTAAACCAGACGAATATACCAAAAATGGAAGGAGATTAAACAGTGGTGTTAAATGGTTCCCAAGCAACTGTTGCCACAGCTGCAGGTTTTCCTGTGCTTTTTTTTTCCCCTTTCTTTTAAAGGAAATAGAAAAGGTATCAGAGAGTGATGCTATTCAGTTTTGCAAGGAAGAAGAGAAGTGAATAACACAGTAGAGGTATCTTTTATGAATTAGTAGATGTTTAAAATTAAGTTAGATTCAATTGAGCCTGTTCTACGTGCTGCTTCTAAGAGTAGATTAAGAAGTAATAGAAAATGTTGCAAATTTTTATTTCAAAATGTATTCCAAAAGGTATGTTTATTTCAAAAGGCAAAAAAAACTAGTTAATTCTGAGAAGAGGTATACAAATTCACAATTAATTCTTGCTTAAATTTAAATGAAATCTTATACTTTTTTATATGCCCATATGAGAAAAATAAAATTATACAAGGACATGAGTCCATAATTTGTTTTGTTTTGTTTTTTTATTTTGAATTGGCTCTTTACAACTAAAACCACATGAAATTAACAGTTAAGAAAGAAGGAAATAAAGTTCTATGTTCTTTATGAGGTCACTCACAGTATTGTAACCAATGAAGATAATTATATGAATTGTACACCAACTACATTAAGCAGGTCAATAAACACTAAAAGCTAGAGGTACATTTTCTAGCTCTTTGTTTTTTGTCACTTAATCTGAAAGTAAGAGTAATGAATATGGAGTCATCAAATGTGGACTCAAATCATTACTCTGCTATGAAGGTATTGGACCAGAGGACCAATCTCTAAACTGCTTTCAACCTCTAAATATAAGAACATACAATTTATTTGATTACTCTTTTTCGCTTTTCACTGGTATGTGATTTTCAGAAATAATTTCCTTCCTGGTCTTTCCCTTATACATGCAATAATGTTCCATTATAATTCCCAAAGAGGCTAATCATCCTGCTTAGTTAATCTTAGAATCATAGAATTCTTGAGTAAGAAGGGGCCATAAAGAACTTTTAGTCCAACTCTTTTTCTTATTTCATAACAAATTCTAATTCACAACTTTGTCAAACATGAAAATTGTTGTCACAGTGTTTAAGTTCCTGGAAAAATGGTGACTCCCACCCCCAACTCTTGTCATATTTTCTATGTAGGCTGCCCATGCTCAGTTGTTTTCCTTTATCCCCTCTGCCAGGAAGAAATCTGGCATCAACAATTTGACCTTTACACTGATTTAAGTTAATAATGTACTATTATCGTAGAAATTTGCAATTCAAAGTTTATAGTGTAAGTATGGAATAAAAGACTGTGAACCAAGTTAAAAGAATTTCAAGAACCAGACCAGGTTAGAGAGATATTTGTTTATATCTCAAATATTCAATAATCAACCCCACCCCAGAAATCACATCAGTCAAGTAGCTATCACTTCATTTTATGTTTAAGGTTAATCCCAACTGTTACAAAATTATATTTTCACTCTCCAGAAGACTTTTAAACTGGAGATCCAATGTTTCAGTAATGAATATCTGTCTACCAATTACTCCCAGGAGGAAGCAAGGTGTGGTAGAAAGACTAATAACTTGGTCAAAAAAACAGGTTCTGATCTTTCCTCTAACTTTGCTAGCAATGTGACCTAAGGTCAATTATTTGACCATTCTGGACCTCATCTGTTGCATGATGTGTTGGTCTCAATAATCTATAAGGTCTCTTCTAGAACAAATATTCTAAGACTAATAGGAGAAGAAACAGTTAGCTATATGTTTTTGTTGAATTAAGCCAGTTTTAGTATGTGATTTAGTCATTTAGGTGAGTTTCACTATTAATAATGATTGGAATGGAGTGGCTAGGTGGTACAGTGAATAGAGCACTGGCCCTGGAATCAGGAGGACCTGAGTTCAAATCTGCCCTCAGACACTTAACACTTACTAGCCATGTGACCTTAGGCAAGTCGCTTAACTCCAATTGCCCTCCAAAAAGCAAATAATAATAATAATAAAGATTGAAATGTATGTGGAAAGGACAATTCATAAGGTTATAAATGAAAGAGATAAAAGATAATTCAACTCTCCCATCTATCAAATATGTATTAAGTACCTAGTATGTATATCATATTGTTTTAGAGGTATAAAAGTGAAATAAAAAATTAATTCCTTCACATAATATGCTTACCATCTCATGAAAGGGGGGAATAATACATGAATGCACCTATCTATGATAACTTCAGGATTTCATAAGTAGAAGGGAGAAATCAAAGTGCTATGAGAAATTTGAAGAAGGAAAGAGAGTTCATAGCCTGAAGAGAAGTTTCCTATTATATCTCTTTTGGTACACAATGGAGGAGGTGGCATTTAAGCTTGACTTGGATGTAACTGAGAAACATCAACATGTAGATATCAGAAGAAGGGATTGTGGACATGGGAGATGGTATGTACAAATAAATTGAGCCATCAGAGGGCAATATAAAAACAAGATTATTAATCATTTGACTTTGCTAGACTATGGAAAAAGGGAAGTGGTATAAAATCACACTGGAAAGGTAGGTTGTGGCTAGATTTTGGAGGGCTCTAGATATTAGAAAAATTAACTTATACTTTACTAACTAGGAAAAGTGAAGGTTTTCAGCAGAAAACTATGTATACATTTGTACATTAAGAATAGCAGTATGAATGATGGAAGACCGGTTGGTTGGTATGTTATTTCAATAATCCAAACAAGTGGCAATCATAATGATAAAGACTGGGCCTATGAGCACGATGAATCATTCTAGATCCACCATTGTCTACCACAAATCCTTCTAAATAAACTATTTGTAGGTTTTTGTGTGCTTGTTTTTGTCAAAGATTGTGACATGATCATTGCCTCCCAAAAGGAAATAAGATTGGTATGGCTTTTTTTTTTTGCACTTGACTCAGGAATTAAAAACTGGAATGGAGAAGGTATGCAGGCTAGGTATGTTGGAAGCAAACATTCCCAAAGTTCAACAGTGCATCTTCAAAACTGTGATTATACATTTTTTTTGTTTTTGTTTTGTTTTAGTAGTCATTCCAATTATTGTATAATGCATTGTTAGAAAAAATTACTTGCTTCTCTGATTGCACTTTGGCTCTACACAAAGGAGGTACTTAACAGAAATCCAGACCAGCCTGAGGGTGGGGCAGGAGAGATGTACTATTGCTTTACATGTAAATCATATAATCCTTTAAAAAAAAATTTATGTCTTGTGCCTTAATACTAGCTCCTTTTTATCATTATCAGAATCATAATGGTCCCCAATTTCCTTCCCTGTACCCAACATAGATGATAATGAAAACTTTTTACAATCTTCCCTGGAATTCCTTGAGATTAGTGCCAGTACTTAGAAGAGGGGAGCACCTTTACCTGTACACTAACTTAAGAGGAATTCAAATAAAAGTGCACATGTTAAAGAAAAATAAATAAATCACATTGATTCATTCATTGTTCATTTAGAATTTTCCTCTTTCTTATAAAATAATAGAGATTATTTTAAATATTTTAAAAATTATATCCAAATTACTTGATTTTAGCCTGTTGTTTGCATCCCTGAAAAAAAGAGATAGATAGGGAGCCAAAAATATCACAGTCCATAACAAAAGGGATCACAGATCACATATCAATTCTACTAAAGATCACTTTTTCTAGGATGACTAACTGCTCAACTAGGAGTTTACAGATGCATGTGTTTCAGTAGAAAAAAAATCTGTTTTCACATAAAATTGACATTTGTCAAATTTCTACTGTTACATTGAACCTCACTTGTTCAACTTTCCATTCATTCTCAAATTCTTTTTTAGAAAAGAAATACAACTAGGGATAAAAAAATTCTTTGCTTTTCTAAATAGCTACCCTTAAATACAAATTAAGGTTGCTTCTAAACACCTGTATCTCATTACAATTCTGTTTTATGTTATTTATACTTTGTTTTTTTTATTTTTCCAAAGAACCATTTTTGCAGTAACTTGAGGAAAGTGCATTTCTATTAGGTTCTTTCATGCTATTATTGAATTTTTCATTCTCTTACACCAAATTTTTAGTGTATCTATTAAAAATTTGTTGCTGCTGAATTTTTTAAATAATTTAATGCTGATTAGGACCGAAACCTGCTAACAGATATACTACTTACCAAGATGGAAGCAGTAATATTCTCCAAATTTTTGTTTAAGAAAACTATCTGAATCATGAGAAAACTAACCAGTGTGTATAATATGTTATCCCAAAGTTACTGATAGTCACAGTGACAAGATTGCAGACATCTCTGGCCAAGCAATCTGGAGCCTTTTCCTTTATCTACAAAATTGAAATGTTATTTTTTTTTTACTATTTCACTTGGACTTTTATGAATAAAATGTTTTGTGAATTGTAGAATGCTAACTAACTATGATAAGTTGCTTTTTATTATTATTCTTATCTTCTTATTCTCATCTTTTTAAGGGGCTTCAAGAAATAGAAAAAAAAGACTGAGAACAAGTCACCATCCTATTATATTCTTTTATATTTAATGTTATATAAATTATTGCACAGAATAATAAAATAATAGACTTTTGTTGTTATTATTATAGTTATTAATATTAATAGACTTATTAACTTGAGGAGAACTATGTTCTAATCCTAGCTGTCATTTGCCACTGTGACGTTGAATTACTCATTTAATTTCTCTGGGTCTCATTTTCTTCATATTGCAAAATGAGAGGATGAGATGAGTACATGAATGATAAGAAATTGATGGGGCCCTTCCACCTTTGAAATTCTACATTTCTAAATATGAGATGTCACCAGAAGAACTTTTACCATTTAGAAAACAGAAAATAGCATTCAATCATCAATAATAAATAGTGATACTTAAAATGTACAAGGACAATTCATGGTTTCAGAATTTTGAATAACTGCCATTATTGTAATATTTTATAGCTGCTCCTATTATATAAGTGGTATAAAAAAATCTTCACTAAAAGCACTATTCACAATTTAAGAGTTTTTGTTTGTTTTCTGGTGGGCGAGGTTGACACAGGGAAGGTCAGACTTGTCATTTCATTGTCAAGGGAAAGTACTTCTACCAATGCAGGTCAGCCTCTACTCTGCAATTTACAATCTTAGAATGTTGCCTTAGAATGTTAGTTGTCACTAACAGATTAAATGCTTGCTCAGAGTCACGTGACAAATATATATCAGAAACAGAACTTAAACCCAAGTCTTTCTGAATCTGAGATCAGCTGTCTATCCACTATGTTTGCAAATTATTGATTAACTTCTCATTTTATTTTTTATGGAGGGAGAAGGCAAAGCAATTGGGGTTCAGTGACTTGCCCAAGGTCACACAGCTAGTAAGTGTCAAGTCTCTGAGGTTGAATTTGACCTCAGGTCCTCTTGATTCCAATGCCAGTGCTCTATTCACTTCCTCAATTATACTTTTAGATCCTTTGTTATGCATAGGAATTGAAAGCCAATTTTTTTTTACCTCATATCGCTACATTATTTTTTCTTAAATTATCTAAGTTATTAGCAGTTAATGGAATTATTATCTACTTAATGAATCCAGTTAACTTGTGAATTTTTTCATTTGCTAACATCCTAAAAAGAATTCACATTTTAACATGGATTTATATGCGGTTCCCAGAAATTGCTTTCTTTTCAAATGACATTAGCAAATCCTCTATAGGGGTCCTACAATGATGCATGATGATAGCATTTCATGTAAGTGATCCTTAGTTCTTGAAGGCTTACACTGATGGAGCACAAACTCAGGAAAGCTCTACTAAGCTGGGAAGAACCTGATGATGAACTACGTCCCCTGTCTCATTGAATTCAGAGCTGTTCATCACTGTAAAGTTGGTGTCAGTGACTTGTGAAATGCACAAATACAAAGAATACCTCTTTCATTCTGTTTCCACAATGATAATAAAATGTTATAAAAATGGACAGTTTAATGTAAAATTTATACAGTTATTAATCAACCAACAAGTTGAATTGCAGATATTCTTAATTTTTGCATACTTAAAATGTATTCTTTCCTAACCTCTTCCTCATACAATCATTCACTTCCTTCAAGAATCAACTCAAGCACCATCTTATTCACTAAGTTTTTTCTCATTCTCTCCCAAGGCTAAGATCTTCCTTCTCTGAATACCCTGTTTTCAACTAGTTTTTATTTTATAACATAGATATTTCCTATGTATAGATATCCTATATATCCTCTATGTTCCTATATGTGTGTATGAGTATCCCCTGTAAGGTGTAGTAGAAATTGGGGGTTTTTTTGTACTTATATCCCCAATGTTTAGCTTAGCACAGTTCTGTTTTGATTGTATATACTTACATATGCACATATTATCTCAATAATACAATCTAAGTTCTCTGATAGCAGGGATGATTTTTAGGTTTTTTGTTTCTTCCTATCTCTAGTCCCTAACATAGTACCTATCACATAGAAGATGCTTAATAATTTCTTGACTGATTAAAGTGGAAACTTGTCCATTAATTAATGAGTTGACATCCTATTAGAGGAGCAAAATATACATATGGACATTTTTGTTAAGAATGAAAGTAGAATACATAAAGAAGATGTTGCTAAATGGAAAGGAAGCTTCAAGTTTTATGTAAGAGAAGTAAATAAAGGATTTGATGGAGTTGGTTACATCATAAACACAAAGCCATCAAGTAATATAACTTCATGTGATAGTTTGTCCAACATACTGTGCTCACAACTACTCTCATTTTCTTCTAAAGAATAAGTGTATTTTAATTGACTATTTTTAGGTCTCTTGTAAAATAGTTACAAATAAATAGATCACAATGAATATAATTAGGGTTTTTTTCTTCCAAGATCTGTTTTAGGGAATGAGGAAGTTGATAGTTTCTTTGAATAAATGACATTATCTTCCAAACTAAGTAAAAATATACTTTGATGCTTAGTGGCTTCAATGCAAAGGCAAAGAGAAAGATGGCAAAAAAAAATGCTGAAAAATATGAACTGAGATCAAGAAATGAAAGAGGTCACATTTTTGTACACCATTCATAATAGTCACACCTGTATATCATTAACACTTTCTTTTAAAAAATGTCACAGAAGATGCTGAAAATTGATTGACATAAAAGACAACTGGCTATATCTTAATGGTTGGGGAAAGTCTCATCATATATGTAGCAGTCATTTCAGAATTAGTCACTTTTTTATAGTCAGATCACTGACTGCTTAGAGCAAAAGCCAAAGTAAATCCAAATCAAAGAATGGTAAAGATGGAAAGACATTACATGTAAATATGGCAGCAGCAACTCATCCTCTTTAAACAATCAACATATTCTCAAAAACGAAAAATGGAAAAGGGAAGAAATTAATTCTGTTTATTATAATTTCCTTAAAAAGCTATTCTTTAGTAGATCTATGATTTCATTGGTATGTATATTTCTTCTGATGAGTTGTAATTGTGGTAGTATTGAAATTGGTCAAGGGGAAACTACACGTTGTAGTAGGATGTCTCACAGAATTTCAAAGACTCAGGCTGACCCCAAGCCAATTAGAAAGATTTATTGTGGATTTGAAGTTTCGCACTCTGGTGGGTGACTAAGTTCCTCTGAGGAACTAGCAATTTCAATAAGGTAAGATAGACAATTTTATAGGTTATATGATGCTGATTACACAATCAAAATTTACATAGAATATAGGAATATGATTAATATTAGAAAGGCAGGAGGGGTTTTTAAGGGATTAGGTAATAGAGTAGGGGTTCCATTTTATGCTTCAGTGGTCAAGTATTCTGATCATGCTGCTTTCTGATTGGCTAGCTATTGTGGTTGTGTCTGGTCAAGATGGATAGTTAGATATTATGGTCCTGTCTTGTGCAAAATGGATGATATAATTGTGTTTGTGTATAAGAACACATTCATTCAAATATCTGAATTGGATATGGAGGCAGTGGCTAACTAGGGCAGTGGGCATGCAGTTCAGTGTGGCCTATAAGGAAGTTAGAATATTGGGAGTGGGGCAGCTTTAGAATTCCATCACTTTGGGTGGTACAACTTAACCATTTTTCCTTACTCCAGCTCTGGTGCTCTCTCAATTATATTGTTTCCATTTGTACAAAGCTTATCATCTGGAATAACAGATTGCTTATAATAAATTCTACCTAAAAGCCTTTTGAATATACCTTTTAGAAATCCTCTTGTATGTGTTAAAAACCTCTGGTTCCACCAGGTAATAAAGCACCTTCTTTAGTCAGTACTCCTCCATTCCCCATATGAACCAAAGAAGTTTTCACCATGTTGACAATTTAGAGTCCAGATCAAGAATTTGAGAAAATCTAGTTGTCTTATCCTTATATTTCTTTGGACTTTTTGTGATTGTAAATGCTTTTAACTGCAATGGAAAACTGAACATTCTTATATTTTCATCAAGGTTACCCTCTTTGTGTGTAAGAAAGTGAGCATATGGATCAGTAATTGCAAGTATATACCTAACCTCATTATTTTAGGTTAATATCATCAATGATTTTTTCAATATTTTGATAACTTTCTCTCTTAGAGATATTTTAAAAATATTGATCCTGAAAGGTTTTCAGAACCCTGTCATCACCACCATGATATTTCCCATATGTACCTGGTCTGGTCTAGCTACTTTTAAAAATCTGCCCATATTCTTGTGTTATTTCCACTTCCTCAGCTTATATATCAAATATCAATGTGTGAGAGACCAAATGTAGTGATTCCAATTTCAGCAATGAAGATTATTATAGAAAGGTTCAATTTCCAATTTTCTTTGTAATTTTCCATCTAGTTTCATCTCTGCATGCTCTTGGAATGATCTGGCTCACTGGCAACTCACATAACTTTCTGCAGATTGCTTTTCCCCTTGACTACTTTTTGACATTTTGTGAGGTAATCCTATTTATCATCTCCTATCTTCCTCTTTTGTTGTGTTTTATTAATAATTTTTTACTCTAAACTAACGATGTCCTTAGCTCTTCATTGGTCAGGAAAGAAAGCATTTGTTTTCTTGAAACAATTTATTGACCCAATTAGCCTCCTCAGAGTGATAGCTGCTTTATGTGTGTTAAAACTTTGTCAGATGTTGTGATAAAGTCAGTGACTTTAACTTCTCTACTATTTTTCTGCAACAACAATTTCTTTGAATAGCTCATTTTGGAGCTGTTGTGATTGCACATGGTGCCTCCCCCCCACCATCTCATCCTTTCTTATAACTTCATATTCATTTTATTGTTTGCTCTAATGAGCCACTCAGTCAATAGCATATATTAATTCCTACTATGTGCCAGACATTGCACTAAATGTTAAGATACAAAGAAATATAAAACACAGTCATTTCTCTTAAGGATCTTACACAGTCTAATGGAAGAGACAACATGCAAACAGCTATGTAGAAGTAAGCTATATACAACACAAAGATGACTGAACCAAGAATGACTCCCATATCAGTAACTAATAGTCAACTTTATTTTTATGATGATGTTCAAGACTTACTATATTCAGTGTCTTCCAACTCTTTTTAAAAAATATTCATTATATATATTCATGAGGCTTCTGAATGTCCTATGTCTCTAATCTCTTCCATGTCCAATATTAAGCTGTATTTTCTAATGTAATTTTTACAGTCTTAAGCTATATCTACCTTTGCATTGAAGTCTTGAAGTATCAAAGTGTATGTTCACTTATTTTAAAGGATCTGATCAAGTTCTTTGTAAGCATCTTTCTACTGTGTCATCTGGATTTCATTTAATAAATCACCCTCTTTCTGAATTTTTTTCTTTATGCTTATACTAAGCATTGAAATACAATATGATTCAGGATCCCATGAAATTATGTATCTAATTGCCTTTGTGAACAGATGAAACTGCTACTTCCATCTTTGGCTTCTTCAATTAGGACCTGTGAGCCACACTTTAGATTATTTTTGTATCACCAGAGCCTGTGCACAGAGGCTGGGATATAGTAGATGTCTGATAATAACCAGCTGAGTCAATATTGCCCAAAACCTATTAACAGGAGGTTGGTCAAAGGGTAATGAATTCATTGATCAAGGGCAATCCATGGAACTGAGAAAAAATATTAAATGGCCCTTAGTCCTATATAGCCCTTGTAATTCCAGTAACAATGGTGGACAAAGGACAAAGGGTTCAGAAGATACTAAGAATTATGTATATTATATATAACCATTGATTTAACCATTAATACTCTAAATGTGAGATCTTTGTCCAATAAAGCAAAATATAGCTTCTACTTTATAATAGTAGTAAAATGAATTGAATTTTTAGAAATTAACATTTTTAGAGTTTTGTTCCTTTTTTATAGCTTCAATTTCCTTTAAAAAAAAAAGAATGTCAGTGATAATTACTAGAATCATTATTACAAGTATTTACTATCTACTGGGCATTATCATTTATACGCTGTCTAGTAACAGTAATTCCCCAAACAAAGACCCTCATTAAAAACACTGTGCTTGTTTTCTCTGTGTCTTGGCATTCTCTGGGACATGGTGATAACTAGATTAGCTTTCCATTGAGTTATAACATCAAATTAAAAGCTAGTCCAAAATCACTTCCACCCAAGTGTACTACTCCACATCTTTAGCTATAAGACAGTGCTCCATATAAAAGGGTGGATTATTAACTTGTCACAATTTAATAATAGTTTGAGGTAAAATATAGCCTCTCTTATCTGGAAGGACCCCCATGTGTTTTATAAGCCAGAACAGAGTAAAAAAAAAAAGCACATGGAAATGCTGCTGTCTGTTTCTGAATTAATAGATTTTTTTTGCATTTGAAAGTTCTATTATGGTTGCTTTGTCAAGACCCCATTTTTTTACAGGCTGTGGTATTTTTGTCTACTGTTTTTTGTCTTTCTTTTAGTTTTTGTCAGATTTATTATTAACTAAACACATTATTTGAGCTCGACTATTTGTTAATGCTATTGCCTATAAAGTCCCTTACAGATCAAAAACTAAGATGCTAAGATTATATGACCTCTAAGATCTCTCTCAGTTTTAAATCACTAACGCTGTGCTTGAGTAAGTAGGAAATGAAATATTACCTGCAGATCTACAAAGTGGCTGTCACATCCAGCTTCACCAACATCTATCTGAATTAAAATGAAAATTTGGCAAACTATTCCGAATTCCGAGTAAAGGGTCTTAAACTCCAAGGGCAAGCCCTGGGGACATGCAAACTGTCAATTCTTTGTCAGTTAGCACTTGTATTCATTGTACTGAGTTAGTTTCTATTTTCAGCTTATATGACTTCTTCGATCCTATTTCAATCCTTCACTTTGTTTAATTGATTCCTCTTAGCTTCATCAATTTTCTGTGTTAGAAACTGTTCACTGACAGAGCCCTTTTAATTTTCTCTGGGTGAGTTAATGTTTATAACTGGTTCATGATGTCATCACTCTCATTGCTTCGTGATGACTATTATGGGATTCTCACACTTACTCTTTCCCATCTTGTAAACAAGCAAAAGTTGCTACCCAAGCAGCGTGATCAAGGGGACTAACCTCATCCTCTTGACATCCCTTGGCATCAGAGATTTGGCACATACCTCATGGAAGACAGGACATGGTTGTTTTGTTGCTGTAGTTTATTTCCTTTTTCTCAGTATCTATGTATAGCCTAAACCTGCAAATAAAGTCAGAGGAATCATGAGGAGTAAGAGGTATAGTTTGTCTTGACTGTGGATTAGTCTGTACTTTTCTATCCTACCTTTAACCTTGCCACACTGCAGATAACACTAAGTACTTTGCTATTTGCATGAGATGTAATAATAATGTCAATAGATTACTGTAAGAATCAAATGAGTAATGGATGTAAAGTACATTGAAAACCTTAAAGCACAGTACGAATATCACCGGCTATTATTAATATAGGTTGGTAGTAAATCTTTTTATATTCTTAGTGTCAGAATTTTTGGTTGATATCTCTTAATGCTTTATTTGAATAGCAATATGAATGCTTTTTAAAAAAATAAATAATTGAGTTAGTCCATTATCTTTTTGTTATTCTGATAAAGTTGGTTTTCTCACTGTGAAAACATGAAAACAGCAAAACTTGCATTTCTTTCTTGACCTTATACAACAGCATTCTTTTCCAAAGGAATATTTTATTTCTCTTTGTAGTTATATCCTATCTTTCTTCCAGGATGAAGAAAAAAGATAAAAATTCTCAATACTCATTTTCTTTTGTCTTCAGGGAAAAAATGTTGGAGTTTTTTTGTAACCAATTCTTCACCCAAGGCATTGATTTTATCTAAAGAAAATTGATGATTAAGCAGCCCTACTTTGCTTGCAATGTGAACCTAGTATAATGAATTAAATGTATTTTGTATCAACATTTTTCCTCTTTCTACAAAAATAATGCAAATAGTCAAAGAAATAAATTTCTTGATGAGCTGATAAAAATATTACCACTATGTTGTAGAACCAGTTGTTACCATATCATTCTTTCAGTTCAGAATATGTTCCTATAGCAGTAAAACAGTAAAGAACTTCCATGGACTCTTTAATTTTACAGAATCATCTGAAAAAATACATTCATAGAAACCAAAAAGTTTATATCATGAGTTTGAAATTGTATTTTTAGCTAGTATTTCGGGGGGCTTCCTTGAGAGTTCTCTACTATTCCATGGTAGTGATTAACTGACCCTGGGTTCTTACAGTCTTTGCCTGCAAAACATTAGTTCTGACAAGTCAGTCTGTCAATAAATATTTATTAAGCAACCACTTAGATGCCAGGCACTGTGCTTAGTGGTAGAGAGAAAAAGAAAGGCAGAAGGCAATCCCTGATCTCAAGCTTACAGTCTATCCCACAATTACCTGAAAGTCTTAGCACAAAGACTTATTGTATGTATCTTGTTTAAGACAATCATCCCTTATTTGACCAAAAGGTGGTAAAATTTTGGGCCACAGTAACTCTTGAAGTCATAAATAATTTTTGTACCCAGTTTCTTATGCTAGGTATCATTTTCATCTAGATATAAAGTAGATAGAACAGAAAAGAAAAGGATCTATATGCACAAACATTTCTAGCAATGATTTTCACAGTAGCTAATAACTAGAGAATAGGAGAGTGCTACCTTTTGGGGAATGATACATAAATATACTGGAATATTATTTTGACATAAGAAATTATGAAATAGTGTTTCAGAGGAAATTGGGAAAATATCGACTGATGAAGCATAAAGTGTGGAAATAGCAAAACAATTTATACAATAATATATATGATAGAGAAAAACAGCTTTTAAAGGCTTTAGAATTCTGATCAATTCAATAAACTATAATCCCAAAAGACTTAAAATGAATTGTAACCCACCTCCTGCCAGAAAGGTGATGCACTTAAGGTGTAGAATGAGATGTATTTTTGACATGGCCAATGTAGGAATTTGTTTCAAGGTACTGTGCTATCATGAGGGTTTTCTTTTCATTAAAAAAGAAGTTTTGTGGGGTTAGGATGAGAGGAAACGATAATAAACACATGAGAAAATAAATAAATTTTAAATTGTATTTGAATTTCTCTATCCACTTTACTTATAATGTGAGCCTATTATGTTGAATTAAATTCTTCCATTTCAAGATTTTCTCTATTTCAGAGGCAATATTGCATAGTGGATAGAGAGCTGGCATCAGAGTCAGGAAGACCTGTCTTTGACACCTAATAACTGCCTGACCCTGGGCAGATTAATTAGTTTCTCAATGTCCCTGGCAACTCTGTAGAATTTTTTTTTTGGAGGGAGGAAGGCAATGCAATTTGGGTTGTGACTTTCCCAAGGTCACACAGCTAGTAAATGTGTCAAGTGTCTGAGGCCATATTTGAACTCAGGTCCTCCTGACTTCATGGCCAGTGCTCTATTCACTGTGCCACCTAGCTGCCCTAGAATTCTAAGATGCAAATTACTTGCTGATCATCATTGGTAGAGTTTGCTCGCCAGAAGTTCTTTCTACTAATGAAATCACAGATGTAGCTCAAAAAAATATATAAACTCTTTCAAACCATCACCTAATGTGTAGCAGGGTTGTAATCTGGATCAGTGGAAGTAGCACCCATGTAGATTGAATCACAAATTCTTGACCTCGTTCTTTGTGAGTACAGAGGAAAAGAGAAAGAGAATTCTGACAATTATGCCCCTATTCCCATACTCCATGCTGGGAGTATTATGTTAATATTGATTCAGAGGGAATAATATCTCAAACTTAATGACTGCCATCACTTCTTGCATATCTTTTGTTCTTGGAAAAAAATGTACTTTATTTGTGTCTTTTTTCTTTACGTTAAGTCTTCTATGACAAAGAAAAATTACTTAATACATTGGAAAGTGTATACAGTCATATAGTATCATAGGGCCATGCATTTAGAGCTGGAAAGAACCTGAGAGGTCAATAGGTTTCATTTTACAAAAGAGGAAACCAATCCACAGAGAAATTAAGTGATTTGCTCAGTCATATAGATAGTACCATTGTCTCTGCAAGACTGTGAATTCAAAACTTCCTGTTTCAAGACTTTCTAACACCATATTCAGTGCTCTGGAAGGTGTTCTTAGCTGCCTCACTACATGTTTCCCTGATAATAAGACACTGTCTTATTATTTTTTTGGACAGAAAAACACCAGAGGGCTTATTTTCAGGGGAGGGCTTATTTTAATGAACATTGACAGCAATTTTAATAAACAGGTAAATGTGAACAAAAAAAATGTACCTTTATTCAATAAGCAAATCACTGGGGAAGAACAGGATGACGCGTTCACTGCTGCAGCTCTAATTGGATGCAGCTCGGAGAGCGGCGTGTGTTTCACGGGGTGGGGGGGACGGTGCATACAGAGGGTACCGTAATGTAGCGTGTAGCGCAGGGGATCACCTTCACTACAGTAGCAATCTCAATAGGGCTTATTTTCGGGGGAGGGTTTATTTTAGAGGAATCTTACGCAGTAAGGGGAGGGCTTATTTTCGGGATAGGTCTTATTATCGGGGAAACACGGTATTACTTCTACTAACTTCCCAGCTCAGCAGGGGTGATCTTAGAAGAGTTTACCACAAAAGGAAGTAAATCTGCAGATTTATGTCCCCCTGGGGCAGTAGACTTCTCAAATTATTATGCTTTAAGTGGGGAGGGGATGGAGGTGGAGGAAAAGCAGCTTTCTTTCTTAGTGGGACTCTTTTTTTTTTGGATGGGCTAATGGGTTTTGAATGGATATGTGAAAGGGTTTATTATCACTACAAATATAATACAGCATTTGCCAAGTTTTATATTTTGCCTTTTCTAACACAGTATTTCTGTTCTACTCATTTCTTTATCTTTTACAAGCCTTCACCCATTGACAATTTATTACAGAAGCCTTACTTTATTGCAGTTCTTTTGCTAACAATATAGAGCTGTTACCAATTTTTTTATGTGAAGAGACTGTACAGAATAACCATCGGTTTCACCTACTTTTAATATTTTCAAGGATTTGAATTTAAAATAAGCTTTTTTTATTATGGTTACAATTGGATGTAGTCACATAGAAGCTACAGAACTGATATTATTCAACAGTCAGCCTTCAATATGTTCATTACCTCTTGTGTAGAAAACACATTTTAGGTACAGTGGGAAATAGAAATACTTTTAAGTACTGTGTCTACCCTCAAGTAGATTAGTAAATAAACAAGTATACAAATAACTATTTTTTAAAAAGAATATAATGTGTCACTAGAGATGGTGGAGAGGCAGCTAGGTGATGCAGAGGAGAGAGTACTGGGCCTGGCATCAGGAAGACTCAACTTCCTGAGTTTAAACCTGCCCTCAGATTGTTACTAGCTGTCTGACCCTGGACTAGTCACAGCCTTAGTCACTTAACCTCAGTTTCCTCATTTGTAAAATGAGCTGGAGAAGGAAATGGCAAACCACTCCAGTATCTTTGCCAAAACAACAACCAACCAACCAAAAGGGGGTCATGAAGAGTTAGACATGACTGAAAACAATTGAATAACAACAGAGAAGTTCAAACAAAGTGTAATGAGAGCCCAAGGAGGAAGGGATCACATTATTAATTGAGATTACTGTGACAAACATTTTGCAAAAGAAGTAACAATTGAGGTGTGCCTCAAGGCATGAGTAGAATTACAGAAGATATAGTTATGATGTGATAATATTCTAGGTAGAAGGAGGAAGCACAACCAAAATCTAGGAGTTAAAAAAAATAATTCAGTTTGACTTAAATTTAGGTAAGAAATGTGAAAGATTGTAGAAGTAATCTAGAATCAAAATATAGCAGGCCTTGAATTCCAGGAAAAGGAGTTTGAAATTAATTTTGTATACAATGGAGAATCATGAATGGGTTTGGGGTAAGAAGAGTAATATGATCCAAGTTCTGTTTCAAGAAGATTAATCTGGTACTGGTGTTGTTGTTCAGTCGGTTTTAGTTATGTCCAACACTTCATAACCCCATTTGGGGCTTTCTTGGCAAAGATACTGGTATAGTACGCCATTTCCTTCTCCAGCTTATTTTTTTTTTTTTGCCTTTTGGAGGGCAATTGGGGTTAAGTAACTTGCCCAAGGTTACACAGCTAATGTGTGTGTGTGTGTGTGTGTGTGTGTAGGTGTTAAGTGTCTGAGTCCAGAACCTTGGGTTGTCCTGACTCTGGGGCGGGTGCTTTACTCACTGCACCACCTAGCTGCCCCTCCAGCTTATTTTATAGATGAGGAAACTAAGGCAAAGAAGGTGAAGTGACTTGTCCAGGGTCACATAGCTAGTAAGTGTCTGAGACCATATTTGAAGGCAAGAAAATGAGTTTTTCTGACTCCAGGCCTGACACTACCCACAGTAGCACCTAACTGCCTGGAATAACCTAAATAGTAAAATACAATGCAAGGCAAGTGAGGATAAAATTTATTGAAGGGAGACCTGGTCAGCAGTTTCAGATACTGCAGAAAAGTCAAGGAGCATAGGGATTAAGAAAAGTTCATTAGATTTGGTGCCTGGAAGTTATGGGTGACCATGATAGAACATATTCAGTAAAATGGTAGGAATAGGAACTGTACTGCAAATAGGTAAAGAGTGATGTGAAGCACTTCACCTTTCTTGATGGGAGTTCATTTCCCTTCCATTATTTCTTCTTCCTTTCTTTTCTCCATAAATTCTATTTTTTTCTTTCTTTTTTATACCATTCATTTTCCCAAACCAGACAAGAGTACAGATTAACTTGAGTAACATTCTTTTCTGTAATGATGTTCTAAGAAATATTGCTTAATTTCTCCTCATCCTTACTTCTATATCTAGGTTAGTGCCATTCATGAGTTTCTGCATATGTGTTTGTTTGTTTGTATTTTAAATTATTCTATGTCCCTCAGATAAAGTAAGAGCTTCTAGATGAGAAAAAGCTATTTCCTTCTTCTGTTCAGTTTATTTATTAGTACAGGTGTTGATTTTATCTCTTCCAACCAACCACCTTCTTCTTCTTCTCCTCCTCCTCCTCCTTCTTTCTTCTTCTTTCTCTCTCTCTCTCTCTCTCTCTCTCTCTCTCTCTCTTTTTCTTTCTCTTTTTTTTTTTCTTTTTCTTACTTTTTTTTTCTTTTTCTTTCTCTCTCTTTCTCTTTTTCTTTCTCTCTCTCTCTCTCTCTCTCTCTCTCTCTCTCTCTCTCTCTCTCTGTCTTCCTTTGGATTGATTTGTTATTTGAAGCAAATTCTGAGGAGCTATACTTCTAGAAATATTAATTTATGAATAAGGAAGTATGGTGTAATGTAATTTCATAGAATAATAAGATCATTGATTTAGAGAAGCAAGGGATTTCAGAGGTTGTAAAGTTCAACCCTATTATTTTACAGATGAGGAAAATGAGACCAAGATGACTAAAGTGAATTGCCAGAGGTAACAGGTTGCAAATAATTAGCAAAGCCAGACTCTGAACCTAGGTCCTCTGTATCCCAAAGTCATTTGGGTTCAGTCCTTTTCCGTGTCTTTAATTTTGTTATCTCATCATCCAAAGACTAGTGCATCCTGGACCTAAATCCTTCTCTTCCCAGAAGCTAAATCCCAATCTGTACCAGATGTCCTGGGGACCTGAAAATCTTAAGTGAGACATAGGCCAGAAATCTGGAGTGAGCTATAGGCCTGAAAAAATATAATCTCTAATCAAGGTTGTCTTAAGTACCTATTCTCCAACATTTGTAACTCACTGTAGGACACACCCTCCCAATTGAATCCCTCCACCTCTTTGGGAATTGCCCTCAATGTTCCCCTAACATTTCTCTTCAATCTGGCCAAGCTTCCTAACCATGACTGTACCCACAAGGTTTTATCCTTGGCCTTTTTCTCCTCTTCCTCAATACTATTTTGTTTCATCAACCCCCAAGGATTCAATTCTAATATCTATTCAGATAAGTCTTAAATCTACTTATACATTCCTAAACTTTCTCCTGACCTCTGGTCTCATATTTCCAACTGCCTATTAGATATATTGAATTGATGTCCTATAGAAATTCTAAATTTGAAATCCAAATTTTAACTTACCCCACCAAAAAAAATATATCTTCATAACTTCCATATTACACTGAGAGTACAACTATCCTCCCAGTCAACCAGTCTCACAGATTATGTGTCATCCTCTACTTTTCCATAATTCCTCTCCCCCATATCCAATCACTTACCAAATCCTGTCAAATCTACCCTTATTACACCCATATCACTTAATGGGTGTTGCCTAAATCCAAGTGAGTACGCCAAAAGACCTTAACTTAAAAAGGCCAAGGTCTCCCACTGCATCCTGGGTCATCTCCAGTTCTGCTAATCTGTATCTGGCCTCTGTACCCAGATGGCCTCGAGAAGAAAGTGAGACTGGTAACTTTGTACAGCTCCCTCTCACTTAAATCCAATTCACTTTCAAGTCATGGCATCATCTTCCTGATATCACAGTCCTCTCTGAGAACAAAGGACAAGCCATTTCTTTCCTCTGACACTGCCACCACCCTAGTACAGACCCTCATCACCTCAAACCTAGACTATTGTAATGATCTCCTACTTGATCTCCCTTCCTCAAGTCTCTCTTTATGCTAGTCCATCTTCTACACACCTGTCAAATTAATCTTCTAAAAATGCAGGTCATATCACATCATTCCTCTATTCAATTAACACCAGTGACTCCTTTTTACCTCCAGAATCAAATACAAAATCCTCTGGCTTTTGAAGTCCTTCATAATCTGCCCTTTTCCTACAATTCCAGTTTTCTTTTACCTTACTCCCCTCTACATCCCTTACAATCCAGTCACGTTGATCTCTTTGCTGTTCCTTGAACATAACGTTTCATCTCCCGACACCAAACATTTTCACGGACTTTACCTCATACCTGGAATTCTCTCCCCGTTCATCTCCATCTTTTGATTTCTTTAACTTCTTTCAGGTATCTTCTAAAATCCCACCTTCTGTAAGAAGCCTTTCCTGAAATCTCTCTTACTTTTAATGTTTCCCCTCTATTGTTTGTCTGTAAATTTTCCTATATATAATCTTGTTTATACAGAGTTATTTGCATATTGTCTCCTTATTAAAATGTGATGTCAGAGACTGGGTTTCTTTTTTGTTTGTTTTTGTCTTTCTTTGTATCCCCAGTTTCTTAGCAAAGTGTCTGGCACATAATCTGTGCTTAATTAAATATTTGTTTACTTTATTTGACTGTTCTGTGGGAAGAATCTCTGCTACTCCACTCCAACACCGTTGCCTCCAAATTCTCTTTTCCTTTTCTCATTCAGACCTCCACTTTGGGTATGAAAAAAACAAAATCCCTACATCTTCCTCTCTTCTTGAGTCCAGGTCAGACAAGCATGAGTCTGTAGTTCCTAACTTTTCCTCCCATATCCTTACCCAAGTAATTTCACCTACACATTCCTCATTAATAGAAAAAAAAATGATTCCCTTTTGAGGGAACAATAGGTTTCAGTTCACAAAATATTGATTCAATTCTTAATTCTTCCTCTTCTTTCTCCTGACTTTTAACCCCCTTAGATATTGTGTCCCTTACATTATTTTGCTCCTGGATATTCTCCTTTTTCTTATTAGTCTTCAACCAATATGAGATTTTTTAAATTATCTTGCCCCAGATCAGTGGGAACATTGATTTATTTCATTGCTTAGGGTTTTTTTTTCCTTCTTGACAAGAAATGCACCAAATAAAGTAATAAAGTTTACAAGAAAAGAAGGAAAGAAGCACTTCCTCACAGTTAATTTTTACTTTAAAAATAATCATAAGAGTACATTGCTAGCCTAATCCTTATAGCTATACCATGTGGTCCCTGACCATCTCTCCAGGCCTACACTTGGAACTTTGACTGCAAAGATTTCTATTTTGTCTTTATTTAAGTGTCCCTTTAGTAGTGACCTTGTCCCTTACCTTCCCCCATTTAATGCATAGGGAACATTGAATTTGCCTGGTCTCTCTAATGAAGAAAGCAGACTACTGTGACTGGTGAAGAAATCCAGGAGACTAGAATCCATTAAAAAGCCATCTTTTACTAAGTTCTTCTGTGAGAAGTCCAAGACAAGGTAGAGTAGTTATAAACTCAGATTGAATCATTTCCTTTTGCAGTTTTCATGTGCAAAGATTCAACTGGACCAACATGGTATAGTGGAAAGAGGAATTAGACCTATTCTACTCAGTCCTAGCAAACAGAACTAAGATCAGTGGATAGAAATTATAAGGAGAAAGATACAAGTTTGACATAAGGATAAATTTTCTAATAATTAGAACTATACAAAAAAGAAAAAGTTACCTTGAGATATAATGGACTCCTCACTAGAAATATAAAAGCTACAGATCGATGTCGAATTGTTGAGTATGAGTTTGACTATATGTTTCCTGATATCATTTCCAATTCTTAGATACTATGATTTAAAGAGATTCTGGTTGTCTGATTTAAGGATTATTCAGTTGGTTTTTTTCTTTTCCATTCTTTTAGCTTACCATCACTTTATGATATTTCGCTGGTTATCACCATAATGACAAGATGTGAGGTATTTTGTAAACCATTAAAATATGTATCTTGAAAACCTGGATTTACATGAACTGCTGCTTAGTGAAGTGAGCAGAACCAGAACATTGTACACAGAAACGGCATCATTTTGTGATGATTGACCATGATAGATTTTAGCTCTTCTCAGCAATACAGTGATCCAACACAATTCCAAAAGAGGGAATGGATAATGATAGAAAATATTCTATACATCCAGAGAAAAAACTATCAAATAAAAATGCAGATGAAAGCATACTATTTTTACATTGTTTTTTTCATGTTTTTTTTTCCATTTTGTTCTGTTTCTTCTTTCACATGTTTAACATGATTGTACATGTATAACCTATAATCTATATGAGATTACTTGCCATCTTGGGGAGGGAGGGAGAAAAATTTGAAACTCAAAATCTTATAAAAATGAATGTTGAAAACCATCTTTACAAGTAATTGGAAAAAACAAAATACTATTTACGAAAAAACTATTTATCTTGAACTCTCTATAATTTGTCAAGGTTTTAGTTTCCTTGCTAATAAAAAGTTGTAATTTTAAGCCTGAGTTAATAATTATCAGAAAAGTATATTATAATAAAATATAGTGAATATTAAACTGTATTTTATTCAGAAAACAAATAAGAAAAGTTAATTATCTTATAATGGCTTAAAAAGAAAGCAGTGCTATTAAAATCATCATTATTAACTAAGTATTGAGATTTTCACTGAAGAAATAATCAACTACAGAAAACAGGAATGTATAATGTTAATATCTGATATATTCATTATAAACCAAATTACTAAAATTCCTCACATATATTTATTTCCTGTTTTTCATAAGCAAGATAGTAAAAATTATCCCTGAGATTTCTTTACTTTTCTCATGTTAAGTATTTCTGCTTTCAATATTCTGAAGCATTTCTGAAGTCCCCATTAGAATCTAGGAGTTATTCTAAGCATAGTAGATATGGAGAGTGAAAAGCCCCTCAAGTGCTGTTCTCCCACTCTTCCTAACTTTATAACAAAACATTGCTATTAGCATGGGAAATAACCTTCTGGTCTTTGGAAGTTAGACTGTAGTCTGTAGTTAGAAATAGTTGTCTAGAAAGAACACATTAGAAAGTCAGGAATAACATCTAAAATACCCATGAAAGCACTTTATCTTGCATTGTTGGAGACTTCCTGATGGATATCTACTTTTTATAAATCATTTTAATTCACACAAAATGATGCTATTATCCCCATTTGAGTAAATTGAGGCAAAGGTTACCTAATTTGTCATGGATTATGCAACAAGTAATGATCTGGGGAAAAATTTGAACCCAAGTTTTCCTGACTCCATTTTCAGGACTCTAGTTCTTATTCTACACAGTCTCTTCAGACAAAGAACTCCAATTTTTTTTCAGCCAGTGATGGATATGTTTTTCACATATTTCTAAAGTAAAAATATGTATTTCTCTATTGTTTATAAAATTTTGCCCATTGACTTTATAAGTTTTCAACTTGTTTTTGCTGATTTAGTAACTTTTAATAGAATCATCTTCAATTTTTAAAGTGATTTCAAATCAAAGAATGTGTTCTAGTTGTGTGCATTTTAGTATTTTGCATTTATATGACTTATATAATTCTATGTCCACAGAATTATTTAGGTGTACAGAAATATGTTATTCTTAACAATGTACCATTATTAGCATTATGCTAATGTAGCATAATAAGGTTTATTAATATAATGGTAACATAGCATTATTAGCTACATGTAGCATTATGCTAAAAAGCTTAATATTCCATAAGATACTCGGTAAATATAAGAAAAGTTAGTTTTCTCTTAAATCCTTATATTTTCACAGATTGTCAGTGTTGGAAAACATGTGAAAGGATACCATTATATCATTGCAAACTTGGTAAGTACTCTCTATTTACTACTTTTAGCAAAAGCTAACAAATCAAATTTTTTTAAATCTTTTTAGGCATACCTGAAAATAATGCTAAAGAAAATATTTTTGTGTAGAAGTTTTTATGCAAAAGGTATAATTGGCATTTCATTTAGAATATTGTTGTAATAGTAATAATAGAATATTGAATAAAGAATCATAGCACGTATGTGTATGTATTTGCCTGAAATGTGTCATGATGAAATTTAAAAACAATGATCACAGGGGGCAGCTAGGTGGTGCAGTGAATAGAGCACCGGCCCAGGAGTCAGGAGGACCTGAGTTCAAATTCGACCTCAGATACAACACACACTAGCTGTGTGACTTTGGGCAAGTCACTTAACCCAATTGCCCTCCAAAAAGCAAAAAACAAGCAAACAACAAAAAAAATCAGTGATCATAGTATTCATTTCATTAAGGGTATCAGTTATCAAAATAGCTAATGGACTTAATTCTAAATGATAGCTCATGACTTTCAATTAAGATTTATGAAATACAAAATAGTCCTGATATAGGATAGAGGAGAGAGCAACATTTTATAATTTCTGGTCTTATACTTTAAGGAAGTACTTTATGTAGACCTACCAAAAAAACAAAATTTAAGAGAAATTGTTTAGTGTTCAATTAAAACATAAATATTTGCTCAGTGTGTAAATAAGGAAAGACATTACTTATTCTGAAATCTTCCATTGTTTGTTTAAAGGTATTTACTATATACTTAGAAGATTTTGAAATTTTTTCCTCGTTAAATTTCCATTGTAAGAAAATGTTGCATATAACAAATAACAGATTTACACTTAATGACATATAGTCAAACTTTCTAAATCAATTTAACCTAAACAGGTCTGGTCTCACCTTCTTCTCTTTGTTTCTTCTCCCTCCCCAGATATTTGTTCAGTAGTATCTTGAGGGTAGACATTGTTTCATTCTTTATACTTGTTTCAGCTTGATGTCTAGTATATAGTAGATGTTTAATAAACACTCGTTGATTAATTAATCCCCCAAAGGGATGGTAAACCTTTGCATATAGACATCAAACAGATAATTTGATCAATTATGTATAGTAAATAATGGTAGTAGAGACAGAGGCAGAATTGTACTGTGAATGAAATACTGGCAGGAAAACCTGAGTACAAATCACACCTCTGACACTATCTGTGTGTGACAGTGGGCAAGTAATTCCTCCTCATTGAGCCTTATTTTGATCTGTATATGAGGTGAATGAGTCAGTTAAATAAATCAATCATTCCACCCTACTAAGATACCTATGATACTCTCTGATCACACTAATATGAAACCTATGATAACTAAGATAATAAGATGCAACATCTACAATACCTTAACAGATGAGAACATCTTTATTGAAGCAATCAGGCAAAGGTGTTGAAGTGGATCTGGAAAGCCTTTGATCAGTTTAGAAGTCTTCAAAAGTTATTTGATGAATTAGAGTGACTTTGCACAGATTTTGTTCTTGAGTTGCATCGGTCACGTCCAACTTTTTGTGACCCTATTTGGGGTTTTCTTGGCAGAGATTGGAACAGTTTGCTATTTCCTTCTCCAACTCATGAGGAAATTGAGGAAAACAGGGTTAAGTGAGTTGCCCAGCATCACACAGCTAATAAGTGTCTGAGGTCAAATTTGAACTTAGGTCTTCCCAACTCCAGGCCCAGAGCTCTATCCACTGAGTCATCTAGCTTCCCTTTGCACAGATAGTATATTCCAATAGGTTGAGGAGAATGAATCAAATCCTTTGAGGATTGTTTCAAACCAGCAAGCTAGTTTATATGTGAGCATTTAAGTATCTGGAAGCTCAGTGGTAGATGCCTTTCACTAAAGCCCTTGAAAAAAAAATTGCTTGGGCATGAGAGGAGAGTACTTTGGCCTCTTCCTCCACACTATTTTACAAGGCGAAGACTTTGTAAACTTCAGAGGATAGAGTACTTTGTGCTTTATCATTAGCAACCTAGCAGTGTTTTTGGATCTGCTATGACTGGCAACAAGGTTTGAATGATGAGTGGGGAAAAACTAGACATATTGAAGAAAGAAAGAGTGAAGACTACATAAGAATCCCAGCAGAAAAGCTGTACCATGGCTGAGGGGAGCTTCTTAAGTAATCCACAAAGGGAAGAAAGTGACTTCCAGAAACTAAGAGTTGTGAGCTACTCCTTGACCACATGTGTTCTCTAAACTTGATCCCACCCTTCCCTGGACTATTTATGTACCTATGGGAGAGTTTGTGTTAGACTTGAGGTAGATTGAACCAACTGTCATAATTATACCACTTTAGGAAACACTCCTTTCTAAAGGCTAATTAAGTCTAGGTGGCTAATTGATACCAAATTATAATCATGACAAAGAACACACTAAGTGATAACCATAAGCTTCAATACTAAAAAACAAAAAAATAACTCCTCAGAGTGCTCTAGAAGCCTGAGAAGACAAGTAGCCAACCACAATCTGGGGTCTTAACTTGCCAGTGCAAGCAGAAGTTCAGCCAATTATTGCTAAGACATGTATTACATTTAAAATAGGGACAATGGTACCTTTAGTACCTACTTTACAGAGCTGTGGTAAGGGTCAAATAAGCTAATGTAAAGAGCTATGTAAATGTACATGAAATGCTCACTTCCAAGTACCTCTCATTTCCAAAAAAAAACTTATACAGATAGTTCTCACCTTATATAAATTTGCATTACACAAATTCATCTTTACATAAAGAATTATTTTTAAAAATCCACATTTCAAAAAACAGCAACAAATCTATGCTAACTTTACTGTACAGCATGTTACTGTACACTCTCTCCTTCTGCTACACAGCTGGGTGCTTTTCAGCCTCTCACCCACCCCACTACAAAAAAACCCTAAAAATAAAAACCCTCCAAAAGAAAACAAAAGGACAGATGCAGAGAGACCATCAGTGCTTTCCTGGCTGTCCCCAGATTAAAGACTTGGTTTGAGACCTCTGCCTGTGAGAAAATAGACCTTTGCCCCACTCTACCCACCTACCGATTTCTGTCTTTCATCAGTCTGCTTTGGGGGGGGGGGGGGTGCTATAACAACAATGCAATATTTATAATGCCCACAGTAGTTATGAATATGCTGGTGTAGTTGTGAATCACAAACATAACAGGCTCTCCACATGGAGGACAGAGCCAAAGCATTTATTCATATACCAGAAAGCCAAGTCCCAAAACCAGGTCAAAGTCATTACAGTAACCACAAAGTTGGTACACATAGTTAATGCAGTGAAGACCCACATTCCCAAGCCTTCAAAACAAAACAGGTTCCCTCAGGCAAAGATCCTCCTCTCCTCACTCACTCCCTCAAGCAAGGATCCTCCTCTCCTCACTCATGGTAGCTGCTCAGCCTCCATGCTGCTTGCTCCCAGCAGTTCTTTTTCCCAGCAGTCCTCAGCAGAAGTTCTGGCTGGCTATCAAAAGAAGTTCTGCCACCACAAGTTCTGTTCTCCAAATTTCTTCTCTCTCCAGCCTGGGCCTCTCCTTATAAATGGTATTAGCTCCTCCCTGCCCAACCCCTTCCTATTATGTCAGCAAGTCCATCCCATTGTGGGATTCACAAGTTCTGGGTCTCAATACTTGAGACAATTATGAACTTGAAACTAAGTGCTAAGTACCTGTTAGCTTTCCCAATATGAGGGACATGGAAGACCTTCAAATCTCATTACCATTATAGGTACCACTTGTCTGTCCCAGCTCCTATGAATCACCCTTCCTCTCCTGTCTTGTCCAATGTGGTTGGCCCCAGTGCTGCATGTTTCTTCTCTTGCTCTTGCTTTTCTGTCCCTAGTCTCCATCTGTCCTGGAACCATATGCTGGTCCCCTCCCTGCATAGTCACTTGGGTCTTTTCCTGATTGCTTCCCTTCCTACCTCCCTCCTTTCCTTCCCCATGTCCACAAGCACATTCACATTATGTAAAAATTGCTTTACACAGTGGTCCAAGTATTTAAAGTAAGAACTGTACAACCAATGAATCTGTGATGTCATAGACTTGGATAAGTCCTCCAATGATCTAGAAAGCAACTCATCTATGCTTTCTTATTCACTGTGACTCTTATTCATTTCCACCCATAATTTCAGTTCAGGAAGAAATCCTGCTTTGACCTCCATTTTTTTTATTTTCTTGATAGCAATGTAGTATGCAGGTTACCATTATCTAGCTCCTAGAAAACTAGATTTATTATTTCTTCTACTTGCAAACTAACATCTAACCAAAGTAACAGAAGAAATTTATTTGTTTGTTGTTCAGTCTTTTCAGTTGTGTCTGACTCTGTGACCCCATTTGAGATTTTCTTGGCAGAGATACTGAAGTGGTTTACCATTTCCTTGTCCAGCTCATTTCATAGATGATGGAACTGAAGCAAACAGGGTTTAGTGACTTGCCCAAGGTCACACAGCTAGTAAATGTCTGAGGCCAGATTTCAACTCAGGTCTTCCTGACTCAAGGCACATAGCTCTATCCACTGAGCCACCTAGCTGTCCCTATCATGGGAGACATAGTATTTTGTTTTCTGTATCTAAGTTTTTTGGCATTTTTGTATCCCATGGAATTTTCACAAGACACATAAAAACTAAAAGTTTATCTATTTCATTGCTTTTCCTACATGTTGGCATGTTTGATAAGAATTAAGGAGTCAGTTTTACAGAGGCTGGAGTAAGATGTTGAATTTCCAACTTTTCAAAGGCATTTTATCACTCTACAGCAGCAAATGCTACCAGACATTTCCCTTACCATAAAATATGTAAGTGTTCTCTGGCCTCTAGTAACAAGCATAAGTTAGGAATAAACTAGGGACATATGCATATGTTTTTCTTTAGATATTAGTACTTTCTCCATTTTATTTTGTAAGAGAGAATTTTCTTTGCGCAACCATGTCCTCACTATCAGTATTTCCAAGGTGAAAGATAGCACAATCACTGAAGTAAGACTCAGAAGATCTAGATTAGATTTTAACTTTGTCACTTACTTTCCTTTCTCAGTGACAGCATCTCCATATTCAGTTAACTCATCTACAAAATGGGCATAACAATATCTGGTTTTTTTTGCTACCTAACTTTCTTGTTATTATGAAGAATAGTGAAATGATACATGTGGGACTATTTGTGATGCTTCAAGAAAAATATATAAAGCCATACACAGCTAGTGTCTGAGGTCAAATTTGAACTCAGGTCTTCCTGTCTCCAGGTCCAAAGCTCTATTTAGTGTACTACCTAGATGCCCTCTAGCAGCTCATACCTAAGGACACGTTATTCAAAGAAAATTTTCAAAAAAATGTTAAGGGGACAAAAACATAAATAAAGTTGACTTTCTCCATCAATCCTATCATGACTCTTCATGGTTATCTCTGTCAGTTTTCCTTTTATTTAAGATTTAGCTAATATGTGAACCTAGGAAGTACCAGAAAGGTAATGTCTGAATCAGAGTAACATGGTAGTATAGTGGATAGAGTGTCAGGCCTGGAGTCAGGGAAGACCTGAATTGAAATTTGGCCTCAGACTCTTACTAGCTATATGACCTAAATGACAAGTCATTTAACCTATTTGCCTCAGTTTCTACATCTATAAAATGAGCTAGAGAAAGAAATGGCAAAAAAACTCAAGTATCTCTGCCAAGAATACCCCAAATGGGATCACAAAGAGTCAAACACAATTAAACAACAAAAATGTCTGAATCCGATTGTAAAAAGAGCACTATAGTCATCAGGATCTTAGGGGTCCAAAAGTTCAAAATATAGCCTCTTTCCCAAAATGAAATATCTTAAAAGGCAGAAGATACTTCATGGTATGATGGCAATAACTTACATAAATGTTTACCAAGGTCATAACCATACAAAAGAAAATTTCAAAAATGATATATTCATAACTCTTAAAATTTTTCAAAGTATTTAACCTGTTATACAAGTTAATCTTTATAATAATTCAATAGGGCAGAGATTCTTATTATTATACCCATTTTACAGATAACAAAATTGGGGCTCAAAGATATGAAATGACTTGCCTAGGATCACACAACTAGTAAGGGTCAGACCTTTTTAATGTCAAAATTAGATGTTCCATAAAAGCTCAGGAAATCTTACAGATCTTGGACTTTACATGACAGGCTGTCTCCATTAGGTTTGAGAGCAGGTGATTGTTTAGGAAGTAGCAGTTATACAATGCCCTGCTCTTTCTGTACCCTAGAATATGTTTTTATGTCCTTAACATCTCTTTGAAGATTTTCTCTCAATACACTTTCCTTAGGTATAAAATGTTATTGGGCATCTAGGTGGTACACTGGATAGAGGACTGGACCTGGAGGTCCAACAATTACTATATAGGTACAAACTATAAAAGATGACATTTGAATCAAAAGCCTTTTAAAGCCCCAAATCTTTGACCATTTCGTCTTGACCAGATATTTACAGGTTTTGTATTTATAAATTTTCAATCACATACCACCCAGTCATCCACTCTTAGCATTTTGCCATTTCATTGCCCCTTAAAAATAACACCCCCCTCCCCCATCAGACCTCTGGAGAACATTTCTCTTCTGTACCTCCTGAAAGTTAATCCATTCGTTTTTGGAACTCTGCCCTGAGACTGAGCTTTCTTGATTGATGAGTAAAATGAGTGAGTAAATACTCACCTAACTCACTTTATCTAGTTGCCCCAGAATAGATGATGTTTCATATCCCATTTACACATCTAACCCTAAGCATTTTGCCATCTGCCTTCTGTGAATAAATGCCAGCTTCCCCCACCTCAGACAGAAACAAACACTTTATACTACTCATGGAACAGTAATCAATACTACTATAGCAGGGAATTGATTAGGAGCCCTGATCAAATGAGTCTCCTCCTCATCCCCATTTCTCCTACACACACATACCCCAACATTCTTAATCAAATTGTAGAATGTTAGGGGCAGATAACAACAGACTGTGAGAAGACAGGATTGGGTCCATTCAGATTTTGAAGTGGTCCATTTGCACTCTGTAAATCATTTGCCACTTTGCAACTGTGGCCAACGTATGGAAGTGTTTATATTTCTTTTCTCCTTTAGAGAGTGTGAGAAGTTCCTTAATTAACTGAAAAGGGAGATAAGATTCTGTGATATGCCTCAGCAAGCCAAAATTCTGACTACTGAAGCTTAAGCTGTGTCTCTACAGAGACCTGGAACTCTGATAAGAATAAGCAAATCTCAGTCAGACTTCTTGCAGATGCTAACATACAGGCTTGTGGAGATCTGGCATAGTAAGTCAGAAGAAGGAGGTTTGCAGATGTCAGTTTTTGGAAAAGGAAGAAAGAAAGCCACCTCAAGGACAAGAAATGAAAGATCTAGTGTCAAAGGAAGAGGCAAATGGGAAGAGGGGGTAATTATTTCTTACCAAGGAATCAACTGACTTCAAATTATAGATTTGGTAAAACAAGGCAACACTTAGATGTGTATGGATATGTTTCTTCTTAACAAAAAATAAATTCTATTGTTCATAGCTGTGGAGGATGCATGTGTCATCAGTCCAGAGAAAAGTTACAGGAGAAAAAATGTAATGCAAGTGAATGAGATACAGGGAAATATGAAGCTTGAGAAGTTTAGGAGGTAAATTCATCTGTCCTCTTCAGAAAGCTGGAAGAATAGGAAAATAGTGTCTCTGAAACTGTAGAAATTTTACTAAGATGTTGTCAGGTTTTTTCATCTTGCTTTCCTTTGTTTTAGAAAACAATTTAGGTGGAACAATTTTAATCTGATAACTCCTTGTTATAAGACTGCTATGGATAAAAGCATGGCCCTTATAAATGAACTATTTTTTATAATGTGCTTAATATCTTTGGGATATTAAAAACCTGAGTGAGGGGGAAAGAGCCAAAATAGGCATCAATACTGACTTGAGCTGTTCTCTAGAAAGTTTTGATTATAGGATGTTGCATTTGAAGAGATGTAGAGTTATATGCCATTGTGTAATAGAGAGCTATTTTAGTATTAAGGGTTAAAAGTAAGGGAATTGCTAGAAAATCTATCTTAAGTTCCTCTTGTCTATCCTATTCTGCCCCTAGACAAATGTAACCATATTAAGATCTGTCTTTTCTAATGCCCTATTCCAATTCTCTCCAGTATATTTTTGACACTTAATTATAGTATACCTTGTACTCTTCTTCCATTTTTACATATGTTAACTATAACTAGCACCTTTTGATCCCAAGATAGGTGGCATAAAATATGCCCTCAAGGAAAAATCAGTTAAGAGGGAGGCACACCTCTCTATTACTTTCCATAGCTTTCTGGGCCTGTGCACACCAATCTCTAGTACCTAGAGACTGCTACTATGGAGGTCCCACAATGTCACTCCCTTGCTCAATGAAGTCCATTAACTTCCTTTTGTGTTCAGAGTCAGACATATAGTTGCCATTTAAAGCTCTTCATAACCTTCATGATATCTCCAGTCTTCTTACACTTAACTCCTCTGACATGCACACTTCGATTCAGCTACATTGTCCTTCTTCCATTTCCTCTAACATGGCATTCCATTTTCTCTCTCCAAGCTGTTGTATTGGCTCTTTTCTGTGCTTGAAATACTCTGACCCTTTGCCTCTGTATTAGCATATTTGACTTCAAGATTTAACTCAAATGCTATCTTCTTTAGAAAAACTTTTCACCCAGCTGCTAATGTCTTCCTTTTCAGTTGACCTTCCATCTATTCTGTATATATGGTGTACAAACCTAGTACTTATTTTCTTTCTGTTAAAATGTGAACTCCTTGAAAACAGGGATTATTTGTTGTTGTGGTCTACTTAACATAGATCCTGGCACATAGCAAGTATTTAATAAATTTGTTGACTAACTCACTGATTAGAGCATCCTTGAAAGGAAAATGGGAGTAGGCACAGGGAGGCAAGGTACCTGTATTGTACTTGTCAGGAGGACACAATTCTTCTGCTAGCTTTCTATATTAACTAATCATTTGTGCTAACCACGTGCTAAGTTCAATTATTTCTGTCTATGGAGAACTACAAAGTGCTATCAGTACTAGCTCTTTAAATTTTAGCATCCGAGACAAAATTCTGTTTATTCTTCTCTCCTATTTCTTTTATTTCTCCTCTAATAAGAAGGTAAGCTCCTTTGAGACTAAACAATGTCTCAATTTCTATTCTATACTCAGTAGCCTTTGCTACTTAAAAAGCACTTTGCAAATAGTTTGAGCTGAATTGAGTTGAAGTGAATTGAATTCATAATCTTCATAATCTTGCATTTGAATCTAAATGTCAATTTCCTTAGAATGAACTGGATTAGATTTTTCATACTTATTTTTACCACTGCTTGCATTAAACATCTCCTTAGATATTGATATTGACTGTTAAAGCTAACAGCCATGAAGCTTAGAAGAACTTTTAAGTGTCAAATTGATTTTTTTAGGGATTCAAGGATATTTCTCTTGAGAGGTTTATGCACGGAGGAGCCAATGTGACAGGATTCCAGTTAGTAGATTTTAATACACCCATGGTGACCAAGCTCATGCAGCGCTGGAAAAAACTAGATCAAAGAGAGTACCCAGGATCAGAAACACCTCCCAAGGTATGGGCTTTTAGTATTTATACTGTTGATGCATTTTCTGTTTATAACAAAAATAACTGAATACAATTGGACTGGTAATACTTCAAATATCCTTTTTTTCTGATAACTCCATGCACTGAAGATAAATAATATTTTGCTACCTAAATGGCATTATATAATACGCTGATTTCTAAATTTAAGCTTATAATACTCTATTAGAAATTTGACTCAGGATTCCTGGGCGGTCAAGAAAACTGAGTTCTCATACTGGTTCTATCATTTCACCTCTCTAGGCATCACTTTCCTCATCTATAAAATTAGGGAATTAGAGTAGATAATAGTGTCAGTAATAAAAATTGCTTGTTTTATGGAGTGATTTAAGGTTTACAAAGCACTTTACATGTATTATCCCATTTGATCCACACAACAACTCCATGATGAATGTGACATAGGTATTATTATGCCAAAGAAAAATTAAATTCTTGGCCATGGATTTAACTTCTGAGCTGTGATTATCCCTAGGGTGTCTCATTCCTCTTGATTTGCAACACTCTAATACTCAATAGTTTACCATCAAAATTATTTGCTCTGAAAATAAATACTTCCTTTTACCGATCTAATAGTTGCACAATTGGGTGTGATTTGTGCTCTTCAAGTTGTTTTCAGTTAAATAATTTCAGTGCTAAAATCTTCAATGAATTTTCTCTTCTCAAAAAACCCATCTTCTTATTGTGCAATTTATTTACAAGTAACAGAAAATAAAATTGAGAAGTCAGTAGAAATATGATACACAAAAAGACTATCATGCCTCAGTTTATGTATCTAATTTACAGGAATAATTTGGGTGCTTTATTTTTAAGACATATCATTCAGGTTTTATACCAATTTATATCCAGTGGGTTGAAGAATTGCCAATCATGAGCATCAATTCCTTCCTGAAAAATGTTATGACCTGATTCAAATTCTCCAGAAAAGAAATAACTGGGGAAATACAACAGCTGTCTTCAAATATTAGAAGTGCTGTCTTGTGGAATAGTTATCTGACTTGTTATATGTAGTTCAAGAGGACAAAACTTGTACCAATGGGAAAAAGTTACAGGGAAGGAAGTTTTTACTCAACATAAGAGCAGCACTTAAACCCAGGGCCCCCAAACTCTGTGATTATATAGATCAGTTCCAATCTCAGGGGCAGACCACAAATTTCACTCTGACTCACTTTTCATCCACCCAGAATTTAGTCTGGGGATATTTCCAAATATAGCTCATAACTAGGTCTCTGAATATGTAGGTAAGAATTTCTCCTTTTCCTACCCCATCCCCAGATTCTACAAGCACTAAATGTAACAATATGTTTATCAGGCACAGGATAGATTTTATGTAAACATACACAAAAGAGTCCATAAACAAATGCAGAAAACTTTTTACAGAATCAAAATAACCCATAAGCAATTGATAACCACCTCAAACCCTCCAAAATGGCAAAAATAAAATTATTAAAACCAATGAAATTCAGTGTTGATGGGCTCATGGAAAAATAATCCCTTTATTCAGTGTTAGTTGAATTGCAAATCTGAGGGAAACTGGGAGCAATCTGATAACACACAGTAAAATTACCAAAAAATATCATAACTTTGACCCAATAATGCTGCTGATGGTGAGATTATTTTAGAAAAAATAAAGCAAGGAAAAAGCTCTAGATATTTAATTTTTTCACAGAAAAATATTATATTCAATTGCAAAAACACTGAAAGCAATCTACATGCCCCCAAATAGGGAGATAATTAAATAACTTATGGTATATCAATGAAACCATGTAATGAAATATAATTAAGACAAAAAGTATAAGAAATACAAAAATATCTAAAAAGGTACTTTTAAAATAATATAACTTTAAAAAATCAAAGAATGGAGCATTGGGGTGGCTAGGTGGCACAGTGAATAAAGCACTGGCCCTGGAGTCAGGAGGACCTGAGTTCAAATTTGGCCTCAGACACTTAACACAAAAACTAGTCATGTGACCTTGAGCAAGTCACTTAACCCTAATTGCCCTCCAAAAAGCAAAGAAAACAAAAAAAAAAGGAATGAAGCATCCACTAAGTATGTTTATATAAGGAAAAGTGAATAAGAATGAATAGATAAGCAAGCCATATGAGAATTTGCATGGAGTGACTAAAAAAGTAATATGATACTCTATGTATCAAAATGATTAATTTAACAACTACTGATAGTTATATTCATGTTCAATGCAGTTTTCTAACAAAACACTGATTTATTTTAAAAGAGAGAAGAGTTATATGAAAATATTTTGTAACCACGAACATAAGTTATTATCATCATTGTTGTCATTAAAACCTCCTTTTCAAAAGGAAAAAAAAATTTTTAAATATAATTTTCCATAATGACTGCTCTTTGGGTTTGATGATTCATTTAATTCTAAATCCATATTTCTGTACTATTATCTAACCCACATCTCTCCATCTTGTCCACAAAAATAGTTTGAGAGAATTTGGCAATGCTTTACTAAAATCTAGTTAAACTCTATTTACAAATTCTCCCTGGTATATAACTAGGAACATTGTCAAATTGTCACATACACACACACACAAAAATTAAGTTATCTGGCAAGAATTGCTCTGAGTTTTTTGTTTTTGTTTGGGGATGGAGAGGATGACCTGTTCTTAATAAGGCCACATTATCCCTATGTGATCACAGCTTACTTTTCTAAACCCTCCCTTTAATGATATGTACTAATGTTTTCAGAAATCAATGTCAAATTTACTCATCTGTAGTTATAGTCTCCTCCCCAACCCCTCCATTTTTTTCAAGGATTACTCTCTAAAAATGTCTACAAGCACTGAAATATATTATGACACTCATTAAATGATGTTTCTTTGACTTCAGTTGAATGACAAAACCAAATTTTCTTTTTGCTTCTGTGAGAAGAGTCCATAATCATTTGTTTGCCTCTAAATAAGTCACGTCTCCTGTAGCTGCAAATTTGTTATCTTTTTGTTTCATTTAAAGCAAGAATGACAAGTTTGGGGGTTTATAGCTGGTGCAGTGAATAGAGCACCAGCCCTGGAGTCAGGAGGACCTGAGTTCAAATCCAGCCTCAGACACTTAACACTTCCTTAGCCATATGACCTTGGACAAGTCACTTAACCCCAATTTCCATGCCTTCCCCCTGCAAATAGGAAAAAAAATGATAAGATTTAAGTGATTCATTCCTCAAGAAGTATGTGCTTTTCTTCATTATTGAAAAAGGATTTCACATTTAGTGTACTAACAACTAAGTTAATGTTTGTAAATAGTCTAAAAATTGTGTGATTCCCAGAAGTCTATGTTCCCCTTTCTGCCACGTCTTAAGCCTAAGTGAAGCACATGGAACTTAAGGCTGTTCTGTATTTTTTCTTAGTTTCTATCAACAAATTCATCACCAAGTAGCCAACCTTTTGATGCTGTAACTTTCAGGCTCTAGTTAGATTGGTATGTGGGAAATAGACATTGTTGACAGGACAAAAGCAAAGCCTTCCCATCGTTGTGGAAACTGAGCTTGCCAAAGCTTATTCCCCATTGGCATAATCTTCAATCAGTTTATCAACAAGAATTTAAGTGCCTAATATGTGCCATACACTGTGCTAAGTGTTAGAGATACAAGTACAGGGAATTAAACAATGTTTACTTGCAAGCCATAGTAGACAGTGTTTAGATTTAGAGTCAGAGAGACCTAGGTTCAAGAACTGTCTCTGATATTTAATAGCTCTATAATCCTGAACAAATTCTGATCTCCCTGAGCTTCATGACCCTTACCTCCAAAAGCAGTGTTGGACTGGCCCCTAAAGTCCATTATACCTCAAAATCCATTATTTTACAATCTTGTGACTTCTCCAGGAAGTCCCATTTTTGCCATCATCTTAAAGTTCTACACATTCCTAATGGCATCCTGTGGTTTGAATTCCCCTTTTGAAAAAGAAATGAAATCAGAATTGTGAAATGAAATCGGGATTGATTAGGCAGATGATATTCTAGCATTCTAATTAGTCCCATTTTCACACCACAAAGAATCAAATGGTGATCCATACTAATGGTACTACTCTGAGGATCTGGATCCACCTTATAAAGGAAACAACTGGTGTTGCTCGACAGGCACACCCCTTCCAAA
Organism: Petaurus breviceps papuanus; assembly: GCF_028583685.1. Classification (NCBI taxonomy): domain Eukaryota; kingdom Metazoa; phylum Chordata; class Mammalia; order Diprotodontia; family Petauridae; genus Petaurus; species Petaurus breviceps. Next base: position 15,292,225 of record NW_027187419.1, on the reverse strand, counting down.
CAGAGTCACATCATCCAAATAACTCACAGTTATAACGGAGTAAAAAATCAGCACCCTTACTCCTCTGAATCATGGCTTTAAGTCCCCTGCCACACTTCCAACTTTAGGAGTCATGTACTCGATACTCTTCTCTCTCCAAAGAACCTTGCTCTGACCAGGAACTGCCCTTCTCTTGATAGAAAGTTGCGATCTGGGACTCTAAACCTTGGAGTTGCTAGAGAGGAAAGACATAAAGTAGATCATGCCCAGGAAGTTCCCTTCATCTTCCTATGAGGCAAGGTTCTAGGATCAAGTATTTCCTTATCTGATAGGTGGCTGGATTCTAAACCCCTCAATTTTAGGGTTTCTAAAGAGGAATGTCCAGAGTAGGAAATCCCAGTACTTGTCCATAAACTGAACTCTGAATCATATAGTAACCCTCTTCATGGCTGCCACAAGGAGGAAAGCTTCAATATTTTGCCACTATCAACACAGGACTGGTTATCAAAGTAATCTCAATACTCCATGACTGTCTTAGGTACTGAAATAATGGAAAGCATTCTAACCTCTCTCAGCTATCTAAATTTCAGTAGTGGGTCACTCGGTTATACCTCACATCAGTTTTTTTTTAAGTTATGAAATGGAAATCATGTAAGCCTGAACAAGCTGATAAAAATTAAATTGAGCATGGAAGGAACCTTCAGAAGTCATCTAATTAATTTATGTTTAGGCAAGAGTACACTTAAATCATCTAATACAAACTGAAATTTCCTGCATGCTAAAAAAAAAATGGGAAAAAATAGAATCTATAACCACATTGTGTAGCCTATTATGATGGTTAACAATCCCTTCCATCACCAAACTGGTATTTAAGCTTTCTTGCTCTTCTTATTACAGAGCAAAGCTGTTTCCCATCCCACATGTAAGAGCTCTTTATATACCTGAAGGAGTGTTAGTAAAGCATAGAAAACTCCCAACTTTCCTTTCCCCGTGAGGAATAATTCCAATACCTCCAACCCTACCTTATGTCTTTTCCCCCAGTACATTACTCATCTTGGTGGCTGCTCTCCAATCCCCATATGAGATCTTTAAACCCTTCTTAAAGGATGACAATAATAAAAGCTAGCATTTGTATAGAACTTTAAGGTTTGCAGAACTTTGCATTTTCTCTTCAACAACCTTGGGAGATATATGCTATCATTATCCTCATTTTGCAAATTAGGAAACAGAGACTGACAGATGCCTAGAGTCCAACAAGCTAATATGTGTCTGATGCTAGATTTGAACTTATCTTACTGACTCCAGGTTCAAAACTCTATCTGCTGCACCACCTTGCTGTACTTTCTTTACTAGTGAAACTTTGAGAAGTACATACCCCTTTAATTAAAATCTAGTTTATGCAGTGGATACTACATATTTCCTGAGTGCCACATACATTTTTATGCATTCTTGCCTGATGCTTGATTTTTATCTACAATATTAAGCTGACATTATTTCCTCACCATTTTTTCAAACCATGTTGATCTCTGCTTCCCCCTAACTTTGTCTATAAGGTGTATTTTGACATTTGACAGGAAGATAAGTAGACAGAGACAGGGAAAAGTGGAGAGACAGAACCAGATAGGCAGAGACCAAGAGAAACACAAAAAGAGACACAGAGTTTCTGTGACCAAAAAGTGATCATCACCCTGGTCAAGGGCCCCTCTAAACTTAGGCAATCTCTTAGACACACAGATAAATAGTCATCTCTAACTAGGTCCCTACCTGAAAGTTTTCCAACTTTGCAGAACCTGCCTTTAGGAACCCAGAATCACTTTTATACCACTATGAGGCATTACAGTAGGGCTATAGCAAATGGATGTTTCCACATATTAGTATCATTTTCATTAACAAACAACTAAGAAATCTTATTATCTACTTTAATATTTAAAATTCTTTTACAGAGGCTTTTTAAATAGTTCCTCAAATTTACTCTTTTTTCCCTCAAATCTCTTTCTTGAAGAATATTTCCTTATTGTACTCATGTTTTGTTCATTCCTTTTTATAATGAAATAAGAGATTTAGAGCTGGAAGGAACCTTAGAGATAATAAATTTTTCTTAGGATGAGAGGCACTATGGTATGATAGTTACCTTTGGATTGGTGAGACCTGCAATCCTACTTCAGATAATTTACTAACTGTATGATTATGGCCAACTCACTCAGTATCTCTGATCTATTTGTAAAGTATAGAGAGGTAGCATAATACAAAGAGCTGACCTTGTAGCCAGAAAGACCTGAATTCAAATTCTGCCTCTGACATAATGATTATACTTCCCCAATATATAACATATCCTTGTAGTATTATAGCAACTGTTTTATAAGTTGCAGAGAAGGTTCCAACTAGTATTAATAAAGGAAGTTTTTTTTTCATCTGACAATTGTTTACACTAAAGAAATCACAACCCAATCTCTAACTCTAATAATTCTACTATCTACCTTGCAGAATGGTTGTGAGGAAAGAGCTTTGTAACCTTGAAAAACTATAAAACTGGGTTGTTGTCTTCATTAATTTTCATTATTATTGTTATTATTGTTGTTATAATAAATTGACTGCTACTGAGTTATGGTCATTTTCCAAGGTTTCCTTCTCCCTATAAAATTTCATGTTTTTCTTTCCCTTATTTGCAAATATCAAAGCAAAAATAATTCCACCTTTACCTTCTTCCTTTCCTTTTATACCAAAAAATACTCCAGGACTTCTTTAATTATGTTTGTTTTCTAAATTCCATAGAGTTAAAAGCAAACAAGTTCTAAACATAATATGTTGGCAGTATTGGTCAGCTTTTCAAAGATTATTCCATCCCATTACATTTGGAATCCATTAATTAGAGGGAATGGAGATTAGAGGATAGAGAGATGGCCTTGGAGTCAGAATACATGAATTCAAGTGCTACCTCTGTGAAATACTGGCTGTGTCATCTTAGACAAGCCAATTAACCTCTCAGTATCCCCAGGTAATGTTCTAACATTATCAGTTATAGAAAAGGTAAAGATATGAATTGATACAAGTTTCTTATAGAGAACTATGCTGATAAAATCGCTGGTAAAAAAAAAATACATTCTCACTAAAAGTTCTCCTTTGCTCTTTTCTACTTTCAATTTAACTCAGTGGTTTTTTTTTGTTTACTTACTTTCCATTACCTTCTTCCTGTCTACTGAGGTTTGTCCTTAAGGGAAAGATTGAGTAATGATTATTATAACAGAATACTGGAAAGCAATTGGTTTGGACTTTGATTCTCAGCTACAGCCAAACCTTATCATATGACCTTGGAAAAGTGACAGCCTTTCTGTCCCTACACAGTTGATATATACAAAAACTCACTGATCTAACTGTTAGATACCTCAGTGACATAGAGTGGTGCCCAGATCTTTATTTTCCAAGTCAGACTTTCTATTCCTAAATGAAATCTTGCCAAAATTTTAGCTATAACTTGCTTCTGACAAAATTTTCTCCAACTTAACTTTCCCAGTTGTCATCCTAGATTTTATTCAAATAAATATCAATTTAATAAATCTGAGTACTGTTTTTGCTAATACCCAAAATATATCAAACAGGAAAGATAATTTTAAAAGGGCAGCTAGTTCTGAATCTGTCATGTTTCTCTGCTTTCTTTAGTAGCTTAGCATTTCATTCTATTATTCAGATTATGAAGAGATATTTATATTCTCAGAACTGGCTGTATTTCAGTGATTTAAATATATAACATTAAGAATCTAATAGAAACCTATATGAAACAATATTCTTAGAGTAGTGGTAAGTATTGTCTTATGACTTAGCTAATAAAGTTTGAAAACAGAAAATTACATGTATTTTACCTCTAATATAAATGTGAGTCAGAATCAGTGTTTCATCGGTTGTATAACTGAATTTTAGATATGGAGGACATAATACTTCATGTAATGAAGCCGTCAAAAACTTTCCAGCTTTTTTGTGACATAGATTTTAATAAGGTTATAATTATTTTCCTTTGGTTAGTACACATCAGCTCTGACATATGATGGGGTGCTTGTGATGGCAGAAACTTTTCGTAATCTTAGACGACAGAAAATTGACATTTCAAGGAGAGGGAATGCTGGAGATTGTCTGGCGAATCCTGCTGCACCCTGGGGCCAGGGAATTGATATGGAAAGGACACTCAAACAGGTAAACTGCAATTTTGTAAATCATATTTTATTCCCATTTCTTGCTCCACATTGTTCCAGGAAGACATTGGGGTATATATCAACATGTAAAGCATGCATGCATACATATATATATGTACATATATATTTGTATATATATATATATATATATATATATATATATATATATATATGATCAACTCCCCTTTAATACAGTTCAGTAAGAGTTTTTTGATAAATTTTCCAAATAAAAGAGAATGCCAAAACAGTGAAATGGGCCACACATACATTAAAATGTAATTCTTAACTAGGTCTGAAGTATAATGTAACCTTGGGTCAAGTTTCTTACATTTTAAAATCAGATTTAATATGCCTTGCTTTTTAAAAAAATTTTATGAGAATGAAATATATTTGCAATTCTCTGAAAATTTAATAACAAAAGTGCTTATTAAGAAAACAGAATAGGGCGCTCGCGGCGGGCGGCGGCGCGGACACGGACGCGATTTCTCTGGAGTGGAGGTGGTCGCGGTAGCGGCTGGAGCGGGTTCTGGCCCCTACCCTCCTCCGCTCCCCCTCTTCCCCCCCTCCCCTTCCGAAGAGGCAGAGTCAGGCGCAGAGAGGCGGGCGACAAGTTCCAGGTACTCCATTGCATTTTTTGGACTGCTCTACTTCTTAGTAGAATGTAAACTCTGTTAGGATAAAGACTCATAAGGGCGGAGCCAAGATGGCGGAGGAGAAGCATGACCTTCCCCCGCTCTGGCTTCCACCCTCCCCAATCCATGTAAAAAGGGGACTCTAAACAAACTTTGGAGCTGCAGAACCCACAAAATGACACAGAGAAACTAACCTCCCACTGAGGACAGCCCGGCAGGCTGGCAGGAATCGGCCAGCGCAGCGCTCTGGGAGCCGAGCCCAGCCCACGCCGAGGCTTTAGCCCCAGGGCGGGCCTGACCAGTCGCCTGCCAGAGAGACTCCAGATCAGCAGCAGCTGTGGCCGTTTCCAGATTTATCAATACATAGATGCAAAGGACAAGGTGAGAGGCCAGTGCAGTCTGGACTTTGGGACCTAGGAAGTGGGAGTGCGTGGCTTTTACCCCCGGAGCGAGAAACTGCTGAGACTCCAGCACAGCCTGCCAGTGCCACGTGGCAGCTTCAGCTCCTGGCCTGCAGAGTGTAGGGGGACCAAGCACCAGTCTGAGGGGTCATCGCTCTTGCTTTAACCTGCTTGGATCTGGATTGCAGTCTAGGGTGGAGGTCCTGGGGAGGGTGTCCAGCTTGCCAGAGCATGTGGAGACCTCAGAGAGGGCACCCATCTAATACCTCCAGCAGCTGAGAAAACCCCAGTTTTTGGGATGAAAACTCCCCTGTCTGGTGGCAGAGTCCTACTGTGGCAAAAAGCCCAAAAGTCAAATCATTGAGTGGCAAAATGAGCAGGCAAAGGAAACAAAGCAGACAGAAGATTCCAATGTTACACTCCTATTTTGGGGATAAGAAGGAGCAAGGCATGGAACAGGAGGAAAACAGTGAAGTCAGAACTCCTGCACCAAAAGCTTCAAAGGAAAATACAAGCTGGTTACAGGCCATAGAGGACCTTAAGAAGCAGATAAGAGAAGTGGAGGAAAAATTGGGAAGAGAAATGAGAACAATGCAAGAAAACTATGAAATGAGAGTCAACAACCTGACTGAAGAAAATAATACCTTAAAAAACAGACTGACTCAAATGGCAAAGGAGGCTCAAAAAGGCAATGAGGAGAAGAATGCCTTAAAAAGTCGAATTTGCCAGATGGAAAAGGAATCTCAAAAGCTCACTGAGGAGAATCATTGCTTCAGAATTAGATTGGAGCAAATGGAAGCTAATGACTTTATGAGAAATCAAGATGCTGTTAAACAGATCCAAACAAATGAAAGAATAGAAGGCAATGTGAAATATCTCATGGGAAAAACCACTGACCTGGAAAATAGATCCAGGAGAGATAATTTTAAAATTATTGGACTGCCTGAGAGCCATGACCAAAGTAAGAGCCTGGAAAGCATCCTCCAGGAAGTTCTCAAAGAAAACTGCCCTGATGTTTTAGAACGAGAGGGCAAAACAGAGGTTGAAAGAATCCACTGATCACCTCCTGAAAAAGATCCCAAAAAGAAAACTCCTAGGAATATTATAGTCAGGTTCCGGAATTCCCAGATTAAGGAGAGAATATTACAAGCAGCCAGGAAGAAACAATTTGAATATTGTGGAAACACAATCAGGATAACCCAGGATCTGGCAGCTTCTACACTGAGGGATCGAAGGGCCTGGAATGTGATATTCTGGAGGTCAAGGGAGCTGGGATTAAAACCAAGAGTCACCTACCCAGCAAAACTGAGTATCATGTTTCAGGGGAAAATATGGTCATTCAGTGGAATACAGGACTTTCAAGCATTCTTGCTGACAAAACCAGAGTTGAATAGAAAATTTGACATTCAGATACAAGAAGCAAGAGAAGCATGAGAAGGTAAACAGGGAAAAGAAATCATAAGGAACTTATCAAAGTTGAACTATATTTTTTTTGAAGCAATCGTGGTTGAGTGGCTTGTTCGGGGTTGCATGGCCAGTTATTGTTTCTGGGTGTGGTGCTGAGTGTCTGGGCCCAGATTTGATCAGGGTCGTCCCGGCACTGGAGCTGGTGCTCTTGCTCGCTGAGCCACCTGGCCAAAGTTGAACTATTAACATTCCTACATGGAAAAAACAATAATTGTAACCTATGAAACTTTTCTCAGTAGTTGAAGGGATTAGAAATATATATATATGTATGTCTTTATATGAGGGTATGCGGGCATATGAATACATATGTGAATGTGTGTATATACGTTTACAGGTATACATAGATAGAGGGCACGGGACCAATTTAACAGGAAGGGATGATACTTAAAAGGTGAAATTAAGAGGTGAGAGGAATATAATGAGAGGAGATGGGGAGAGACAGAGTGGGGCAAACTATCTCATACAGAAGAGGCAAGGGAAAATGGTTACAATGGAGGGGAAGAATAGGAAGGCAAAAGGGAATAGGTCAACCTTATTCCTATTTTGTCTGGCTTGAGAAGGGAGGGAAATACACACTAAATAGGGGATCTCACCCTCCAGGAGAATAGGGGGGGAAGGGGATGTGAGGGGGGATGATGGAAGGGAGGGCAGGCTGGGGGGGAGGGAAGTTGGAAGCACCCACTTTTGAAAAGGGACAGGATCAAAGTAGAGAATAGAACAAGTGTGAGGTGGGATAGGAGGGAGGGAAATATAGTCAGTCTTTTACAATACATCTACTATGTTATTGTTTTGCATTAGCCACACATGTACAACCTATACTGAACTGCTTGTCCCCCCAGTGGGGGTGGGTGGCAGGGGGGGAAGGGAATGAATCTGGAATTGAAAGTTTTAAAATCAAATATTCAAATATATATATATATATGTGTGTGTGTGTGTGTGTGTGTATACATACTATTATTAATACCATCTTACATGTAATTAAGAAAAAAGATATACAGGCACTGAGGCATAGAGATCCACTGGAAAAGTTGAAATGGGTATGGGAGAAAATATGGGAGAGAGCAGATTGGAGGTGGGGATATCCTGTGGGACTGCTGTTTTGGGGGGATGGGTGGGGGAAAAACGGGGAGAAAATCTGTAACTCAAAATCTGGCGGAAACGAATGATTTAAATCAGCAGTTAATAAAGCATTTAAATTTAAAAAAACAGAATAAAAGGAAAATTGGAGTAAACTTACCTTGAATGTGTTTTTTTTAATTTAGAAGCTAAATTTCAAAGAAAATTATATTTAAATTATTCTTTGATTATTGGAGTTTTAAAGTTTTAAAATTAGTGATGAGGGTCATAACAGGACACAAAAGATGTGTTAGAATTAGTTAATCCAGGTTGTTGGTAGATAAATGGCTGACATTATGCAGTAAATTACAAGCAAAACTCTTTTTCTGACTTTATATGAGAGTAGTGATAAGGAAGAATCATATAAGTACAAAAGGAAAAAAAATTGAAAGAGCAAATGAAACTTTGTTAAGACTTTTAAATGTGTTAAACTTCACAGATATATAACAAAAGTACAAGTTCATGAAGTTTGGCATTACTGTTTCAGATCATACCCACCAGTCAGTTCAATTATACTTGGTAATTTCAGTATTACTGTTGAGCAGTGATGACTCCCTGATACATGAGTATATCTATGGTTTTGTTTTGTCTTCTTTTCCTTTGATTCATAGGTTCGAATTCAAGGGTTGACAGGAAATGTTCAATTTGACCATTATGGACGAAGAGTAAACTACACAATGGATGTATTTGAACTGAAGAGCACAGGACCCAGAAAGGTGTGCTTTGAACAATGAAGAGTTTGTACTTTTTTGGTCACAAATTGCATATTTCCATTTCTAAAAAATATTCTATTCAAACTCTCTTTTCTTTGTGAAACTTACATGCAATCATGCTTTTATGAAATCTTCTGATATTAATTTCATTGTTTTAGCATAGTAGTGGTCTTCAACCTTTTAGTCATAAAGAAGTCAGGGAATTGTGGCTTTTAGCCCTGGAAGGCAGAACTAGGTGGAAGTAAAAGGAAAGCAAGCAGATTCCAATTAAAAATAAGTAAAAAAAACTTCCTAAAAATTACAAGGTATCCAAAGTAGAATGTGCTACTTCAATAAGTTCCCTAACAAAGATAGAAAACAACTTTGGTAATTCTGTAGATAAGAATGAGTATCTGGACAAAAATTTGAATTTGTGATATGTAAGACCAATTTCAACTCTTAAGTCTATGGATTATTTTTAAATTCTATGACAGATGTTCCAGTGTAAGTGGAATAGAACCATTATTCTGTATATTGCCCATAGAAACTTAATTATGCCTTTTTTAATAAAAAGAAACAGGTAAGGATGAGGTTGAAAAATTTGGAGAAAAGAATGATGCTAAATAAGTCTAACTATGAAGATGGAAACATAGTGTACATGAGGGGAGTACCTATATGTTTATGAATATGAACATTCACATATGAAGTTGCTGTAAAAATGTAAAATGATAATTATCTCCCTTTTAAATATGCTAGGATGGTTCCAGATTATTGGGTATTGAGGTAGACAGATATCAGTGAAGTAATTAGAAGTTATATGTTGTATTACTTCTTCCAGGGTCTTCTACTTAGGGGCTTTTAAATATTTTAGGTGGGAAACCTTTACTAAAGGCATGCCTTATAAATAACTACATATAAATAAAAAATCAAAAACTGAATATTTTGATTAACAAGAATTGTTCTAATACTGGCATTGGGAAGAAAATGTGTTGCTAATTGCCACTTAGTATATATGTTGCATTAGTCATATTTTTCCTTAAAGCTGTGCAAATTCCCCAGATTGTAAATATACAAGTGGTTCTAAGTAGATGTTTCTTTTTGAGCCATCAGATTGTGTACTTGCCCTACCAGTCTGATGAGTGTTATGAGCATAAAGTGTTGTAAAGGGACACAAGAATAGGCATGTTGAAAAGGGAGGGGACCAGTAGAAGTTAAAATTCTAAAGATTCAAATGGGGTAACAAGAATAGGACCAAGCATTTCCAATAGTAAGTAGTCCAGGAAGCTTTTAACTCCAGAGAATTGCATCAAAGTCACCAGTGATTTCAACAGTCCTCTATGGTGAGTACCACACAATAAAGCATTTTCTTATGTGACTGATTTCATTAGGCATTATTGTAATAAACCATTTTTGTAAGTTCAAAGTTTTGTAGAAGAACAATCAACATTATTAACATCATCACCTCCAAATGAATTAAGAAACTAAAAAAAAAAAATACATTCTATTCTATGTGAACTCAATTTCAGTTCTGTAAGCATGTACTAAGCAACTACCATATGCCTAACACTGTGCCAGGCTCAGAGACACAAAGAAGAAAAAATGAAAAACAGTTCATATCCTCAGGGAACATAGTCCTTGAAAGATCTTATAATTTGAAAAAGATACAGCGACAGAGATAAATATTGGCTTTTTTTTATTAGATCTGTGGTTTCATTAATGTAAAAACTCCTGGTAAGCAACTTCCTCCAATAACACAAATTAGCCATTTTATTTGCACCTTACATACTTGACAAGCTTCCTGAGAAGCCAATAGATTCAGTGACTATCCCTGGATCACACAAATAGTATGTAGCAGAAGTAGGGTTTGAATGATCTTTCTGACTCAGAGATATCTTTCTTTCCAAGTTTCTCATTCTCTTGCTTACCAAAATCAAAATACTCTCATGTGCCAATTAGAACAACATTATAAGTGTGACATTTTGAGAACTTTTAGAACCACAAGTAGTACTGTGCTCTAATATGTAGGTATCAAGCATACTGCCTCCAACCATAATAGTCCTCAATGTTAAAGTTAGAATATGATTGGGATTAAAATGTAATTGAAAAATATTTGACAAAATAAATAAAAATACAACAAGCATGGGGCGGCCAGGTAGCACAGCGAGTAAGAGCACTGGCTCCAGTGTTGAGAAGACCTGGAGATCGAATCCTGGGCTCAGACACTTAGCACCCACCCAGAAACACCTGGCCGTGTAACCTTGAGCAAGTTACTTAACCCCAATTGCTTAGGGGCAGCCAGGTGGCTCAGCGAGTAAGAGCACCGGCTCCAGTGTCAGGATGACCTGGATCAAATCTGGGCTCAGATACTCAGCACCACACTCAGAAATAACTGGCCGTGTAACCTTGAGCAAGTTACTGAACCCCGATTGCTTAAAAAAAAATACAACAAGCGTAGTTAATGTTAACATGTGGTTTTCTAAGTTGGTATATGGCACACAGAGATCCTTATGTGACATTTAGTGGCCACCTTCTATTTGTTTGATACCAATGCGATAGGAATAGAAAAGTTTGAATAGAAGAACAGGTTTTTCAGTGTTCTAGGTTATTACATGGGACCATGATTGATGATAGCTCATGTAAAAGCACCCAAGGAGTTTTACGTGGTACTGTAAATTAACCTGTTTTAGTTTAATATGTCAATACTTCACAGGAAAGACCAAAGGGAGCATTCTATTGAGTTGACTTTTGCAATTCATAGAGTGTCCCCTGATTTTTTCTTTCATCTCTGTTGAAAACCATCCAATGAACAAGAATTATTAAGTACCTAAGGTATCTAGACATTGTACTAAGCATGTTGAAAAGCTCCAAAAATATTTGAAAGATATATTAATATGTTTTCCTGCCATAATCATTGTAGCACAGTGAACATAGGATCATATAGTTAGAGCTGATCAGAGATTGTCTCCTCCAACTTTCTTACTTAAAAGATGAAGAAACAGCCCCTGAGAAGTTAAATGAAAATGCCATCTTAATTCTTTTATGGATTAGTATATGTTCTAAGCATCAGTATTATGTATATCAAATGTGATATTATATATAGGATTGTAAAATTGAAATGATAAAAGACTTCCCTCTGAATTGGCTCAGGTTCTTCCATGATGGTTCTTTTAAAAAAAATCCCTGATATGAGTTTATGTTCTTATCATTTTTTTTTCTCTCTGAGTGCCCTCAAATTTTAGTCAGTTGGAAGTTACATTTAATAGAGGCTTTATCTATTTTATCTATTATTTATATATTGTCAAACTTGGGGACCAAGTTTTAGACTATGCTTCTTGTCTTCTGAGATTTTTTCCAGTATAACAGAATGAGACTATAATCATAAGTCTTTCTGAGTGGCATCCAGCATCTTTTGCTTTCTTATGACTATGTTCTTAAAAGTATAGAAGACAAGCAAGATGTTAAGGGTGGCTTTGTAAAGTCAGCAGAGAGCCACTCACTGGCAATTAGACTGAAGAAGACTGAGTTTGTATTTCTGCCTTTCCTTTAGACACCTTATACATAGCTAAAGATATCACTAAAGAAACAGAACTAAAAGTAATCCCTAGAGGCTGCTAACTCAGCAATACCCAGACATTATTCACTGACAGACAAAATAAAAAGCCATAGCAAGACTAGCATGTGATTGGAAAAAGTAGCTGACTAAGTGTGATGTCAACATAGTGTCTCTTGCAGACTAAGCTAAAGGTCTATGGAATTTTTTTGTTCAATTTTTTTGCTATGTGCTTAATACTTGAAGGTACCACAAGCAGCGTACCCAATTTATTAAATGCCTCAAAAAAGATACTTGACTAAGTGTCAGGAAACCAGAGTTCTAGTCTCTACCTGGTTACTGACCAGTGGAAGGGACACTTAATATAATGTCAAAAAATTAGAGGTTGAACATGGCTCTTGTACTTAGGATTTGGATAATGTTATTTAATATCTCTAGGCCTAAGTTTTCTCATCTGGAAAATGATGTCGTTGGACTAGGTGAGCTGTAAGATTTCAAAAATTCAATGATTATTTTTATAACACACTGAATATCCAGTAGCAAAGGAGTAAAGTCATGAGATTTACCTAATCAGGCTATTTATTGCATCAGAGTTTGGTTGGCTGGAGTCTGACACATGATGGTATGAATGACTTCATAGCAGCTAGAGCTAGAACTGAGTGCCACAGGCTTTGCTTTAAGCTGCCAAAATTCAGAGGGCATTCATAACATTCATACTCTTTTTGCTATTTAGAAACCACTGAGCTTAGCATTGAGTAAAATAAAAGGAAAATTAAGGAAAACCCTCCTAAATCCTCAATAGAGGAAGTATCCCTAATAAGGACTTTGCTGCATTCTGATTTCTACATCTCCACATGAATTGCCATAGGTACCACAACTGCTTATTATTCCTCTAGTTTTTAGACATATTATCCTAAATACCATTACTACATTTCCTAAGTTACCTCTTTTTAAAATTTCAATATTCATGATAGAAGACCCAAGTTATTATATTGTGGCAAATTAATTTAGCATGACAGCAGACCATTCAAACATACAAAATAGGTCTGAAAACACACACCACAGTCAGAAAGAAGGCAGGAAGGATGGGAAGGAAAAATGTGATAGCATATAAAAAAAGATTAAGATTCTTCAAGCAACCTCATGTAGTGACTTTGACAACAATATCAGAAGACAGATTAATCTGTAGTCATAAATACAATGTCCAGTTGTTTTTTTAAGATATTATTCCATTTGTGGGGCAAAAAGAGTGAAAGCAGTAGGCCCTGGAAAGAAAAAAAATCAACCAAGAAACTTGAAACAACATATACCTTGGGCAGGAAGGAACAGCAGGTCACTCTGACTTTTCATTCCCATATAAAGAGTCATACTGCCAACAGTACAATCTTGAACTGAAAAGACAATTATAAATTTTATGCAGCAAACCCAAAGTTAAATGGGACTGGATAGAAAAGAGAATCAGTAATGGAAGAGAGAGATGGTAATAAATAACAACAAAGTCCAATAGGGTTTCCTGAAAAGAATTATTTCCTGGAATATTGAAGTGTGATTTTAATAGAACTTGAAGCCTGAGAGGAAGAGGTTACAGAGTAAGTTGGGGAAGTGATACACAGTAGATCTTCACAGTCAAATGGCATTAATATACATATCTTGAAAGAAATATGAAGTATGAAATAGGGTAGACCTATCTGTCTCTGCATTTCTATAGCAACTACCAACTTGGGCATTCTGTCAGGAATATTAAACTTTAAAAATGAGCTACCTTAAGAAATGCAGTTGTGGTGAGACTGGGCAATATGTCTGAAAAGTGAGCAATCATTCTTACAAATTGAAAATTTGCTGACATGGGAGCTATCTTTGAAAGCAGATCTTAGAGACAACCCATCAGTTTGTCTGACTTTCTTTTCCATGGAAATTGATTGAGAATCTAATTAAGCCAAATAGGTATTTCTGTAGCCCAGCTCTTAAGAACTGCTGAATTTTCTTGAGTTCCGAGGACACAAGGAGAAATGGTAGAGACCTACTCTGGCTCTGTGTCAAAGGGCATACAGACAATGAATTGATTCCAAGATCTGCTTAGGATTCAAATTTGAAGCTAATCTAGAAAAGGAATAAACTTCTGAGGGCAATTGTGAATCATAACAGACCTCCAGAGGACCTGCCTAGACTCCAGAGGGGATTAAGAATTTCCCAGAGCCCCAGAAAGATAGGAGGAAGTGTAATGGCCCTAGCAGTTTAATCCTAGGCTTTTTTGCGTATATACTTGCTTACATTCCCCTCTGTTGGAGGAAGAAAAGAAATGAAGATTTCTGAAGTCACTTTTCACCCATTTTCATGGTCCCAGGTTTAATGGAGGTAGGCAATCTTCGAAGGTGGTCCTCCAGGCAAGTTATACATGTTTCTAGGCCTCCCCTTCAATACTGACATAGATTCTAAGTCCACTTTCTTCTCTTGCAATGATGCCCGTATTTCTGGTCTCCCATGGTTCTCCAGCCCAGTTATTTAAGTTTCTCTATAACCAAGCAAGCTGACTGTGAAAATATGTAGAGGCACACATATGGAGGGCCCCTGAACTTTCCTTGTTGTCTTGAGGGATCCTGGCTTAACAGGAGAAAGTATCAGGTGTGTGTTTCCTTATTTTAATTAACTGCCCTTCAGAAATGTGCTTCCATAGAATAAAAATGGATCCCCAGAGGCCATTTTTTTAAGCAATTGGGGTTAAGTAACTTGCTCAAGGTTACACAGCCAGGTGTTTCTGGGTGGGTGCTAAGTGTCTGAGCCCGGGATTCAATCTCCAGGTCTTCTCAACACTGGAGCCAGTGCTCTTACTCGCTGTGCTACCTGGCCGCCCCCCCCAGAGGTCATTTTTAAATAGAAAATACCAAATTCTTGCCAACATTTGGGGGTGTGTAAAGTCAATATATATAATATAATATGTATATAATATATTTTAATATGTATATAATATAATAAAGTCAATGTGATACCCGTAGCAGCTGCTATGAATATGTATGTGCATTTCCAGGGTAGACTGGCAAAATATAATAAACTCTCTTCCTCAAAGGCAAAACCAAAATATTTATTTGGAGCACCACTATTAGGATACTGGAAGTAAGATTTAGCAAGAAACTCATCGCTAATCCAGAGAGCACTGACATCTTAAGCATTCTTTCTTTCAGACCTCCCCACAAACAAGTTCTCCTTAGCTAAGTTCCTCCCTCCACTCTCTGCTCTGCCTTGCCTGCTGTTTGTTTCAGTCTCACTCTCTGCTCAATTGGGCAAGCTACTCCAACTCATTGGGCTCCATGTGACCCAGGCTTCATGTGACTCAGACTGTATCACAGCTGTGAGCTGGGCCAGAGCTCAGAGCTGATCACATAGGCCTATCAATGGGTGGGGAAGATCTTCCTATTCCGTTAACATTACAGGATATTTCTAGAAAAAAAAAACAAACATTACTTCTAATGCTCTCCAGTGATAGAAGCTCATTCATGGAGAGTAATTGCTTTTGTATCAGGATGTGAATATTGTAAGAACTTCATCAGTGATGAAACCACATCTGAATGGCACCCCACATTTACAATGTAGTCACCATCACAAAATCCTATTATCTGGATAGTGGACTTACCCAAGAAATAGCTGTCAGGAAATGACTGACAGTTTTCCTCCAAGGACTAGTAGAAAGAGAATGGTCTAAAAGGCAGAAATGCCATTAAATCAGGTTGTACACAATATTACTGAACAAATATCAGATTTTTTTTTAAATGATTCACATGGACAGCTATACATCAACAAGTTGCTAAATTGATATTCATTCTCAAACCAGAAACAAGCCATAAGCATCACAATACATATTAAAGAAGATTTTCTGCTCTGTAACTACAACCTGGGAAAGGAGTCGCTCCTATACTCCAGACACTGTCTTAAGCACTTTTATTTTAAAAATGTTTTCTAATTTTATCTTTATAACAACTCTGTGAGGTAAGTGCTATTGTTATTCCCATTGTACAATTGAAGAAACTGAGACAAACAAACGTTAAGTGAGTTGTCCAAGATCATACAGCTGATCAGTGTTTGGGACTGGATTTGAATTCAGATCTTCTTAACTCCAGGCCCAGCACTCAATCCACAGTACCACCAACTTGCCTTCTACCATCATCATCATCCCTAACATTTATAATCTACCTATTATGTGCTAACTTCTTTATAATTCTTATCTCATTTGATCCTCACTAAAACCCATGTAGGCAGATAGCATTATTATCCACATTTTACAGATAAGGAAACTGAAGCAAATAGTAGATAAATGACTTGCTCATGGTCACACAGCTAGTATGTAATTAAGGTCAAATTTGAATTTAGATCTTCCTGATGCCAGGCCCAATGCTCTATCCACTATACTACCTTGCTGCCCATATATACACACCTACACACACACACACACACACACACACACACACACACACAAATAACATCACACAAATGTAAGATAAACAGTTCAGTGCAATACAGCCTAGGGGCTTTAGAATCAGAAAGTCCAACATTTAAGCCCTGCCTCTAATAATTACTTTCTTAACCCTAGATAGGTCTTAGCATGTCACCCTGACTATTTGATAAATTCCGGAGGCTCCCTATTACCTCAAGGATCAAACATGAAATCCTCTCACATTTAAAGCCCTTCACAAACTACACCCTTCCTATTTTTCCAGGCTTCTTATACCTCACTTCCCTCCAGGAGCCCTGTAATCCAGCAACACTAGCTTCCTTGCAAAAGACATTCTATCTCACATTTCCTGAATTTTTACCGGTTGTCCCCATATCTGGAATTCTTTCTCTCTTCATCCTTGCTTCCTAACTTCCTTGATTTGCTTCAGGTCCCAGCTAAAATCCTACTGTCTGCAAGAAGTCTCATTATTACATTAATCCAATGCCTTTCCTTTGAGATTATCTCCAATTTTGTTATATTTTTCTTGTTTGTACACATGCTTGCATTCTTTGATAGCAAGAACTGCTTTTTGACTCTCTGCATTCCCAATGCTTAGCACAGCACCTAGCACATAATAGGAGCCTAATAAATACTTGTTGACTTAACTTGAACAAGCTCAATGCCTCAAGCATCTCTTAAAATCGATAAATTATGAAAAAGTTGTAGATAAGTGGATGGGTTTCCACACTAGGAGGTACCTATGCAGAGCTATCACACGTCCAGAACAAAAATAAACAAATCTGTGCATCCTTTATATTGCACCTATCTCACTGGGTTAATAGAAGGAAAATGCCTTTCAGACTTTAAATAGCAATATAATAGTGAGTTCTTTATTATTGTTGTTTTTATTACTCTGGTGTTTGTATAGGTCATAGTACCTGTTTCTGACATTCTTGTAGGGCTCTCCTTTGCTTCTGTAATGCTTTAGAAGCTTATTGGGAAAAACAGTACCCCCACAACTGATAGAACAAAATACTAATTCCAAACTGGTAGAGCAGATTCATATATTTATTAGAGAAGCAAGCTGTCATAATCACATCAATCAACTCAGGAAAATATGAGTAATAGGCACTGAATATAAACCTGTTAGGGGCTACCACTTGAAAGGATTTTCCAAGCAATGTTTCCTTTGAATCTTACCTCCTCTTATAAAAGATGTTATTTTTTTGTCCTCTTCACTGGATTAGGGTCAGGGAGGGTTTGTCTCTCATTCTGGCAAGATGCTATTAACCAAAGATACTCTGGGCACTCTCCATTCAAATTTATCAGTACCAAAATGGTACTAGCAGGTCCCTTCAGCTGGAGAACATGAGACTAACTCTGTACAACACAGCACTTTAGAAACAAAATAAGTGAGATGTTGAATAAAAGATAGGCATCCACTTCAGCTTTGAGTCTTTGGTACCTTCAATATTCAGGGAAATGTTCCTGGGGAAAATATTAATAGATCGGCACCAGAGGAAACGGATGCCAATTGTGAAGAGGAAAACCCCCCTCTGATTAGTAAAGTAACTGGCTGTTATTTATGGATTTTAAAATGCACCTTTTCAAAAAGTATAATTCACTATTTCTGAACCAATTGATTTATGACAAATTCAATAGGAGAACAGGAGGGAGTATCAATGAATGAGCAGGATATAGTATTTTGTATGAATTAATGATTTTTCTCTAGGAGGACAAGTATAAAATGAATATTGGTGCTGAATCCAGTACAATACATCTACATCCTAGGAGATTCTGAAAAGGGAACATAAGTAACGAGAAGTAGTAGGTAGAGAACTAGACTTGGAATTGGGAAGGCAGGTTTTGAATGCTACCTCAGACATTTAATAGTGTATGACTCCAATCAAGTCATTTAACTTCCCTCAGGCTCAGTTTCCTCATTTGTAAAATGGGGATAATACTTTGTCACACTTACCTTACAGGTTGTTAAGAGGATCAAAATTAGAAATTGAAAACTCTTCTCATTCAGTGGTCACCCTCAAATTATTCACCACTTTTCCTTGACATTTTACTATTGAACAGTTTATCTATAATTTGTCGAGATCTCTATCAGAAAATGTGCAGACACATATGCAGAGGACTCTGAAATTTTCCTGTTTTGGGGCCCTGTTGTACCTGAACCTATTCTAGGATGAAGTTTAGAGCCATTGGACAGGGGGATCCAGTTACCTTCATTACTGGAGTAGAAATCAGGATGTGTAAGGGATTGGGCAATGTCTAATCATTCAGAATGTATTTCAATTCTACAAACATTTGTTATCTACTATGTACCTGGAACTGTTCTTGGAAGTAGTAATACAAAAAGAAAAAAAAAACAGTCCAAGACCTCAAGCAGTTTATATTCTAACTATATACAAAATTTAAATGATTTTTTTTTAGATTTCAGTGGAATAGGGAACTGTCTCTTACCAATGCAGATTAGCACCTACTCTTTTTAATAATATTTTATTTTTCCCAATTGCATGTAAAAACAATTTTAACATTCTTTTTTTTTTTTTAGAGTTCCAAATTTTATTCATTCCTCCCTTGCGTCCCCTTCCCTGAGAGGGTAATAAATCTGATATAGGTTATGCATGTGCAATCATGTTAAACATTTCCATATTATTTTGTGCAAAAATATCAGAAAGGAAGGAAGGTAGGAGAAAGAAAGAGAGAGAGAAAGAAAAGAAAGAAAGACATACTATGCTTTAGTCTGTATTTAGATATCAGTTCTTTCTCTGGAGGCAGATAGCAGTTTTTATCATGAGTCCTTTGGGATTGTTGTGCATCATTGTATTGCATTGTGAATAGCTAAATCATTCACAATTCTTCAATGTATAATGTTGCTGTTAACTGTCTACAATGTTCTCCTGGCTCTGCCCACTAACTTTGTATCAGTTCATGTAAGTCTTCCCAGGTTTTTTGAAATCATCCTGCTTGTCATTTCTTAGAGCACAATAATATTCCACTGCAATCATATACAACAATTTATTCATCCATTCCCCAATTGATGGACATCCCCTCAATTTTAATTCTTTGCCACAACTAAAAGAGCTGCTATAAATATTTTTGTACATATAAGTCCTTTCTCTCTTTTTTTATCTCTTTAGGATATATGCCTGGTCACAGTATTGCTAGATCAAAGGGAATGCAAAATTTTATAGCCCTTTGGGCAAAGTTCCAAATTAGCACCTACTCTTGTAAGTTAGTGTTACAAAGTTTCCTGGTGTACTGAGAGGTTAATTGACTTGTTCTTTTTCACACAGCCAGTAAATATCAGAAGTAGATTTGGGCCCAGGTCTTCCTAACATTGACTTTCTATCCACTAACCCATGTTATGAAAATATATACAGAGTAAGTACAAAGTAATTTGGGGGAAGAAGACCAAGTGGAAAACTTAGAAAAGGCCTCTTTTCTTTTTTTTTTTTTAACAATTTTTTATTTTTAAGCAATCAGGGTTAAGTAACTTGCTCAAGGTTACACGGCCAGTTATTATTTCTGGGTGTGGTTTGCTAAGTATCTGAGCCTGGATTTGATCCAGGTCATCCCAACACTGGAGCCAGTGCTCTTACTTGCTGAGCCACCTGGCCACCCCTAAAGGGCCTCTTTTCTAATAAATGTCAGCTAAATTCTTCTTTGACAAAGATAGGGATTTTGCATAGCAGAGATGAGGAGGGAGATCATTTCTGGCTTAGGGGACAGCACATACCAAGACATCAAAGTAGGAAATTGATTGCCATTCATGGGAAAGAGCAAATAGGGCTGTTTGACTGGAACATGGTGAGTGAAACGGAATAAGGGGCACCAGTTTGGAAAGATAAGTTGGAAGCAGATTGTGAAGGGTTTTAAATTTCAAACAAAAGATTTGGGATTCTAGAGAAAATAGGGATAGACTAGAGCTACTTGAGTAAGGAAGTGCTTACTTGAGAAAGGTCAGTCAAGCTTTATAGTAAATACAAAAATCATTAAGACACAGAGTCATGAATCAGAACATCAACATTTGAACAAAAGACAGTCTAATAGGAATTCTGACCACAAGATCAGTAGAAAAAGATGCTGAAGTTGCAGTCATAGGATCTAAGTGCCAATTCTGCTACTCACTGCCTGTGTGAGTTTTGGCAAATCATTAAAGCTCTCTGGGCCTCAATTTTTTTTATTCATCCTTATTCTTCTTGTTGTATCTCTTTTCTCTTCAATCCATCCTCTATACAGATGGTGAAATGTTCTTACTAATGCACAAGTCTGAAAATATAATTTCCTTGATCAAACACTTTCAAAAACTCTATTGCCTATGGAATAATAATATTCAGACTCCTTAGTCAGGCACTCAAGTACTTCCCAACATGATTCTAACCTACTCTTGTAGCTTTCTTTCAGACTTATCTTTAAAATTAAGGGAATTGGAATAGTTGACCTCTAAAGTTCCTCCCAGCTCTAGATATGTAATCTAAAAAGTGTAGGCTACTTAGCAAATTACTTGCTCTTTCAGGGAGGGGGGATGGGAGAGAGGGCAGAGAGAATGTGGAACTCAAATTTAAAAAAAACATTTTTAAAATTATGTATAATTGGAAAAACTAAAATATTTAAGTTTGAAAAAACTTTAGGCCAAATTATGTTTCATGCAAAGAAACCTACTAATAAATAGCACAGAGTAAAGGAAAATTCTATGAAAGGATAATTGTTAAGGAACTTGGGAGCCATGGACCCTATTCTTCATTCAACCACTAGCTACACAAGTTGTCTTTTTGAACATTTGGAAAATGTATTTGCCACATCTCCATTTTGTTTAGTTAACTCCAGCTGCAGTTTCAGGAAGAAATAGATATAACTTATAATTACAGATTTCAATGAATTTCTAGTTCATCTGCTGCCATATCTATGAGGTCTGCTGGTTAGAGGAATGAGGTAAGGCAATAAGAGTCTAAGTCAAAGTCTGGCAAGAGTATCTGTGCAAAATGGTGAGGCAGGGGACAGGTGTGAGAAATAAAGAGAAAGATGCAAAATAGACATTAGTCAAGCCAAATAGTGATCTTTCACTGGCATCAACAGATTTGAAGTGTCAAAGAAGTATCAAAGTAGGAGCAGCACCAATTTGGGGTGGGAGAAAGTGGTGTTAAAGAAACATGGGACTTTCAATTGGGCCATATGTATGGGAGTAGCACTTATGCTTTACTCAAAGCATACTGGGAATTATCTTTTTTTCAAACTTCCTTTGTCCATGGAAAAGCCAACAAGCCTCCCTAGACATGTATTTGTGGCCTTAGAAAATGTCCAGATAATTTTCCTGTTTACATAATATGCTGACTCATCTAAGATACTGAAGATAGAACCAAGGTGTTTTTGCTTCATTCTTCAAATGTCAACCAAGAATTTTGAATTTCATGAACAAATCCATTCTTTGCTTCCTCATTTTTGAATGATGATACCTCAGGCTAGCTTTGTAAGAATAAGTGAGATAAAATGTAGATCAAATAAAATAATATATGTAAAGCATTTTGCAAACCTTAAAATTCTATTTTTCTTGAGTTAATATTATTGTTTCTCTTATGAACAAGTTAAGAATATGTTTATAATAGCACTAAACCATGAAATTAACATTTTATTCATATGTCTAAAAATTTATGTGAAGCAAAGATGATCCTTAAAGGACCTGATGAAAATAGGTGAGAAGGATTTTAATATGCATTCTTCTATTAAATTCTATTTATTATAAATGAATTGCTGGAAACAAGCAGATATTTATATTCTCTGATGTTAGTTATGTTGTAGGTGAGAGAAATGGCATAAATCCTATATCTTGATTTCATCAAGCCCTTTCATGAAGAAAACCTCTATAAATAAGATGAAGAAATGTGATCTAGATGATTTTTAGGAAGACTCATATGTGATTTAATTGTGCATAAAGATTATAAATTGGTAGATCAATGATAATCTGGGGACAGACTAAATATTATAGGGTATTGGTATAGGAATCAGAAAACTGATTCTAGTACATGGTGCCTCTAATCAGTAGCCATGTTAACTTGGAAAAGTCAAATTTTTCCAGGATTTAGGTTTTCCAATCATAAAATGACCTATCTGGACTTGGTGGTCATCTGATCTCTAAAATCCCACCCAGCTAAAAATCAACAATCCTGTGATTTCTTGCATAATTCCACGGATCTCAGCTTTTCTTCAACATTTTATCAAGTTCAACATTTTAATCAATGATTTGAATAAAGAGACAGAAGGCATGTTTATTAAACTTGCATTAGAAATGACTGATAGATGACAAGGTCCAAGTTCAGAAAGCCTTCAACAGGCCAGAATGATGAATTCAAACTACTGGTATTCAATTCAGCAAACATTAAGGGCCTATCAAGCCAGACAGAGAGTTGGGCCTGAAATCAGTAAAGCTCATCTTTCTGAGTTGAAATCTGGCCTCAGATTCTTACTAGCTGTGGGATCCTGGACAAGTCACTTAAACCTCTTTGCCTCAGTTTCCTCATCTGTACAAAAAACTGGAGAAGCAAATAGCAAACTACTCCAATATCTTTACCAAAAAAAAAATGGGGGTCATAAAGAGTCAGACATAACTGAAAAATGACGAAACAACAACAATAATCCAGTTGCTATACTAGAAAAACACCAGTGAAAAACTGTGCAACCTGTCTTCAAGGACCTTTCAATTGAGTGGGGAACATATGACATATACCAATAAGTGTGATCTGAAATAGGATGAGATGAGGACAGAGGAGAGAGCCAGATGAAGCAGTAAAAATGAAATGAATATTTGAGAAGAGAGGCTGTATATAGAAAAGTTTTGTGGAGGAAATGATACCTAAGATGAATCTTATAGGAAGACAAAGATTTCAACAGGCAGAAATTAAAGTAGTACCTTGCAAGCATGTAAGACTCCAAGAGTGCCGAAGCAATAGGATGTAGTCAGACACTGTCTTGTATCATCTTGTATCTTTATCAACTAGAGATAGAGTATGTCACTTAGGAAGAGTATAAAGTAAAGCTGAAATGGTAGGTTAATGCCAGACTATGAACAACTTGAATACCGAGCTAGAGTTTGCATGTCATTCTATAGGCAATCAGGAGTTACTAAAGGGATTCGATCAGAAAAATTACATTTTAAGACCTGTACATCAGTAAGAACATTTTACATCTGTGTAGACAATGTGCTGAAGAGAAGAGAGACAAGATAAAAAATTCAGTTTTCTTGATCTTGACAGAAATGATGAGGGCTTGAATGGAGTGAAAGAGACTCTGGATTATTTACATATAAAAGATGCTTAATAGACATTTTTCAGTTTAATTGAGTAGAGTATTATACTCTAGGGCTGGTGCAATATAGGATCATGAGATCATAAGATCATAAAGTTAAAGCTGAAAGAAGCCTTTGATATCATCTATCCTAACCCCTTTTCTTTACAGATGAAGAAACTGAGTTCCAAATAGATGATGTGACTTGCCCATGGTCACACAGAGAGTGACAGACATGATTCTAAAACAGATCCCCAGATTCTAAAAACCCTTGCTCTTTTCAGTTGACTATATTGTCTCTCCTATATCTGGGCTACCATGTGAAGTGATGAGTTCTTCAATTATGGAAGGGTTTAAAAAGAAACTGTATGATAATTCTAAGGAATATTGTAAAGAGGACTCCTTCCTTGTGTGGAAGATTATACTAGACACCGTTCAAAATCTCTCCTTAATTTTGAAATTCTATTGTCTATGATAAAAGATAGAGGTAGCTAGAAAAGGGAGGAAATGGAACTCATAAATCATACTTAATCACAGACTCTCACATTTGTAAAGTACCTCACAGGCCATTTAATCCAACCATTACTTGGAAAAGAATCTCCTGTATGGCATACCTAAGATATGTAAAATATAATTGACATATAAACATGTATAACATATATGTATATATAGGCACATATAAATATGCCAGCAAAATATTAGTCAAATAGATATTTTCACATCAGTTTTGAATGAGGATGATTGTAAATGCATCCTTTTTTAATGTCAATGATTTACAGAAAATTAGGACTTAATTCATTTTTCAAAGGAAACATTAAATGAGAATTTAACACTTTTGTAATTATCCCATTAAAATGAAAGTATTGTCAACATTTTCATTCCTACAAATTGTATTCACAATGTCTTTAGCCCTCTAGATACAATATATACATATTCCATTGTTAGTTCTCTTTTTATTGCTTTTGAAATGCCCATAAATTTGTCTTGAATTTTAAACTATTGAATGAATGGGCCTTTACTGTATGAAAAATATTTTTAATTTAAATGTCATTTTTCCTTTTTCTACAATTTTTTACCAGTTTGCTGTCTGAAAATCCTGAATCAAAACCTCTCCAATCCATCTCCGAGAGAGGTGCTAAACCAGGGGTGGAGAGCCTGCAACCCCAAGGCCACATATAGTCCTGTAGGTTCTCAAGTGTGACCCTTTGACTGAATCCAGAATTCACAGAAAGGATTTGTCAAAGGGTTGTACTTGAGGACTTAGGGGGTCACATGTGGTCTCAAGGCTGCAGGTTTCTCAACCCTATGCTAAAGTAATACTCCTAAATTGTAGACTGACAATGTTACTAACCTTCTCAATAAATTCACATATCTCCCTATTACCTATAAGATCAAACATAAAACTCCTCTCTTTGGCATTTAGAGCCCTTCATAATCTGTCTCCAGTCAGCTTTTCAGGTCTTTTACATTGCAATCCTTTTACACAGTTTCTAGTGTAACTCGCCTTCTTTCTATTCTTCATATAAAATGTTCCATCTCCTACATTTGTTCTTTCACACAAACTGTCATCCATGTCTGGAATACATTCCTTCACCTTCAAATCTTTAGCTTCCTTCAAAGTTTGAATCAACTACTTTCATGTGACATTTCCTGATCCATTCACCCTCCCCCATAAATTACCTTGTATTTATTTTGCATATAATCACGTGATAGATATTTTCCCAAGGAAAAAAATAAGCCCTTGAAGGCAAGAGTTGTTTCGTTGTTGTTGATGATGATGATGATGATGTTGTTGTTTGTTGTGTATCCTCAGCATTTGGCAAAGTGCCTGGCAGACATTGGAAAAATTCATGCTACTCACTGATTGATATAGCTAAGAGAAAGTCATTCGGCCTTGTTTGGTATGAATAGGTACCAGAATTACAAAGTATAATTAAAATCCTGCTTCCTCTGTACTTTTAAAATCTCCCTTTTTTCTAAGATCCAATGATTTATTCCTTTAAATTTTGTTCTAAAGTTGTTTGCATTGTATTTCACAGGTTGGTTATTGGAATGACATGGATAAACTAGTTCTGATTCAAGATGTACCTACACTTGGCAATGACACTGCAGCTGTTGAAAATAGGACGGTTGTTGTAACCACAATCATGGTAAGTTTTTGTCTGTGTGTTTATTATTCCTTTCTGTTGGGAGACTAACAATCTCCCAGGTATGAGTAATGGGGAGGGTCAGAACTGTACCTTAGTGATTTGTTTTATTTATAATATTCTCTTCATTCAGAATCTATTTGTTCCCAAGTTTGAGTCAGCTCATTCCTTTTATTTGTATTGTCTTTTGTTCTATCATCATCTGTAATAATATTGAAAATTTAAAAGGGATGCAGTAAAACTCTAGATGAAAATCTATAAAATTCACAGATCCCAAAAAGCCAAACAGCTGAAAAGCCAATAACAAAAATTCAATACCTTCAGTATTTCTGTAGTGCTTTTAAAACATCAATGTAGGTTTAGTGCTCAAAATTATCATTTTCAGGTAGTTTAATCATCTATAAGCATTTGCATTGTCTGATTATAAGACTAGAGAAACCAAATCTGGACGTTTTAATGGATATGTTTTATATGAGTGTTTCTTGAAGCCAATTTGCTTAGTTTCATATTTATTTTTTAATGTTGAAATAGTTATTTTTTTCCACTGGTTATTTTTCTCATTGACCAATCCATACTCACACCATTATTCATTGACTGGCTCTTGGGAATTGAGCAAAATGCAGCTGCTTCATTATGTCACTTTATAAAATGAGAAATTATCTAGATTTCAAAGCTCCTTTCCTCAAAGAGAGCCTCGTGAAATTACCTTTTAAATAATAGACGATCTTACATTTTTCCTTTCTGAAGTCAAACATGCCCTTTAGAGTGAATGCTTGTCAAAGCAGACCAGCAAAGGGTGACCTTTACCTGTCTGGCTTTAAAGTTTTACATCTCAGCTTGCTGCACTTTTCACCTGTCTCATTAGACAAGATATATATTTTTAATCATTTATGGGAACAATCTACCTTAAATGTAATGGAAACATATTTAGGTAGCTTAGTGTTTTTCAGTAAGCTTGACCTATTTCCTAAACTGATCTTGGAGTGAAATAGGAAAATACTGGAAAATGCTTTAGTGACACTTTCATGGTTTCACTGTGTTGCAGTTTTCTCTGTGTTACATCACCAGTTAGAGATGTAATATGTCATGTCATTGATTTCAAGATTATCTTTCAAGGATGCAAATCAACCAACAGCAATTGTGTTTGTGGCAATGTGAGATATGTAACTTCTATCCTAACTGTAATATTTGCATGGACTTTAAAAGCCATATATATATATTTCTTTTCCTAAAAAAGACCCAGTAATGGAAAAATCATACTTCAGTACAGTCCTCCTCTTTTCAGCCTCTGATGAAGAATCCTATTTTAAGAAATTGATCAAGAAAGAAAGAGTTCCACGATGCTGCGAACATTCCTAACTAAGGCTCAAGCTTTATTCTCCAATATAGTAAACTTAAACTAATTTTTCATGTGGATTATGGTTCTTCACTGGATGACCAGGCCCTCGACCTCCAAAAAAAAGTTCTGTGACTATGCTGAATAATCTAAAACAGATGAAGAATTGAGCTTCATCCTTATCAAGAGAAGAAATGGATGTTGAATGAGAATCATTTAGTTAAAAGTTTCTATCATCCCCGTGTCTTTAAATGAGGTCACTGTACATTCATTATGTATATATGCCATTCATAACTCCAAGCATAGATAAAACAAGTAAATACATATGAATTTGTGATTGTTTCCTCATCAAATACAATCTTTAAAAACACACACATTTTTGAAATTTTGTGTTTTGTCTGCAATGAAGCATTTTGATGTGCTTAACAATTATTACCTAGAGAATACCCTATTGTAGAGCTATAATTCTAAAAGCCAAGGGGCTAAATGATTTTTGCCCAGCATGTTTAGATTTCCTTACAGCATGTCACCTGTAAGTAAATAAAAAGTAATTTTAAAAATACACGTGTGTTATCTATATGTGCATATAGTACTACCTGTGTATAAACTCTGTTGATTGGCAGTACTACCATCATTGTTGTTATGAACATAGTGCAAAGCCAATGTTTATTTGTATATTATTCATACTTGAAATATACTTAGTGTTCACAAGTTAATAACCAAGTAAACCACAGATAATATTTTATTCGTGGACACTTCTGAACCCATAGTATTGGTCCCTGTATTTTGCTTTTGTTGAAAACACTATCCAGGGGCCTATGGCATCTCCCATACCCTGCTTCATATTGAAGGAAATACAGTTCCACATAGATGATTGAGATACTGGAGAACCACATGTAATAATCCCTCACATTCCATCAAAAGCTACCATAAAAGAGAAAGACAGTTCATTCTTTTTTTTTTTTTAGTGAGTAAGACACATATCTAGTCATATTGAAAAGTTAAAGATTGTATCGCATGGCCAATTTTTTTTTCTTGAAATACTGTATACAGTCTTGCTACTCTTCCTTTTGCTTTTCCCTTCTGTATCTCATTTGTGTGCTGTACTGCTAGATAATTTTATTGTTAAATAAAAAATTATTAAGAAATTAGCTGTTGTACCCAAACAAAATGTGGTGTTTAGCTTCTTATGCTTCTAAAATATCATCTTTGGTCAAAGTACAATTGTCAGGTTTTTTTCTATAATGGAGCCTTCATTTTATTACCTGGCTGGAACATCTAAGAATGAATGATGGAAAGATCTCAGGTAGTCATTTGTTTTGTGTGAAAGAAGTCTTATTCCAAGACTTCCTAAATTTTAAGCCTAAAATGTTATAAAATTGTAACTTTTATAAGCCTGTGACCATTATTGATGTATAACATAAAATGACAAAATAGTAATTCATATAGACAATCAGAGGCAGTGAGCTTTGATCCTATGCTTGGGAAAGTAGGCATCATTTGATCATGGAATGTTGGAGCTAGAAAAGACCTTAGAGATGATCTAGTCCAACTCGCCACCACTACCACTACCCATGGTCACCATTTTATAAATAAAGAAAGTGAAAATCAAAGATATGAACCAACTTGTCTAATAGGTTATAATTAGGAGGGCAGGAATCTAACTTAGTTGAAATCAGGGTGTGGGAGGAAGAGGACAGGAAAGACTATTGATAATCTCAAAGTACTCTTCCTGTGAAATAAATTGGCCTCTTTAGTTTGACTCAATTTAAATTATTGTTATGGATGAAACCAAATTCAGTGGCCTTCAATTTTCTAAAATCAAAGTTAGTTCTGAGAATGCTTAAATAATAGAGTTTGACATAGATTTATCTCATCTACATAATGTACTTTTATATGAATATGGTAGACACAATGCAAGTCACATACGCACTAGTGGAGATAATGATTCTTCTTAAATATCAACTCTTCTAGTATATTAAAGAAACTCCTTTTAGCTTGAAGGAACCTAGAATTATTCAAAGGGTGAAATAGGCCTGCTTTTGTCTGAAATGGATTTTTAAAAAAAAAACCTTAATTTTTAGTTCTAAGCATTTTCCTACTGAACTTATAGGAGTATAATAAAAACAAATTATTTATATCTGTCAGGATGCTTTTCAAGCAGGCAGCAATTTCCACAGCAAATAATCAATGATTTTAAACTGACAACTGATGAAAGTGAATCTTTCATCATTTTAACTGCATTCAAATCATGTCCTAGGCAATTGTAATGATTACTTTGTATGACATATATGAAATTATTCTGGTAAAGTCCCTATTTCAACAGCTTAATACTTCAATAAGTATAATTTCCAGGTTGGCTTTTCCATGGTATATGCTTGTAATGTATGTGAATGGGAGAGAGTTTCAACTTTGTGAAGCTGAAGACCAAGCCCACTATATTTGACTGCTGCCTCAAACGGTCTCGCCAGGCCTGTGAGTAGCAAAGTCTTGCCAGGCAATCTATGGTGAAAGTTATTTTAATCATCAAAATCATAATACCAAGGATCCAATGTGGTAATAAAGTGCCAAAGGCTAGTAACTCCTTTAAAAAAATAACTTCTAAGGCTTATTATGTCACATTACATATAAAACATCTTATAATCAAAGACAAACTTCAATTGTAGGAGGAAAATAGGAGATTAATGTATTTCACTATTCAGATCATAGTATTTCATACTCCCTAAGAAGACTACCCCGAGCAGACTTAAAACATCCTTTCCATACAGCTCCTACATGATGGACTAAATCTCAATTATTCCCACCTTTTAAAAATTGCATTTGAGTGTTTGTCAATTTCTTTGCTTTCATAGATGGAGAAATTATTATTCTTCCTTAAGAAGGAAAAAAGATCAAAGGATAGCAGGTCTGTGGATATAAAGAATAACAGAGCAACTGTGAGAGCTGAGGGTCAACTTTTTCTTCTTACATTCCACAGCGCCCCCCCCCCCAAAAAAAGCATTGCTCTATTTTACTCACTCTGACTTGCATTTCACTTTACCCTGACATTCAGAATTCCATTGGCCTCATAGGCTGACCCGACTCTATCTAAAATTTTGTGAGGTTTCTATAAATATTTTGGGAGATTATGCATACATACATAATCATTTGCAATGTATTTACTTATATTTGTAGTTCTAAAACAAAATCATACTGGCTTATATTTAAAAAATCAACAAAATTTAAATTCATCTTTGTTGTCCAAAAAGAAAGCTTGAAAAATGGAACCAGACTTTAAATGAATTTTTTTTTCCTTTTTTCTATGTTCCAGTCTCCAGAGAAGTAACCTAGAATGTTTTAGTGTTTTATTCTTTTAAAAGAGCTGTACAGAAAAGTTTATAGTAGAATTAGTGTAGTGTAGTAGAATGAGTCATTTGAATTAGTCAATTTGAATCTTAAATATTTGAATTGACTAAGAAGGAAAATTCCATTTGTGTGATCTTGTCAGTGCCTCTTAAAATCACATGGTATCTAGGAAAGTTGTACTTGTTTTTAGAATGGTGACAGTTGTCCCCCAAAATATTTATGCTGAGGGTAAGAACTGAATATCTTGTCTTTTATCTAGTTTGTGATATCTCCCTCTCCCTGTGTTTAGAAAAAGGGAATTTAAATTAATTTTCAGTAAGGAGAGGAAAATAATATTGTCTTTTTCAACTAGGCAAAGCCTGCATTGAAACAAAATATTTTATTTTGAAAAAAAATATTGATTTTTTTTTCAATTAAGAAGCATTGATGGGGTGGCTACGTGGCACAGTGAATAGAGCACTGGCCCTGGAGTCAGGAGGACCTGAGTTCAAATCTAGCCTCAGACACTTAACACTTACTAGCTGTGTGATCTTGGGCAAGTCACAACCCCAATTGCCCTGACTTACCCCCTCCAAAAAGTAAAAAAAAAAAACAAAAAACAAGAAAAAAAGGAGCATTGATTCTCTTCCTTCTACTTCCCTTCTATAAAAGAGAAACCTAAAAAAAGTCTTGTCACAATTATGCATAGTCAAGTAAAATAAATTCCAATAAATAGTGCCTTTATGGCAAAGACATATGATTATATGAGGTATCATATAATATCATTCATATGCTAGGGATTTAAGGTTCTGTGTCTGAGGCTTACTATTGAACTTGGAACCTAGATGGTTCCTCTTTTGGAAAATCTTTATCATATAACTAAGTTCATTTTAATTACAGACTATAGCAATAAAGCCATTTCAATAAAAATAAAGAATTATTTTGAGGATATGTGGCTCTTGTCTTTCTATACTGCCTCTTTCCCCAGTTTAATTAAACTATAAAAGAAAGACTCACTTACAATAATTATTCATGTTATTATGCCATATTTTTGAAGTGAACAATGCTTTGCAATAGCCCCCTTATTCTCATTCCCGTTTGTAATTTCCAATTTTCTACATTTTTCTACATTTTAAAAAATGTTCTCTATCAGTTAATACATTAATCCTCAAAGCATCTCTGTAAGGGATCTAAATTTAGTTGTTCTTATATATGGAGGAATAAAGAAGGTAATGGAATCTATATAGAATGAGAGCAGAAGGTGGGATGTCCTTGTCCACCTGACCAGCAAGCATAGGCATATGCAAAAATAATATAAAGGTCATTGTCCTGTGTTATTTATGTCACTTAAAAGGTAGTAGGAGCCATCACCTTTAGTAAAATTATATTTTATGTTAATTATTAGGACATTCTCTTCAAATTTTTATATTGTTTGTGTAATGGCTAACTAAAAACAAAATAAGAATTAATATAGACTATTTTGTAGGTATCAGATAGGCATACTTAAAAAACATTCAATCCAACAATCAAAAAAAGAGTCAAATTATGAATTATGTTTTTCTGACTTTTAATAAACAACCAAATGGAATAACCACTTGTTATAGAGCAGCCTCAGAATCACATAGCATCATGTTATGAAACATATATTTACATCAATGCTTTATATATTCAAAGATGACCTTGCTTACAGATCATAATTATATTGTGAGTTTCCTTAAAAAGTCTGATGAACCAATGTGTCCTCTGCACATTTCAAGTTCATGCAAGTCCCCTTTGGCTAGCCATTGTCCCAGATGGAAACTTTGGAATAAGAGATATAAATACAAATAACTGTCTGAAAAGTGCAAAACTATATGCAAATGTGATTTCCTCTTAGGATCATGATCTAATCAATGTTTTTCCCCAATGCTCTTGATTTCCAAGTACTACTGCTAAAGATATCTATATATGTATATATGAATATATATACATAATTTCAAATAATACTGACTTGTTCAGGAAACCATTTAGTAGCTACACTTAATATTACATGAGTCACACTTTGTAAAAATTTGACACTTTCAATTTCATATTTGTTTGGAAGCTGAATTAATATTCATAAAGTACTAGTTCTAGGAAGTAAACAGAATATCTAACATCACCGAGAAAGTATATTCCATGCATGTCAGGGCATAGTGTACAAAAAAATTCTAAACCAGAGTCAAAATATGTAGAATTTCAACTAACCTATGCTTTTGCTTTGTTCTACATTTTCAGGCCTTTTTTTTTTTTTTACAGAGATCTCAAACTTCACATAGAGCTAGTCTCAAAAATTTTAGGTCTATATTTTAAAACTTCAGTTCCTTTAATTTAATTTTAAAACTTTAATTTAAGTACATCACACTTCTTATATTTCCCAAAAATGTCCTAGCCTTGTTACTGTTCTGGACATGAAGTAATGACCCATTATTGCTGATTGATTGAGGAATTATTTTAAAGCATTTCAAAATTAATTTTCAAGGTGAATACTTAAGATTCTTTGAGGTTATTTAGTGTGCCTTAGTTTGAGTATTGATTTCTTTTAACATAGGAGATTATGTACAGACTAATGTATTTACACTAATGTGTACAAACTAATTCTAAACATTAACTATTGGTCACACCCTGAAACCCAAATGTTTACATACTATTTTTTCAAATTTCATTTCATATATTTCTCCTTTACAGTTCTACTTCTTTCATTATAGGAATCCCCATATGTTATGTACAAGAAAAACCATGAAATGTTTGAAGGGAATGACAAGTATGAAGGATACTGTGTAGATTTGGCTTCTGAAATTGCAAAACATATTGGTATCAAGTACAAAATTGCCATTGTACCAGATGGAAAATATGGAGCAAGGGATGCAGATACAAAAATCTGGAATGGGATGGTAGGAGAACTTGTTTATGGGGTAAGCAAATCAACTTATTAATGAATTTGCCTTCTATGAACAGTGAAGATATGTAATTACTACATTTTAAAAAAATCAATATTGAATGAGTAAACTGTTACAAAGTGCTCTAGATGTATAGCTTCAAAATGAGATATGCAATATTTAGATGCTCTCAGTTTATTAATTCCTAAAAGTTTCGAGTAATAAGCACTGACTTCTCAAGGAGAAAAAAAAGCCAGTGATAGGAACTCATAGTCAAATAACTTAAGAGTACACTGCTCCGGGCGGCCAGGTAGCACAGAGAGTAAGATCACCGGCTCCAGTGTGGGGACGACCTGGGGATCGAATCCGGGCTCCAATACTTAGCACCCACCCAGAAACACCTGTCCGTGTAACCTTGAGCAAGTTACTTAACCCAGATTGCTTATAAAAAAAAAAAAAAGAGTACACTGCTCATTAAAAAGTGAATGGTGTATAGCTATTGAAATTCAAACTTGTTTATTGCCTTTAGAAACTGTTTTGAGAGCTACTGAGTTAACTTCAGTAACTTGCCCCAATTAACAATGACTCTGTGATATTGAAATTGGTCTAGGATCATAGGATTTAGAGTTGGAAGGGACCTTAGAGAGAATCTAGCCAACTATATTCTTCTATAAAAGAAACTGTGCCCAAGAGCGATAAGATTCCTTTATACAGGGTCCTACTGAGTTCTGCAAGTAGCAGGGGTAGGATTTAACTTTAGACCTAGTACCTCTCTACTTTTGTTTTTGGCTTCATGTTCTGATTCTGACAGTCATCATTGAGCAAGTCACAAAGTAAAGACTGTACGGAGAAAGTCATTTACATCCAAAAATCATGTACCTTTTAAATACTCTTACTAAAGTTATTTAAACCATAACTTTAGTTATGAATCCTTTAACATAATTATTTTTGCCAAACCATAGATATTTTTTGTTTAAGAAAACAAGATGCTTACAATGTTCTTGGACCTATTAAATATTGAAGATAAGTGATATAATTTCTTCCTTATTTTATATGACAACAAAGCTTCCCAAAGTGAGGATTAAATATGTTGTAGTTTCACATGAAGCAGCATAATGTACCTTCTGCACCAAAAGATAAGTGTATGGGCAAATTTTCAGCTCAAAGCAAATAAAATATTTATTCATGCCCATCTTGTAAGATAAATCATCCCTTCAGCTCCTATCACCATCTCAAGTGGGTTGGTAGAAGTAGACAGCAAGCACTCAGTCATTGTGACATCCTGCATCCTACTTCTTACATCCAGAAATCAAATTCACAGCTAAGAAAAAGCTTTCTCCCAGTGAGGAACACAATAACAGGAACATGCAATCATATGCTGATTCAGAAATGCCCCCCAAAGCATCCAAGCATGCTATATTAAGATTGTTTCACGCTTTTCATCTTGCAAAGCACAGAGCATATTCTATCTGATTCATCTTCACAAGGCCCCCGTGAAATCAATAATTACACAATGGATACCTCTTCCCTTTCCTTGGAAATAACAGAGGTAGAAAAGATTGAAGACATAACCAAAGTCCACAGAGAGAACCACATTTCAAGCCCAAATTTCTATTTGGTACTTGCATAACTCAGTATTCTGCTTTTCGGAGCATGAAACTGACATTTTGCTCCCCAGTAACATAGTAACTAAACATAAAGAGGAAATTGAATGACATTATAAAGCAATCCATTAGATTTTATCTTCATGTGAAAGAGGTGTTACCATAGGTAACCTTAAATGAGAAAAGAAATGTAATACAGAGAACAAATAGCATTGGACCATAGCTTGCCTGGGCAGTTTTGTCAAATGAGCATTATTGCCTTGCCTCACTTTGAGAAAGAGTGTTTCTAAAGCATTTGTTCCACAGTTATATTTGAAACTTATAGGACAGGAATACAGCAAGCAAATTTAGTTGCACATTGAAGATCCACCTTGTAAGAATAGTAGGTGCTCATTGCACTCAGAAACAACTACTATATGAAGCAACTTCTAGCACTATATGATCATCCCCCAGGGTCAATTTAATAGTATATGTAAGCATTTACAAGGTATGTTAAATCTTTGCATACATCAAGGTATTTATGATCAATCCTCAGTTATCTGAATCATCTGAAATGAATCTCAGGCTGCGGGCACTATGAGCAAACATTTTCAGGGTGAATGAGAAAATGTCTGGATGCATGGATATGTGTGCATATGTGTGAGAGAGACATAGACACTTGGACAGACAGAAAGACAGAGATTGAGTGATAGACTATCCTATGGTTATTTTAATGCTAAATATATGTGTATGTGTATACATATACATAAGTATTTGGAGGATTGTTGTTCTGTATTTACCATGTCTTGCCTCACCTCTCTTTTTCTGTTAGCATGGATGATTGAGAATTGACAGTGCCATTTTACCAGCTTATTTTGACACATATTTCAATAAGTAGAAGCTAAAAAGTCATTTGAATAAAAACTAAATATTTCCCAGATTTTCATGGTTGCAGTGTGTTGGTAGAGATTTGCCATAAATGTTCTTTCACACAGAAAAAAATGTTATGATTGCTCTCCTAACATCTCTTTTTCTTGGCTGGAAAAGGGTGTGGGGGGAGGGGAGAATGCATGCCTTTACTTTAGATTTATAGGAATTAGACGATGGTGAAGGATGGTATCACTGAGAGCTTCTGAAATAGAGTGGCAAGAAGTAACAAGGTCTAACCTTGCTGGGGGCAACACTTCCAATCACCTATTCTTTTCATCATCTTGATTACAAATGAAATAGAAGTCATATTCTCATTTTTTTGCCCCCTCCACACCCAAATCATTACCACCAAAAACATACTTTTTCGTATCTAAATGGCTGCATCTATATCAGGTATATGAAAACAAATTACTTTGCTCAAACCTGACTATATAGATGATGACCAGGTGTTTTCATGGAATAATATTAATAAATATGTCTGTGTGTATTTCTTCTCTTTTAGAAAGCAGAGATTGCTATCGCCCCACTAACAATCACTTTGGTCCGAGAAGAAGTTATTGACTTTTCAAAGCCCTTCATGAGTTTGGGCATATCCATTATGATTAAAAAGCCTCAGAAATCTAAACCAGGAGTCTTTTCCTTCTTGGATCCTTTGGCCTATGAGATCTGGATGTGCATAGTTTTTGCCTACATTGGTGTCAGCGTGGTCCTATTCCTAGTTAGTAGATTTAGTCCATATGAGTGGCACACGGAAGAGCCAGAGGATGGAAAAGAAGGACCAAGTGACCAGCCTCCCAATGAGTTTGGCATTTTTAATAGCCTCTGGTTTTCCCTGGGTGCCTTTATGCAGCAAGGATGTGACATTTCACCAAGGTTAGTTTAAAAACTCGGAACATTTCCTTTATCTAGTATCTATTCTCCACTAATTCCAACATTTTTGAGGTTCACCAATCCACCCAGATCTAGTACTAAGGACAAGCAAAATAAGTATCTGTTTAGAACTTAGCTTCAGGGAGCACAGGGAAGGGTAAATGAGCACTTTTTAACATTTGCATTTGTAAATATGTATTTTCGAATGCCAGAAATATGCTATGTCTGTGGCAGATAGATATTTATCTCATGATAAGTTGTATGATTACAATAATCTACTACACAGGTGGTACAATGTTTAAACCTTGCCTGGGGTGCATTAATGCCTTGTCCAAGTCCTAGGTCCATTGCTCTTTCTCTAAGATAAAGCATTTTTTAAACTAACAAAAACTTTCAATTCACAAATTATATTGAGCATAATCCAAGCCAATTTCTTTCTTGTTTGCATAAAATGTGAATAAATCATAACAATTAATGTTCCCTCTAGATCAGTAACTTATGCCAACCCTCACCACTGTCAAAACTATTTAGTATTAATGTTTAGTTCAGTGATTTGACAGATGGAAAATAAAATCTAAATTGTAATTACATGAGCTCATTTTCAGTTCCCTTCTCATGATTTGAATAAACATTTTAATAAGCTGATGGGTAGCAACTGTTAAGTTTGATTCTAATGCCAATGTAACTTAAGGGAGATGACTGCTATGAAGTTCCATAGAATCTGGATCACTGTAGGAAGCATACAGTCTAAGATTCCATGTTTTAAGTTCTGTAATCAACACAAACACTATTTTGAGACCAATCTACTCCACCATTATGATGAAGTGATTACTGGCATTCTAGGCTTTTTGCATATGTTTTCAGGATTACCTTGGGATATATATGAATAAATGCTCTTTTAATTTTGCTGAAAATAATAAGGTAAACCTCCAATAACAACTAAAAGTAGCCAAATTGTAATCCACTTCCCCCATAAAGTAGATAGGTTAAAATGGTTATAGGGGGTCAGAGGGGAGAAATATTTATAATAACTTTAAACTATTAAATGTAAAACAGCACTAAGATTTTTTGGATACCTCACTTATTCAAAAGGCAGTGTGGTATAGTACATATATTGCTGAAATTGGAGAAAGACCTAGTTCAAATATTATCTCAAATTTAATTAATTATGTAATCAACCATAGGCAGACCATGTAACCTTCCTGAGCCTCAAGCAGCTCTAAGACCTATCTATTAAGTCTACTTAAGTAGAGAGAGATCCCACAGCAGTAAAAATAATGAACCATCTCCATACTGGGACATGCACATAAACATACATACATAGATCCTGAGCTCAATATATAAATTCTTGCACATATATCAATTAGGAACTACTAAAGTTACTTTCTGTTGTCTAAATAAGCAGTCAGAAGCAAGACAGATAACTATTATATGCATCTGTATTTAGAGACCATGACCAAGACAGAAACTAAAACTTAGAAAAATGTTTAAGGGGTGAGGAAAGAGTTTTGCAAAATTATTATGATACAATAATTAAGGTGTCTGACTGCAAACCAGGAAGAAATAAATTTATATCCTTTCTGAGGCATTTACTAACTAGCTGTATAACCTCTCTCAGCCTCAGTTGTAAAATACAGATAATAATGACACCTACCTCCCAAGATTGTTGTGAGGATCAAATAAGATAATTTATTATGCTAGCTTTAATGCTAACCATGGAAATTATAGAATTAACATAGGGATTCCTCAATCCAGAAAAAGCCAAAAAAGTTTCAAGATCAATTTAATTAGTATAAGGAGCTAATCAGGTCATCAGTGCATCCTGACTTTTCTCATTTAGATCATTTTTCCACTCTCATCCACACCTTTAACCCAATACCAAGCCAGCTGTGTAGTGAGAAGATATGGTAAAAATGTACTTTGGCTAGTACAGAAAGGAAATGTAGTCTGGGATACTATATCCAAGGACTAAGATTATTTTGGAATGAACATAGTCATTCACCTGTTACAGTCACAGTGCCAGCTCTACTAACTACCTCCAACATATGCCACTAGATCTCAGTGAAGCTATGACTAGAAAGAAAAATGCAATCCATCCTTTCTCCAGTGCTATTAGGATCTCACTAGCACTCTTCTATGCATTAAGGATAAAATCCAGTACAAAGTTAGACTTTATCCATTTTTATTTATTGGTCAATAAAGAGAAAATTTTAAATCCACATTTTCAACATCAATTACATTATAAATATGGCAGAAGGGTCACTAAATATTCCATAAATCATTAAAAGAGCTCTTGCAAAAAATATGTAAAATTAGGTAGATTGATTAAAGTTACTTCTTTAACAAACGCATTAAAAATGTTATTTTTCTCTTCCCTTTCTCTTTCCTTACCTGAGAGACAGGAAAATGTTCATTACCTTATTCATGTTTAGATCCCTCTCAGGTCGAATTGTTGGAGGTGTTTGGTGGTTCTTTACGCTCATCATCATCTCATCTTACACGGCAAACCTTGCTGCATTCTTGACAGTTGAACGAATGGTCTCCCCAATAGAAAGTGCAGAAGACCTTGCCAAACAAACTGAAATTGCATATGGAACATTGGACTCTGGATCAACGAAAGAATTCTTCAGAGTAAGTCAACAGAAGTTCCAAAAAATGTTCTACACTTTAAAACAAACATTACTTTGTAAGTAATTATGCCACAATCTGTGGTACTTGGTTATTGCCTATGACTGCTTTATAGAGTTTAAACGCCCCCTAATCTGTGAAATAGTTACTGATCTTTGCCTAAGAAAAGTACATTGCCTCCAATGGACTGGGAAAGCAAAATCTGATTGGAAAAACTTTCTATTAATAATTGATCTAATGCTTTGATAATAATAATAGCAAGCATCAACAATGCTATGATAATAGTAAAGATGACTATATTGCTCTTACTTAGTGTGACTTTGTGCTAAAGGATAAGAATTCGAATGAAAAGGGGGAAATGCCTGCATTAGACAGCTTCTGAAATCTAATTTTAGCTCATTCCCTTTTCAAACCAAAACTTTAACTGCAGACTTTATTGCCCATATGGATTATATTGTTCCATGATAATAGTTTAAACCTGCAGTTCACTCCTTTTCAGAGAATGAAGGCAGAAAATGCTTAAATTCTAGGAATACCTATCAGAGTGTGGTTAATCTTCACTTTGCATTTCCTTAATAGCATTAGAAGTGAAAGCTGGTTGCACCAATATACTGTTTGTTACTCTTCATGTGACTTATGACTCATGTCCCAGCCAGACATGTATTTTTAGGGGTCCCTTCCATGGTAGACTTTGATTTTCTGAACCTTCCCGTAACCCTGACTCTCCTTAGAACCAGTGATACAAACATTTTAAAAGAACTTTCTAGGATTTGGAATGCATTTTGAATCTATATTTTCAAGTATATTTAACTAGATCTGACTGAAAACATTTTGCATTAAAATCATTTTGCATTTTTTGCTTAAGAAACATGGAAGGTTATATGAATATTTGAATATATCTTATTTCATGACTTCTTCCATAAAAGAACAGTGATCCTTAAAGTAAATCCATAATTATATGCTAAATAAATTTAAATAGAATTTAAAAATTTTACTTTTGTGTATATTATCTTTTACCTTTTAAATTTACATTTTACTTTCCATTTCAAAATGTAGGACATTAAATATAGTCAAAATGGTTAAGCTATCTTAACTTTCAAGGAAAATATATGCATATATTTGGGATACATTCTAAAAAAATATTTGTTTTTCAAAACATTTTAATATCTCTTCATGGATATCATCCAAGTCAATAATTAATTCAGTAAAAAAAAAATTGTTCAAACCAGATATCCAACTTTGTATATCAGAACAATTGACTGAATAATACATTTTTCATTATTCTGTTTTATTATATTACTTTAAAACTTTCTGCTCATAAGAATTTTTTTTAGAATTTCCCATACAATAAATTACTTACTGATACTCTTCATGGTAACAATGTTTTATTAGCATTAGGTACAAGTACAAGTTTAGCACAATTTAAACTCTGTGGAAGGCATGAATTTTGTCAAATCACAGGTTTTTCATCAAGAAAATAGGGAGGTGACATAGAGTCATCTTACTCACCAATGGTTC
Organism: Petaurus breviceps papuanus; assembly: GCF_028583685.1. Taxonomy (NCBI): domain Eukaryota; kingdom Metazoa; phylum Chordata; class Mammalia; order Diprotodontia; family Petauridae; genus Petaurus; species Petaurus breviceps. The sequence goes on along the minus strand of NW_027187419.1, from coordinate 15,251,252 downwards.
TGAAGTTGCTTGAAAGTAAAGTACAAGTTTAGAGGTATAATTTGTTTGGCCTGAGGGAATGGGGGTGGGGTGGGGAATGGTGATCTTTTTATTTGTCAATAAGCACTTGTTAGCCTTTTTTTTTTGCATTCTCAATGAAATGATAAGGAAAATAAATTTCAATTTGATTGACAAAGAAAAAAGTTCAAAAAAATATTACTGTAAACTTTGGAATGATCAGACAAAATGGGAAATTTTATTTTATTTTTTCTTGTCACTATCTGGAGGAAGTAAAAGTAAATCAGTTCACAATCCACAGGAGCTGTTGCTGAAAGTAAATAAGTGAATTAATGGACCCATACATATAATGGATAAGGCTATTGCCTGAATTTGCAGAACATACATATTTTTTTCTCTGACTAGATTTAAGTTGAAAGCTTCTTAGTAAACATAGATATGTATAAAAATTCCAGGCTCCAAAACATCTATACTACATCTCATCAGAAAATAAAAAAGATGGATTTTACTCAATGGATCTCTCTGTCTCTTTCTGTCTCTGTCTCTCTCTTTCTGTCTCTCTCTGTCTCTCTCTGTCTCTGTCTCTCTCTCTGTCTCTCTGTCTCTGTCTCTGTCTCTCTCTGTCTCTCTCTGTCTCTCTCTGTCTCTCTGTCTCTCTCTCTCTCTCTCTCTCTCTC